>NC_141154.1:109755481-110087356 GCF_053477565.2 Lygodium microphyllum | reverse complement strand
GAGCGATACGAGTGTGATCGAGTTATTCAGGTACCTTATACATACGCTTCATTGATTTTTTTTTCGACACTATTATTACAAATATTTGTGCTTTTTCAAGGTATTTTATGATTTTTTAAGGTTATTAAAATATCATATATTAGCACCTGCAAATACCATGCCTGCGTGATGATGCACGACATGTTTTACGGAAGCTTGGCATGTACTACAATAACATCCATGCATGTATCAACGATTGCTGTCTGTTTCGAGGAGAATATGAGACTATGGAGATATGTCCAAAGTGTGGTGCTCATAGGTATCGACAGGACTTGCAAGGGCAAACCATTCCTCAAAAAGTTATCAGACACTTTCCGCTCATCCCCTGCATAAATCACATGTTTCGTATGTCTGACATGGCGAGCTTGACAATGTGGCATGCGTAGAATAGGTCCACGGATGGAGTTCAACAAATATTGGTGGATTCGTGTGCACGGATTCACATTGACTCTACCTTTCCAGGCTTTGCGCGAGAGCTAAGGAACCTTCGGCTCGGTCTTGCAATGGATAGTGTGAACCCATTCGGTCTGTGCTCAACTTCTTACAGTGTGTGGCCTATAGTCCTTGTTAACTACAACATTCCTCCATGGCTTTCTATGAATAAAGGACATCTCATCCTTTGCTTGCTCATCCCCGGCCACTATAAAGTAAAAAATATAGACGTGTATCTTCGTCCATTAGTTGATGAGCTTAAGATTTTGTAGTCGGCAGTCAGCCAATATTCAAGTCATTCTCATGCGGACAATGTATGACTTTTCGGGATCGGGAGAGTGGTCAGGTGAGTAGGCCTCCATTCTCGCTGGTAATATCTATATTTTATCTCATTTAATCAAGTATTCACTAGGTCATGGTGTTGGAACAGGTCTGGTTACCTTAGGTTATCATGCATGTCCATTGTGTGGGCCACAGTTAGACTCCCAAAGGTCACGAACCATGAAGAAGATGGTATATCAAGGACACACTACTTTCTTGCGGGAGGATCATGAACTTAGGAAATGTTTCCTTGAACGAGCTCCAACACGTATGAATGCCGCAAGCTGGTACGAGCTAAAAATGATCCACGCGGAATCACATCCAAATGGAATGCGGCGGTTCTCAGTTTTCTATGAGTTGCCATATTGGACTCACTTACAGGTCAACCACTTGTTGGATCCCATGCATATTTTCAAGAATGTGGGTAGCTTGTTATGGGATCACATCATAGGAAATAGAGACACTATAGGGGCATGAATGGATTTGAAGGAGGTAGGTAAGATGGAGGTGCTTTGGCCGCAGTCAAGTGTTGATGGTCGCGTGCAGCTTCCTCATGCTCCTTAGGTTTTGTCCACTAAAGAAGAGTGCATTGTGAAGCAAGTAATCAAGTCTATCCGCACTCCGACGGGTATGATGCGTTCTCTCAGGTCCGCATTTTCTAAAGACGACCAATTATCAGGGATAAAATCTATGATTGGCATAAGATATATCAGGTTTGTACTACGAATGGATTGTAATTAGCGTGGGCATTTTGCTATTTGGAATGTGGCCATTATTCATAATGCTTTCTTATTTGTGGCAGTTTGTACTACCGATCATGATCGCAGGATGTCTTACTCCAGAAATTCATGAGGCCATTTACAAGTTGTCGAGTTTGGTGCAATGGATCTCATAGAAGGAGATTAAGACGCCCTCTATTGAATCCGCGAGGCGGGGAGCAGTGGAGACGGTGTGTCTCTTTAAGAAATACCTGCCCACTAGCATGCTCACGATACAAATCCACCTTCTTGTGCATCTTGTGGATGAAGTGGAGATTGCTGGACCCGTCCATATGCGATGGATGTTCTTCTTGGAGTGCTTCATGAAAACCGTGAAGGGCTTTGTGCGACAATGAGCTTGGCCAGAAGGTAGCATGGCCGAAGGTTGGTTGGTGTCGAAGGCGCTAGTGCATATTTCACAATGGCTACCAACGGTGGAACCAAACAATGAAATGCTATGGTCACTTAAGGACGATGATAGACTGACTGGAGATGTGGTGGTTGAAAATGCGGTAGAAAAAAGAATGGATGCCTCAATGGAAGAGAAGGTGAATCACTTTTATATTTTGCACCATGCCTCTATGGAAACGTGGCTCGCCAAGTACCAAATCGCTAGGTAAGATCGAGAGGAAGTGCGAGCCGAATTTTGACGTAGTATGCGTCATCGACTGATTCGATATCCCGAAGGCATGGAGGAGATGCCGCGGTTTATGTCAACGCGATGGTTGCATAGAGCCTTGACCAAAGCATTTCGCGAAGAGACAGAGGTCTCAATGGAGGAGTGGAAATTCTCGAGGGGATGTAGTCCAAAGGTGATGAGGGGTTTAGAATCTCTCGTATCTAGATTTTATATGCGACATCTAATTTGAGTGTTTCAATGTACAGTACAAAATATATAGTGCAACGTGGTCGCGTGGAGCGTATTGACAAAATGCGCTCCACAATGGACTTTAGTGTCATGGCAAGGTTCGAGCAAGAGAGCCGGAGATGAGCAATGGATCCAAACACAGTTGTGGATAAGATTGAGTATTTTGGAAACTTGCAAAGTATTATTATGGTGGATTACTATAGCTTCTCCATGATACTATTCGATGTGGAGTGGTTCAAAGTGGTACTTGGAGGAGCTGGAGCAAACAGTTCGACGAGGTCCATCTGGATTTCTCGAAATAGATTTCGAAAAAAAATGGACAGATTTACGCAACACCTTTGTGTTGCCGGTCCATTGTGAACAGGTGCATTGAGTCATTTGCTTGCTAATTGTATTACGACATGGTTTATGTCACAATGGTTTGAACTCTCTTGTACATGTTTGTGAACATGTAATCTTCTATCCAAACCCCCAACAACCTCGATGGTGGTATGTTATACCTTCAACTCCCCGAAGTGCGAGAGTATATGATCAAAGCGATGTTCCAAGCATAGATGAAGATAATATGCAAATAGAGGGGTCGATATTGCAAGGGGTGGAGGTCGTCGAAAGCTTGGAGCCAGCATCGGCTAACAATGATGGAAATACAGGAGTCCAAGAATTCTTTGAGAAAACGAGGCGAACTCATTCTTTTGTGGTGACATGTCTATTGACCTTCCAGTGTATGCGGAGTTGTGTGAGGAGATTAACATGGGACCATAGGATACTTCATACTTGGAGCATCCACTTACTCAATTCGTTGACCAATTGCTTATAAGGGTACATAAGATATGCATTTTAAGTGAGTTTTTTTTAAAATGATTTATATTACTCTGCTTTGTATGATTTAAATTGATTATTCTAACATTATTTTTTGTCTATGTAGGTGACATTTTCAAGATGAGTCGAGGGATGAGCGATGAGGAGTTACAGGACATCTTCGCACGCATGTCTCCAGACCAGATCACCAGATTCAGAGAGATGGCAGACCAGGAGCTGTCTTGTTCTTCGTCAGGGCGCTCTGCAAGATCTGCTTCAGCGCGATCGGATGCTTTGGCTTCGAGCAGACGATCTTGACGCTCACGACTTGGGCTAGAGGGAGGGAGTGCATCAGGATCAGGGTCAGGGGGATGCTGCAAAGATACAGAGGCACTGAGCTCGTGGTCGACACGGGATACATGTGTGACTCCTCGCTCTTGTGGCTCAGGTGGATGCTGTGGAGACGCAGACGTGGTGTCTCTGTCTTGTCGTTTAGCTAGAGTTGCGTCACCTCCAGGATTTGTCACACCTGTGGGGGACGTCTACTCCAGTTACTCTGGCTTTTATGCAGCCGTCAGCAGGCACCCCTTTGGGTGCCACTCCGAGAGAGATTACCCCCGTCAATACACCAGATGCAGAGGGGTCTCCTGGATATGCCCAGGAGCGTGGGAGAGGACCCATCTTAGGCATACTCCTAGGGGCTATGGATATCTGGTCGATAGTAGGTTAGGAGCCATCATCATGAATGATGAGGGGAGGAGGGTGATGGCTCGCATGAGAGAGTTGTGCCAACAAGTTTTTCGACACAATGTCTTGGATCATTGGAAGAACATACCGGAGGGGATCATTGGAAGAACATATCGGAGGGGAGCAAGGACTACATAGTAGCATCCTTGCATGAGGAGTTTCCGGTGTCAGCCGTAGTAGATAGATTCTCTACGGGCTAGATGATGGATTGTATACGTGCATACATGTCACATAGACGTTCCGATGCACGCAAGGCAATCAAGAGTGGGGTTGCAAAGCCCGAGTGGTTAGATGCATATGACTGGCGCCAACTGAGAGAGGAGGCTACAAATTCTCCAGGACATTGGAGTCAGCAGCGTGAGGCGGCGAGGACACGACTCGAGACCAGAGTGGTCCATCATCTTGGGAGTGGCGGCCACATGACATATTTGGAGGACTTTGTAAGTTATTATTTTGTTTTGCTTGTTTTTTTTTTGAAATATTCTTTGTACTGGCAATCATGTTTCTAATAGTTAGCATTTTGTTTTCTTTGCAGCACTCCATTACAAATTGCGATCCGTTTGGCCTTACGGGCTAGATGATGGATTGTATACGTGCATACATGTCACATAGACGTTCCGATGCACGCAAGGCAATCAAGAGTGGGGTTGCAAAGCCCGAGTGGTTAGATGCATATGACTGGCGCCAACTGAGAGAGGAGGCTACAAATTCTCCAGGACATTGGAGTCAGCAGCGTGAGGCGGCGAGGGCACGACTCGAGACCAGAGTGGTCCATCATCTTGGGAGTGGCGGCCACATGACATATTTGGAGGACTTTGTAAGTTATTATTTTGTTTTGCTTGTTTATTTTTTTGAAATATTCTTTGTACTGGCAATCATGTTTCTAATAGTTAGCATTTTGTTTTCTTTGCAGCACTCCATTACAAATTGCGATCCGTTTGGCCTTGAGACTCGATATGCAGAGAAGCACGGTCTCAATGCATTGATAGACCGATTGTATAGACGTGGTGGCCCTATAAGTCACTCATCTTTCTTGTCCGTAGTTACCATGAGATATTTGAATGCATTATTGTATGGTGGACTGATGTGTTGTTTCTTTTTCTGCAGAGTTTGTTCGATACTCCTTTGTGGTGGGAGGAGCTTTCGGGGGACGAGGATGCGTAGCTCGCCCTTGGATCCCTGGAGCTCACACACCTTTATTTTTGAGTCGCCTGATCTATGTAGACATGTTCTATGTATTAGTGATATCTTGTCATGATTGTACCAATCACTTTTTATGCGATCATGTATTTATTTCATGTATCAGTTTTATGATTTCAGTATACATTGTTTTTGTTTGCAAACGCATTGTACATAGTAGTGCAGAAACTATTTTGAGCAATCAAGACCAACAATATAGGGTAGCTGTCTTGACTACAGGAAAAAATGCCTCATCAAAGTTAACACTATGTACATACTTAAAACCCTTAGCAACTAATTTGGCCGTGTATGTTGGCTTGGAACGTTGAGGGGGGGGGGGGGGGGTTTACTCTTCAACTTGTACATCTACTTGCATGGAAATGCATGTTTCACATTGAGCAAAGGAACAAAATCCTATGTATGGTTTTTTTAGGAGTCATACTCTGACTGTATGGCCCTCTCTTAAGAGTGTCTATCATCTTTGTGCATGGCCTCCTCATAAGTAAAGGGCTCACAAAAATCTATCATCATAATATAGTTCATGGAGGGCTCAAATCGATAAGGCTGATGTCTATCTTTAGTAGACATCTTAAAATAAATGTGGGGCATATACATCTTGTCCAATATCAAGATCATGGGCCATTGGAAAATTAATTGTAGGTTGTCTAGTTGGCTATACAGTAACAAGGGGTTTCTCTTGAAATATCACCTAGTGTATCTTAACTACCTCGTCAGGTTGCTTATGTATCTTCTCCTCATGAAAAACAACATTATGGCTATAGATAACCTTCCCAGCTTGCAGATCCCATAGGCAATAGCTCATTTCACTTGTATTTCCATAACTAGAAAAGATGCATTTTATTGATTTAGGATCCATCTTATTGCATTAATCCTTGGAAACATGGCAAAAAGCCTCATATCCAAAGACATGCAAATGAGCATATGATGGAGATTTTCCAAACTATACCTCCTCTATAACTTGACAACTAATAGTAATACATGGGGATTGCTTATCAAGTGTATGGTAGTAAAAATTGCATCAACCCAAAAATGGTGTGGTAAGCTTGTCTAGCTAAGCATACGATGGACTCTATCTTGAATCGTCCTATTCATGCACTCTACAACATCATTTTGAGGTGGGATATAAGGGGCAATAAACTAACACTTAATATTCTGCTTATCACAAAATTGCTCAAATACTTTAGAGACATATTCATCCTCATTATTTGACCTTAGGCATTTCAGCCTATATCTAGACTAGTTCTCAATAAGAGCAGGCCAACACTAAAAGGTAACTAATACATTTGATTTTAGCTTCATAGAATATGCTTAGATCTTATGTGAATAATCATTGATGAAAGTCACAAAGTACTTTGTACCACCTAGTGATTGATAGAGCATGGGATCACATATATCAGAATGAACAAGAGCCAAAGGCTCACCCATGTGCATAATGTTAGACTTCTTATGAGAATGGCACTACTATCTATCATAAAAACTATGATCACATGAATCAAAACATTTGTAGTCAAGGGATGAAATATATTGCAAATAAGAAAATTTTTAATTCCTTTTAAGGACATGTACCCAAGGCAATGATAATATAAAGATATATGTGGTATATCAGCCATTGCAAAAATTTGATTAATAGACCTAGATACAAGCACAAGGAATAAAGGCTATCAACCTTAGCATCTGGAGCAAAAACAAGATTCCCAGGGGTAATCTTTCATGCAAAATCACCAAAAGATACATGATATTCTACATTATCCAATTTTTTATCAGAGAGTAGGCTTTTAGTCAAAGCCAGAACATGATGTACATCATGCAAAACAAAAGTGATACTTGAAGCAAACTATAGTCTAACATCATCAATGACAATAATATCCAATGCCAAGTCAATTCTTAGCCTCACAAAACTTGTCATGCTATGATAGGAATGTAACCAATCCCCATGTGAGGCAACATGAAAAAAGTCCCCTGAATCAGGCAACCAACATTGAGAAAAACTAGAAAAGGCATCAACCAACTGATTAGCATCAAGAGAAGAAGCTACCAAGATGTAATTATTTTTAGACTTAGGCTCTGAGGTATTTATCTCCTTAATTTTCATGCTAGAATTATTAGAAACAATGTTACGATCATTAGAATTTTCTTGCACTTTGTCCTTTCCTTTCTCTTTGTGCTTATCATCGCACATTTTATGGCACTATGGTTAAATATGGCCTTGCTTCCTACAATAATAACATGTAAGAGAGGCCTTACGACCATGGGACTTATTGTGAGATTGCCTGTAAGATTGAGTCCCTTGTCAGTCTCTACTACAATAGTTCTCACCACTCTTACCATTATGTCTATCCTTAACAATCAATGCATAAGAAGTAGGGGATACATCCATATTCTTTTTGTTTATCTGTGAGTAAGGCATCCTCAACGTCTTGGAGTTTCAAAGCATCCATACGTATATTGGTACACATGCCAATACAAAAAGTATCCTATGATTTGGAAATTTTCACAAGTAAGAACAAGGGAGGAAGGTTATCCTTAAGGCTTTAACTCAATGCCTTGCATGGTCAACTGGTTGAAAATCGAGTGAAACTCATTCAAATGTATGAACACACTAGTCTCTTTCTTCATGCCTTCATTCCATGAGGTATTTTAATCAATACATCTATGAAGCAAGACTTTACTTATCATAAAGATTGCATATCTTTTTACATGATTATTAAGTATTATCTTTAGATACCACAACATTGAAATAAACCAATTTGGACAATGATAATATAAGAGTGGATTTACATAGCTCAGTGAACTCATCCCAAAAGTATCCTGATCAATACCTTTGAGCTTTACACTCTTGGTTTTCAAAGGCCTAACCTACTTCTTTTGAGCCAGTACCTATCACATTTACATCTTCCAATACATGAATTTTGTGCCATCAAGCTTTTCAATATTGAAAATAGCTCTATTATTTGAAGAACCAACCATAATGATAGTATATCAATGTAAAATCTAAGAGAATGGGCTATTGTAAGTGATTGAAAATCAGCCCCCAAAACCTAGCCAAAACAAGGGCAAGAGGGAATACCAAAGTATACAGTTGTCCACCAATTGTAAGCAATAGGTTGCCATAGTACTATGTCTGCTCTTCAAGGCAATGCTGAAAATTATAATTGTAGCAGCAATATATGTCAATCCAATTGTGTGCAAATAGCCAAAAAAATAAGTTTCCATTACCAAGGATATCCAAGCAACAATAGAGATATGAAAAATGCAACTAGCAGTGACTAAGCATAGACCACTGGTACAAAGAACTCAAAGTGATAGTGAACCATATATTCCATAAGCATATACATCAGTGACAAACTGCTAGCATAGGTAAATGCCGCAATCCAAAGTATATAGAATCAAATCAACCCACAAGCTCCCATTGCTAGGGATATCCAAGTAACAACCGGGATACAAAGAATACAACTAGTAGTGACTAAGCATAGACAACCGGTACCAAGGATTGTCACAAACTCTCAAAGTATTAGTGAATTGTACATGCCATAAGCATATATATCACATAGAAATTGCTAATAGAGGCAAGTGTTAGTGTCTAAATCATGCACAATCAAATCAATCTACAAGTGAAAATAATTTCATCCAATAGCATACAAGAGAGCATATACATGAACCAAGAGTCCTAATGTCTCAAAGAACTGAGCTTAACTACATAAAGAATCCAAATCTCTAATGTTAATAGCAAGTAGCTTCCATTGAATCAAATTCGAATGCCAAAAAATCAATTCAAGCACAAGACATCAAGTAATGACCATCCAGAATCCAACATACATTGGAGAGCATGGGACCCAAGTAAGTATTTAAACCCATAATGTCAAGGCCTAAAGCAACCGAAGCATAAATCCAAAGCTCCAAAGCATCCAATGTAGCTCAAATTTGAATGATAAAGACATCCATAATCATATCCAAGTCCAAGTATTAATATTGGATACCAATGCATATAAGTAGCATATTCAAATAGCATCAAGCCTCAATATGCATAAGTGGTTTCTAAACTATTATTATAGCAATGAAATTCTTCAAAATTGAGCTGATCAATATCCAACCAATCCAAATAGCATCCCAAAGAACTATCACAACATTCGAGTACCAGAATAGCATCATCGTGATATTAAACATGCATAATGGAGCTCACTCTTTGCTATTCAAACCAAAGCTATTTTGTTTTGTGTGAAACAGAGAAGTAAAAATTGTACAGAATTAACTCTCTAAGTGTTTAAATTTGTAGTTCTCATCACACTCTTCGTTTCTAGCTATAGAATGCTTGAATTTGATATTCTAGGCAAAAGTTATATCCAAAATACAAAAGTATTATCTAGCTACCATAGCTATCCATGACTTTTGAAGCATGCTCTATATCCACTCAAAATGAATAGAGTTGCTATTATTTAGTTCAATAAGTACTTAACAAGGCTGAGCTAACCCTTGAAAAGCTCCTTGACAAGCTGGAAGCAAGTTGAAACAAGCAAGGAGAAGAAGAAAAGACTCAATGCATACCTCGAGAAGAGAGACAATGGCTTCCGTGAAATCTTGTGTTGAAGCTTTGAATCCGGACTAAAGAAAATGATGAAGAAGCACATCAAATACGCGTTGTGATACCAATTGAAAGATAGAGCTTGAGTGGAAGTACACAAGAGACAATAAGTGCAAAGCACAGCTATGACAGATGGAGCAAGATAGCAAGAGAGAGAGACACCATATATGGGAACTCCAATAGTCACAATATGTGATCGAACTTTTTTAATTCAATAGTCACTAAAAGAATAACAAATAAAGTGATAGTTATGGGTGTCCACCACATGTAGTGTATAGTTATGCAATCACACACTGTGAAATCAAAAATACAAGATGGCATAGACACATGTATCTTTACGCCCCAATAACTTTGAATGTCTCGTAGTAGCCAAGAATGTGGAGATCATAGATATGCAACACTTAGGGGTTGATGGAGTAGATATACTAGTGATTGTAACCTCATTTGCTCTAGCCCTACATAGCATGATGGTTCTTGATGAGTTTATGGAAGAACCAATGTATGCTATTGTACTAGTCATCGAGGATCTTGTGCCACAACCAGTGCTTGAGGATGACACATGGATTACTTCTATGATACAGTGGATGTATTGGATCACAATTATCCTTTTGACCGCAGTGACAGTGTAGAGATCCATGCTTGTATGGTTCACCTCAATGCTCCTGATGCCTACTATGCAGGTTATCCATTTGATCTCAAGAAAATAGAGTAGTGCTATGTCATCTCAATGCCACACTTCCAACCTTGTAGTAAGTTTTAATTTTGGGTTTTGAGGATAAAAATATTTTAGGTGGGAATGGAATCTAAATAAGGGAAAATAGAAATACTTGGAAAAACTAGTGGAAAATATTGGCTACATAACCAAGTATATAAGATGTATAGGGTTTCATTTACGTATTATCAATTAATATGGATACCCTTTCATCTCCATCTCCATCTCCTTCAGCTTGCATGGCTTCCCCCACCTTCTCTCTCCTCTTTTTGGGATTCTCTCTCTTCTTCTTGTCTTTCTCTTCCACTAGTCTCTCTCTATTTGTCTCTCTTTTGATCATTCTCTCTCCTCAGCCTCCTTGGTTACAGCATTTTGCATTCCCAGCAATAAGGTTCTATTTGGCTTTAATTGTTTGGACTATTACAACATCAAAGGATTGGGAATTAGTTATAAATAGGTTTTGGTGGGGAAAACTAGGCAAAGTTATCTAGATACCTTATAGCTATTGCTCTAAGGCATCTTTAGAGGTAATGCAAGGAGGAAGGGTGGAACTTCATTAATATTTCTATGAAATTATCCAAAAGTAGAGCTAAACTACATTTGAGATGCAAGGACCAAAACACCCTCTAGGTGCAAATGATGATACACATCTTACTAGAGAAGAACAAGAAACTATGTTTGGGGTGGAAGCATAGTAGTGATGGCACCTCTTCTATTTTGGGTAGACCTAAGTGGAGGATCAAGGGGAGCTTGGCACACTATCTGCAATGTTTGGTTGAACATCCAAGTTATATCTCGCCATTTTACGTATTCAGTGTAGAATATATTAAACATATAATTCACAAATTTGCCACACTTGACACTCGAGCCTACATGGCCACCATACAAATGTCCCAATGCTAACTTATCAAAAAGTTATTTTTCATGCATATTTTCATGAGGCAACACATGAGTGTAACAATGAGTCAACTTCATGAGGGTTGCACATGAGTGTGAAAGAGGCAAGACACTTCATCCCGTCTGCAAAACTAAGCAACCATACGTGCTCATGGTTTTGCTATCCTCTATCATCAAGTAATAAAGTATTGATGATTCAAATTTCATTTCAACAATGTCAATCAATTGATGTTGCTTAGGATTGACCACATCTTTGTTGTGAGGTGTTCTCAAATGACCAAGAATGGTACATTTTCATGGAGGAATATGTGACGGTCCACACATGTTAAAAAATTGTGCGCGCACTATTTGTAGCATTTTTTGTTTTTTGTGATCCTATGCATCCATGCTAGTTGTGGGAATGCTTCAAGGTTGCCATGGCATATGATATATTGTATGGCTTGATTTCTTCTAATGGAAATAATGGGATTGGTTAGGACTTGGCTTTTGATTTGGTTTTGTTGCATGTGGAAGACATCTTATGGAAACATGGGCGAAGTTTGGCCTAGTTTGATGGGATATAAGAGACTAATCAAACTTTGATGTCAAATGTAGGTAATCCTTTTATCTATTAGGAGCTAGATATTAACATTTTGTATCAACAAAA
Source organism: Lygodium microphyllum (assembly GCF_053477565.2). NCBI lineage: Eukaryota > Viridiplantae > Streptophyta > Polypodiopsida > Schizaeales > Lygodiaceae > Lygodium > Lygodium microphyllum. The sequence continues at coordinate 110,075,359 of NC_141154.1, read as the reverse complement.
TGTTGCATATTCAATGGAATCTAGTTTGAATAAATGTCAAAGAATGGCGTACTTAGTTCTGGTTGATGTTGTCACCTTCTCAAGTAAGACTATTTTCTTTTTGGATGGGCCCATGGGATTAGGAAAAACATACTTGTTCAATTGCTTGCTTGCAAAATTGAGAGTGAGGGAAAATTTGTATTGGCAATAGCATAGTCTAGAATTGCTAGATTGTGGTTGCCAAAGGGATGTACTACACACTCAAGGTTTAAGATTTCCCTTGAGCTCAATACTTCATTGTGTGACATTCCAATGTAGTGCCAACTTACAAAATTGTTGAGGATGGCATGTCTTATTATTTGGGTGGATGAAGTGCCAATGATGCATCAACATGCCTTTGAGACATTGGATAGAACATTAAGGGAGATAATGGAATGTGATATACCTTTTGAAGGAAAAGTCATTATCTTTGGTGGAGATTTTCATTAGATCCTTGTTGTGGTGATGAATGATAGTTGTGAAAATATAATTGATGCAACTCATTGTCTTTTTTCTCTATGGAAACATGTGCATGTTTTATGTTTGTCTCAAAATATGTGAGTTTTTGTGCAAGATGAGAATCGTGATTTTGCTGAATGTCTTCTCTCTTGTGGTGATGGTTGCAATTATTTTGATAGCGGTAAATGTGTTGCTATTCCAATATATATGCTTTTGCAAGACACAACCACGGATGGTCTCTATTGAGATGGCATGCTCAACACATGTGGGCATTGATGATGGACTACCTCATTAGATGGGTCCACACATCTAAACTTAGCATGTTGGTGGTCATTATGATTCTCACATGGCCACTAACTTATCACTATTATATTTAGTTTGTTGCACCTACCTACAGTTGGTATAGTTATAGTGCCAGTCAGTTATGTATTGCTTGACTTAGTAGACCATGTTCATTTATGTTATATCTTATCTATACTTTGTGTTCATTGTATTACGAGAGGAAGAAAAAAAAAACTAGCAATAAAATATTTTTTTTCCCATCTCTCTTCTTGTGTTCTTGAGTGAACTTTCTCTTGTGTGTATGGTGTGTATTTGGTAGAGCAACTCAAGCAAGTCTCCTCACCACTCGATTTTTGACATGATATCAAAGTGATGCTATTGAGAGAAGCTAATTTTGAAGACCAAAATGAAGGAGAAAAAGCAAGGAACGAGTAATAAGCTCTCCCATTCTTCTACTCTTTCTCTTGGATAGTGCTTATGGAGGCATCAGAAGTAGGACATAAGCAAAAATCTTAGATTGCTGTGAGATTTGGTGCACGAGAAGAGCACTTTATATTCTACACATAAGCATTTAGGGGATGCATTGCGAAATTTTTTGGCCATTTGAGGCCATTTCGGACTCCATTTTAGAGTTGGAAGGTTGCGAACAACATTTTCAGGGTATACTACAAGTTCAGTTGTGTTGATTGAAAGTGGATGCACAAGTTATAGGTTTGAAATTTGTAAGTTTTGAGGTGTTTTCTAGGAAGAAAACATAAGTTTTATTTGCAAATAGGTTACATATTACATATACTATTGAACAACCTAATAAAAAGGCTACTTGCAGTATAACTGTGTACTTGTTTGTGAAAAGTTGCAGAAGAATTGGTTGTTATTATGTATCATTATTGGAATAATGGCAGCGAATAGTGGAAGCCCTATCATTGAAAAGCTAGACAAGAATAACTACATGTCATGGAAGTTATGTGTGACAAACCTCCTTATTGAAAAATGTCTTTACGAGTTCATTTCAGGTGAAGAAAATGAGCAAGAGCTACGTAACCCTATGGCTATAAATGAATTAAAGGGGTGGGAAGAATGGAATGCAAAGGATAAAAAGGTGATGTATTGCCTATTTACAGTAATTGATAATACTATGTTGGGGCATATAAAAAATCTAGAAACTTCACATGCACCTTGGGCAATTTTTGAGAACATAGTAAATACAAAGGTATAGAAGATTGAACTCAAGCAAGAGTTCAAGACTTTGAAGAAAGGAAAAATATTTGTCAATGAGTATGTTTTGAAGGTGAGGAGCATTGCAAATGCTTTAGTAGCGATTGATGCAATCTAGATGATGATGATTTGGTTTCATCTACCTTAGATGGCTTTAATAATAAGAAAGCTTGAAAATCATTTGTCACTTGTATATATGTACGAAAGTCATTTTTGGATTTTGATGAGTTGATCTCTCTCATGATTATTGAGAAGATTAACATGCAGGATGAATCATCTAAAAGAAGTGGTGAACACGTCCAAGCTTTTTACTCAAGTTCAAGAGATGAGACATATCCTCTTTAAGAGGCTATTATATGGGATGTGTTGGCGATAACCAAATTTAACCAATAAAACATGTTAAATAAAAATTCAATGAAATACATATTTTAGGAGGCCATGGAAACTTTAGAGATAGGGGGAGCTCTAGAGGAAGAAGTGGATAGCAAAATTGATGCCAGGAGGCATATTCCACGGTGGATTCCGTGAGGTTTTACGGTGGATTCCGTAAACTTAGATGATCGGGGCTCATACATAAAGAGGATTCTTTGTGCGAGAAGTTGATGGGGATACCTGTCCTTTTCGGGCGTTTCATTAATTTAGTGTGTACATGGGTGATTCCGCAAAATGCATATTAAATTAATAAACATTTATGAGTTTAGAGTGCGCACTCGTAATAAATTAAGGTTAGGATTTATTTCTAACCAGTTGATTTATTTATGTAGCTAAAGACTGCTAGGTATTCACTTTTGTCGGTTTAATTGTATTATTTTACTAACGATTGTGAATGCTTCAGTTGATGTGTAGAGATAGCAGCAGTGGCGGAGGAAAGCATTGGAGTCTAGCGAGTATTCGACCTTTGGATTATATTTTGATAGGCGCCACGCCTATATTTTGTTATGTCTATTGAGACATTGATTATTGATTATTATTTTGTATGCGCCTATGCGCACGGATATGTTATTTCTATTTGGACATTGAGATTGGGCGTGCCAGACTCTATGGGCACCGTCCATTAGCTTTACTCTCCTATTTTTGTAGAAAGCAAACTCAAAAGCTAAAAGCTTGTCATTTTTTTGTAAATTGGGCTATTATTGAGCATCAAGATGGAAATATACATAAAATACATGCTTTATAAAGCGCTCACACAAGGCATGGGGGGAGATTGAACCCAATTGGTCTCTTGCCTCTTGTCGTTCATGCTTTTACATAGTTTTTTGTGCAAAAAGGTAGAGCTCATTGTTCTTGGGGACCTTCCGGGATTCACTACGTGAGCATTCTGCGACCGATCTGCACACCAGTGGTATCAGAGCGGAGCTGAGATCAAGAGCTTCCAATCGCTACCAATCTCGGGCGAAGGCGGAGCTCCAGGAATGATCAGGCTCTACAGTCAATCTTATCGTGAACCATCGATACAGGCAGACTTCTGGCGATCAAGAACCCCTGTTTCTACTGTTAGATCGCGAAGGACCAGGCTCTGCAGGCAGAGGACCATGCATCCATCTCCTTCATCAAGTCGTTGAAAACCAGAGATAAGCTTTATTATTTTTATCATTACTTCTTTCAAAAAGCTTAAGAGAAAGCTTAAGAAGCTTAATAAGCTTCAAAAATTCACATCAAGGTCTAAGAAGACCCTTCCGATTTTTCCGCGCGGAGAAAAAACGCCTCCCCCCCCCCCCTCCACGAAATCACGACGACTGAAGGCTAAGCTTTTTAAGCTTAATTACCTAAGTCTCAGCTAAGTTACTCAAATCAGACAGGGCAACAAAGTCATTAAACTCCGGGTCTTGCGCACCAGAAGTCAAGTTCAGCAAGTTGATTGGAATCAAGTCCTACAAGTTCATCAAGTCGGCCTAAGTTCTGCAAGTCTGCAACTCTGTAAGTCGGCTAAGTTTGCAACTCTGCAAGTCAGACTAGTCAACTGGAGTCAGAACTGACTAGTGCTTAAAACTCCTAGAAGGCTTGCTCCTATGCAAAAACTCTGAACTGGAAAGTTATTTGTGGCAAGGTGTTCTACCTATCTACAAGTTTGTTGAAGTACTTTCAGCAAACGAAGATGGAAATATTGCAGATTTTCTAAAAATTGAGAAAGAAATACCAAAAAATACATAGCCTTGTAACCCCGAATTTGAGCTACGCTCATCCCGCTAACCTGATTTTGAGTGAGAAAGGTTTATTGAGTTTTACAGGATGACGACCCCATATATGGATGATCCTATGGCTGAAGACGACCTACCTGAGCCTACCATGGAACAAAAGATGGATCTAATCATGCTATAACTGGAAGAACAACGAAGGGATAGGCAAGCATTGAAAGCGCAATTGACAAAACTACAAAGAGCGTCTACCGACAAAGAAGAACCTCAAGCTGAAGATTTGATTCGACGTACCATCGACGCCACTCTTGAAGCACAAACCATTCGCAAGGAATCCAAGATAAGTAAACGAAGTTTCAAATTTCACACTTTCAATGGCATACGAGAAGGAAAGACTGTTTTATCATTCATTAGCTAGTTTGATGACTATTTCCATGAGGAAACTTATCCAGAAAAAGATAAAATCAAGTGTGTTACTAATCATTTGATAGACAGAGCATCACTTTGGTGGACTGTAGTCCGCAAGAGCATAGAATGTCATGCTACTTGGGAAGATTTCAAGAAGAAGTTCATTCAGAATTTCCTTCCACCGCAATTTCATGAGAAGGCTATCAAGCAATGGGATTTACTTTAACAACGGGATCGTGAGCCTATTCCACAGTATACAGAGCGTTTTTGGAATGCACTCCTACAGCTACGCATGCTTGAAGACGTACCAGAGACGACACATAAGCGGAAGTATATGTCTGGACTTCTTGGACATTACTACGCTGAAGTGAACATGTTCAAGCCTGCTACCCTTGAAGACGCCATCTCCTTAGCTCACGACACTGAAGATAAGTTACGCGGAAGAGACAGACGACCACAGCAATTCCAAGCCAATGGTAATTATGGATCTAAACAATTCAATTCCAATTTTAGAAGGTTTAATCTAGGTCGTTTCTCATCACCATCTTTCCGCAAGAATTGGCCTAAACCACCTGCATTACCCTCCAATGTCAATCCAAATTCTAAGCCTATTCCACAGGCAAATCCAAATGTATCTAGACTTCCAGCCATTGCAAATAATGTAACCAAAGCCAAGCCAATAGTATGCTATAAGTGTCACCAGCCAGGGCATCTCGCAGCAAATTGTCATTCAAAGAAGCCACCAGCACATATCAACTATCTTGGAGCCATGGACGAAGACGAGAATGAGGATATGCCGGATTTCACTGAAGATGAGGATGATACTACTACTACTTCCGACACTTTACCAGGTATGCCTACTCCACACTCATTGTTGACTATGAAATGTTTGGTGCATGGAAAGGAAAGAACTATCTTGCATGATGACGGTAGTACTCATGACTTTATTTCAGCAAAGATGGTAAAGGAATTGAAATTACAGACTATACCTACGCATTATCGCATAAAAGCTGCATTTTTAGGCACTAGGTACAATGGCACACAAGAAGTACAAGACTTAGAGATTCAAATTGGTTCATATATTGAAAGAAGAAATTTCTTAGTTGTCCCAATATAGTCAAGCGACATTATTTTAGGAATGCCTTGGAGACATCAGCATAACCCAAATATAGATTATTCCACACACACAATGAATATTAATTTTCAAGAAAAATCTATTACATTATATGGTATGCATTCATCTAATATTTTTCCACTGCTTTCGCATACTCAAGCAAAACGTGCACTACGCAAGAATACTAAATCATATCTCATTTGGGTGAATGAATTGCACGCAAAGGAAAATCATATGCACCCTAGGCATAAGGAATTTCTTGCATATTTTAAGAACTGTTTTGCAGAAGACCTACCACCAGGTTTACCTCCTTCACGTCCAGAAGACCATAAGATTGATTTGATACCTGGCACACAACCACCTTGCAAAGCACCATATAGGCACAATCAAATAGAGCAAAAAGAAATCCAGAGTCAAGTTGAAGAATTACTAAATAGAGGCTTAATTCGACCTAGCAGTTCTCCATTCGGTGCACCTGTACTCTTAGTCAAGAAAAAGAATAATACCTATCGTATGTGTATTGACTACCGAGCTTTAAATAAGATCACTATCAAGAATAGGTATCCTATACCTAGAGTTGATGACCTTCTGGACAAACTGCAAGGATCTTCTATATTTAGTAAAATTGACCTTAAATCTGGATATCATCAGGTGAGGCTAGATAAATCTGACATATTTTAGACCGCATTCAGGACACAATTTGGCCATTACGAATTCTTAGTCATGCCATTCGGATTGACCAATGCACCTGCTACTTTCAGTAGAATGATGAACCGTATCTTTCTAAAATATTAGTATTGTGTGATTGTTTTCTTTGATGATATTTTGGTGTTTAGTCAAAGTGAAAAAGAGCATTATGAGCATTTATAATTAGTTTTTCAATTACTGAAAGAAAATCAATTGTTTGCAAATCCTAAAAAGAGTGAATTCTTTAAGACATAAATAGAATATTTAGGTCATATTGTATCAAAAGAAGGAATTAAAGTTGATCCTAAGAAAATTGATGCAATATTGCATTGGCCTGTTCCTAAAAATGTACATGAATTACGCTCATTCCTTGGTCTTGCTAGTTTCTATAGGAAGTTTGTACGTAATTTTTCATTACCTGCTTTACCATTAACCAAACTTCTTAAGAAAGGAATTGTTTATCAATGGACTGAAACTGAGCAGAAATCCTTTGACTTACTGAAATGTGCATTAACCAATGCCCCTGTTCTACAATTGCCTGACTTTAATAGACCATTCTTTCTAGTTGTGACCGATGCTAGCGGATCAGGAATAGGAGCCGTACTAATGCAAGACAATCATCCAATAGCATATTCTAGTTCTAAGCTGAAACCCTCTAAGCTGAAATATTCCACTTATGACAAAGAATTATTAGCAGTTGTACAAGCATTAAAACAGTGGAAGCACTATTTAATGGGTTCAGAATTCATGATAAAGACCGACCAGCAAAGCATTAGACATCTACTTAGCCAACCCCAAATTTCTGACCGTCATATCAAATGGGCTTCCTTCATTCAAAGTTTTCATCCTATCATTCAATACCAACCTAGAAAAGAAAATGTAGTTGCTGATGCATTGAGTAGAAGACCTGCAATTCATAATATCTCTATCATATCTTTTGATTCTTTGATTGCTATGAAAGATACATATCACCTGGATATTACTTTTCATTCTGATTGGGAAAAATTAGTTCAAAATAATTTTATTCCTGTTGATTCATTGTCATATAATGATGGATTTATGTTTTTTGAAAAGAGACTGTGTGTTACTATTCCATTCCGATCTTTTGTTTTGAATGAAATTCATTGCCCCCCATATCAAGGTCATAGAGGTATCATATCTACATTACGCATGTTAACTGAAGATTTTTATTGGCCGCATATGGATGCAGATGTATCTAATTTCGTTTCTGAATGTTTGATTTGTCAAAGAATAAAGAGACATCATGGTAAACAGTATGGATTACTAATGCCTTTGTCTATTCCATCTAAACCTTGAAAACATATTTCTATGGATTTCATTACTGATTTACCAAATACTAAATCTAACCATGACATGATTTGAACAATTGTAGATAGATTTAGTAAGCAAGCATATTTCATTGCATGTAAGAAAACTTTAACATCATCACAAGCAGCACAGTTATTTTTGAAAACTGTTTTTACTAACCATGGATTACCAAAAGTGATTATTTCAGATCGTGATTCTAGATTTTGTAACAATTTTTGGATTACACTGTTTGCAAATCTAGGCACAAAGATTGATTTCTCATCTGCATTTCATCCAGAAACTAATGGACAAACAGAAGCCACAAATAGCACCATTCTAGATCTTTTACGTGCATATACTATCTCTAAACCTCAGACATGGGACACTCATTTGCATTTATTACAGTTTGCATACAACAATACACCGCACACATCTACAAAGAAAGCACCTTTTGAAGTCATTTATGGATATAGATTATCTACACCTGCTGCATCTTTGTCTAATAGAATTCAGAGTGTTGATGATATTGCTAGTATGCATAACAGTATTTTTGATGAGGTTAAGGATATGATTGCTAAAGCCCAACAATCATATACCAAACAAGCCAACAAGAAAAGACAAGCTATGAATTTCAAAGTTGATGATTATGTTTGGCTTATAATAGAAAAGCGTAGACTGCAAAGTGTAGATAGACATCCAGTTGTCAAATTAGCTCCTAGATTCTATGGACCATTTAGAATTATTCATAAGATTAATGATAATGCATTCAAGTTAGAATTGCCATCTCATTGGAAAATTCATAATACATTTCATATTAGTTTATTGAGACCATTTAGAGGCCAATTACCTATCCACCCTGTTTATGAAAACCCACCTTTATTAAAGGAAGAGACTGAAATACTTGAACCAGAAGCCATCATAGACACTGACTACATGACCACTAGAACTGGCCGAAGGTATTCTAGATATCTAGTAAAATTTAAGAACCATCCTGTAGAGGAAGCACAATGGATGCACGCTAGAGACTTAAATGTTTTCCCCACTCTGTTAGCTCCACATTGAGCTAATAGCAATTGAGGTCAATTGCTATCCCACCCCGGGGGTATGATGCCAGGAGGCATATTCCACGGTGGATTCCGTGAGGTTTTACGGTGGATTCCGTAAACTTAGATGACCGGGGCTCATACACAAAGAGGATTCTTTGTGCGAGAAGTTGATGGGGACGCCGGTCCTTTTCGGGCGTTTCATTAATTTAGTGTGTACATGGGTGATTCCATAGCGGGTGATTCTGCAAAATGCATATTAAATTAATAAACGTTTATGAGTTTAGAGTGTGCACTCGTAATAAATTAAGGTTAGGATTTATTTCTAACCAGTTGATTTATTTATGTAGTTGAAGACTGCTAGGTATTCACTTTTGTCGGTTTAATTGTATTATTTTACTAACGATTGTGAATGCTTCAGTTGATGTGTAGAGATAGCAGCAGTGGCAGAGGAAAGCATTGGATTCTAGCGAGTATTCGACCTTTGGATTATATTTTGATAGGCGCCACGCCTATATTTTGTTATGTCTATTGAGACATTGATTATTGATTATTATTTTGTATGCGCCTATGCGCACGGATATGTTATTTCTATTTGGACATTGAGATTGGGCGTGCCAGACTCTATGGGCACGTCCATTAGCTTTACTTTCCTATTTTTGTAGAAAGCAAACTCAAAAGCTAAAAGCTTGTCAGATTTTTGTAAATTGGGCTATTATTGAGCATCAAGATGGAAATATACATAAAATACATGCTTTGTGAAGCGCTCACACAAGGCATGGGGGGAGATTGAACCCAATTGGTCTCTTGCCTCTTGTCGTTCATGCTTTTACATAGTTTTTTGTGCAAAAAGGTAGAGCTCATTGTTCTTGGGGACCTTCCGGGATTCACTACGTGAGCATTCTGCGACCGATCTGCGCACCAAAAATAGAGGTTCTCGTAATTTTGGTACTATTTACGATTATTGTAACAAATTAGGTTATATTGCGATCTATTTTTCTACTTTTAAAAATGATATATACAATGGTAAATTGGAATAAGAAAACTATGCATCATCTTCATGACAGAATAAATATAAAAATAGTAGTTGTTTGTTATTAGCATATGATGAATGCTATTATAGGAAAGGGGACACATGATGATGTATGGTATATTGATTTAGGTGCATCTAATCATATGACTAGTCATCCTGAATAGTTTGGAGAGATGTAGGATTTACAAAATCCAAGTTATACACAGACAAGCGATGATTCATGCCACCCAATTTCACACATTTAAAATGTTCTCTTATCCTTGCATGATGGCCAGACAAAGAGTTTGTCATGTGTACTACATGTGCCATTACTCACAAAGAATTTAGTGTCCATTAGCCAAATGATAAAGCAAGTATTGTAGACTCAATTTAATGGAAAATAAAAATTTATAGAAGACTTTGATGATAAGAGTAGGTTGGTCGCAAAAGGAAGTAAAGTTAACTGCATATTCACTTTAGATGTTGAAAATCTTGCTATGAATGCTACTATGTATGCTAAAAGAAAATGAGTGGTTGTAAATATTGAAATATGGTATAAATCTATTAGACATGAAAATGTGTAAAGGCTAAAATTAATGCAATCCAAAAGATTGGTTACAGGGTTGCATGCTTATAGAGTTATAGAATTTCATAGAGTATATGAAGCATGCCGGTTTGGTAAGCAAGAGAGTCAACCTTTTTCACATGATAGAGATGTGAGCAAAAACATACTTGATGTTGTGCATACAGATATTTGAGGGCCTACATAGAACATATCTCTTTGTGGCACTAAATACTTTATCACATTAATTGATTATTATTCAAGAAAGCTATAGGTATACTTCATGAAGGAAAAAAGTGATGTATTTGAGCACTTTAAAACTTTCAAGGTTATTGTTAAAATAGAAACATGCTTGAAAGTTAAGCGTTTAAGTTTAGATGGAGGGCAAGAGTACCTCTCTAATGAGTTTAGTTACTTCTTGAGGTCTCATGGGATAAATAGACAGTTTACTTGTAGGTATATCCCACAGTAAAATTGAGTTGCAAAAAGAAAAAACAGGCATATTACAAAAGTTGCATGGGTATTGATGGCTAAAAGGAATATATCAAAATTTTTTTGGTCTGAAGCTACTCATACTACTGTCTGTATTGTGAAAAAAACTCCCACAATTGCACTTCATGGGATGACCCTCGAAGAATGCGTTATAAGCAAGAAGCCCGATGTATCACACTTGAAAATGTATTGTTATTGGATATTATTTAGAGTAGAAAGTGTCATTGTTATAACCCTATCACATGGTTTTTTTAATGATATGAGTAGTTGAATGCATCTAGACTTGGTGATGCATTGGATGATGATAATGATCATGATAGTTATGTGCAAAAAGAAAAGCAAGAATCATGGAATCTTAGTAGACTAGAAATATCTTTACTAAATCTACACTTAGCCCTTGGTTTGGGAGACTAAGAAGTAGCCCTACATTTTTAGGTGGATCTATAAGTGTTGCAGCAGGTAAAGACAAAGGGAATAAGAAAGTTTTGGATGGTAATGATACATCTACTAGTCATTTGGAATTTGATGGAGATTCTAATGATTCAGAGAGTTTGGATGATGAACTTGGTATTCCTTCAATTAGGACACTAGGTGTATAGAGAGCACATGGTAATGTAAAGACTCTATTGAGTGATCCAGTGGTACGTAGGTCTAGTAGGATCAAATATCCTATTAAAAGATTTGGTTTTGAAGGTTATGCAGCTCTTGATTATGCTTATATGGTAAAGGTATTCAAGATCTTGTCAAGCCCACTTTCTTTTAGGATGTGGTCATGCTCACTGGGATGTAGCAATGGATGAGGCGATGGTTGCATTAGAAGCCAATAAGAGTTAGGATCTACTAATATTGCCTAAGGGTAAGAAAGCTATTAGTTGTAAGTGGGTTTTTAAAATAAATAATAATGTAGATGGTTCTATTACAGATATAAGACTAGGCTGGTTGCAAAAGCCTATGCTCAAATATGGCATAGATTATGAAGAGACATTCATTCAAGTTGCTAGAATGGCAAATGTTAGATGTATGATTGCTTTGGTAGTAGCCAAAGGTTGAAATTTATAGTAAATGGATATCAAGAATGCCTTCTTGCATAGTGAATTATAAGAAGTGATATATATGGAGTAGCCAACTTGTTATAAGGATTTAGAGAATCCCACATATGTGTGTAGGTTAAAGAAGGTGCTCTATGGGTTGAAGCAAGCACCTAGAGCATGGTTTGACAAGATAAAAGAGTTTGTCAACATTGAATTTTATGTTTTTAATGTTGATTATTTACTCTATGTGAGAAAGGGAGATATAGGCATGGTCATGATAATTATCTATGTGGATAACTTGATTGTTACATGTGACAATGATAGTGAGATAGTTGAAGTTAATGACCTTTTGAAGAAGAAGTTTTAGATTAAGGATTTAGGCATATTGAGGTATTTTCTTAGTATTGAGGTGACTAGATGTGATGATAGTATATGGCTATCCCAAAGATAGTATATCTTGGATATGTTATCCAAGTATTTTATGACGGCATGTAAGCCTCTTTCAGTGCCATTGGAGCAAAATGTAAACCTAAGTGCTGATGTTGGGCATGAGATAGAAGACCGTACTATATTTAGGAGAATATTAGGGAGTTTGATTTACATGATCATTACAAGGCTATACTTAAGTTATGCTATTAGCCTTGTCAGTCAGTTTACGCAAATGCCTAGAAAGCCTTATTTGGATGCAATTAGATGAATATTGAGGTATATAAAGTCCACTTAGCATTATAAACTTTTTCATGAGGCAGATAAGGATATACATGTGATTGGATACATAGATGCAGATTGGGCTAGTAGTATGTTTGATAGATGATCCATTAGCATATTCAAGTTTTTCCTTGGTAGTGCAAGAGTTACATGAAGCAGTTAAAAGAAACCTACAATTGCTTTATTGAGTACAAAGGCTAAGTATAAATGTATTGCTATGGCAGTATGTGAGGTGGTATGGCTACAAAAGTTATTGGGTGTTTTGAATGTGTAGAGAGAAGGTCTAGTTGTCATTCACTGTGACAACATGATCAGCATACAATTAGCTAGGAACCTAGTGTTTCATGCTAAGACAAAACACATTGATGTGAACTACCACTTTGTGAGAGAGAAGATATTTACAGGACAAATTTACTTGCTAGCACACAAGATCAGATACTTAACATTTTCATGAAGGCATTGCATGTAGAGAAACTTCAAAATTTTCAAAGCTTACTTGGAGTTGCAGATATATAGTTGAGCTTGAGAGGGAGTGTAGAGATGGCTTTGATGACCAAAACAAAGAAAATAGCAAATCTTCACGCAGCATCATAGTAGATATCTCCCACGGATTTGATAGAATCAATCATAATCTTCAACATCTTCATAGAATCTATCAATAGAACAAAGAACACAAAAGAATACACCATCTTTGAATGGAAATCAATAACCTAGTATTCATCTTCAATGTCTTCGTAGTTCTCTCTCTCAATCTCTCATATATAGTTACACTGTTTTGATAGAATTGACTATCTCTGGCTCTCTCTCTCTCTCTCTCTCTCTCTCTATCAATACTACATCATCTCCTCACTACAATACTCTCATAATGACTCTCAATAATCCTTCTTAGGTCATGGATACACCTCTCAAGAGGTATGTTTGATATGAAGAGGTACTAGAGCCACTACAGTGTCTCTTCACAGCTCACTACTGTCACTGTCACTCAATATTCTCTTCAGTCTACAGCAGTTGCTTCTTCCATTTGTTTTAGCTCTTTTGAACGTAGATTCATTATTTCCAAAAGTTAGAAAACTTTCCCAAAGTCACACATACTTTCTACAAAACACTTACAAAAGATCTACAGAACAATACAGTACAGTACCAGAGCAGATACAGAACAGTTACAGAGCAGAGACAGAGGCTCTATAGAAGGTTTACAGAGGGTTACAGAAGGTCATCAAAACCTCATAACTCATACTAAAACCATTCCAAACTATCAAAAACTATTCAATAAGCTTCCAAAAGATTTCAATCTTCATCAATCATCAATCCATGCTTCATACAGAAGAAAATCCGAACAAAATAGAAGCTATACAGAAGGTATACATAACTAATCAGAACCTCAATAGAACCTATCAGAACATTATAGAGCTTCATATCTCTACTGAGAATCATCATGATCTTCCAAAACATAATCAATATCATCCAAAACACTCTCAAACACTTCCATTATCAATCATACATCACTCTAAATCCATAAAAAATCAATCATTCAGTCCTCAAAAACAACAAAAATCAATCAAAAATTTAGTCTTTTTCCAAATCAATAAAAAATTTAGTCTTTTTTCACTCTCAATATATCCCCACATTTAGAAAGGAAGCGTCCTCGTGAACTAAGGAAAAGAAGAATATAAGTTCATTAAAGAGCTCAATTTTATCTTCCGTAGGATCTTCAATAATCTCGCCAAACCATGACCCCAACTTATTATCTGTATTTGATAGAAAAATATGACTAAAGAAAAACTTCACTATTCATTAACTCATCTGATAATCATTTAAAAATGCATAACAAATTTGTAGAGGATATAAAAGGTTCTTCTTCAGCTTTCCACCATAGGCTTTTCATCCATCATTAATAGTTTGAAAAGAGCTCTTGAACAAATTATTCTCAATCAGCACGAACTCATCACATACAATTATTACAACACACACACAAACACAAACACAACCATCTGAATAACACCTCCAAAAAGAGAGATATATATCATTAAGAATAATCCAAAATACATTGCAAAGGCATCAATGAAGGTGATCCTTTTTGAAGGCTTGGTGGTTTTGAAAATGATCCATGGAAAAGGACTCATCTACAAATGTCTTTGGAGGATTTTGAAAGAACTGCAGGCAGCACATCCTTTCTAGCAAAACAAGGTATCTACTAGGTAGACATAGGGCATGAAAATAGAGGACCTCCAACTGTTGGGAATCAATGTTCACATTGACATTCATACAAAGCTTTGGAATGGCCTTTTGATCATTATGGGAATGCCTATGCATATATGCTAGATACCAAGCAAAATGAGCTGTCAATCTCACTGAAGGATCTAGAGATTGTGAATATTGGTGAGAAAAATGGAGGTACTTCTCGTATGCTTGACTAATAATTGTTCGATCCCCTGGAATTATTGGCCAGTTTATCTGTGGTCCTGTAAGAGAATCAGTCGAGCTCCATCCTCGTCTATTGGGAATCTACTGATCAAATCCTTCATATTCACTAACCAACTGAGGGGGTTGAGAAATAGAAGTGGCAAGAGATGGAAGTGGAATAAGTAAAAGAGGATGAAGAGATGGGTAGGTAAAATCATAAAAGAAGGAATAGGCTAAAGAAGGAAAGGTGTCAATTGATAAGCAGGAAAAGTAGAAGGTATATGGATAGATGGAGAAGGACATGGTGGAGAAGGAAAAAAAAATCTATCTTCTATGAAAGAACATAGGTAAATATAGGAATTTGAGGAAAACCTTGAGGTTGGAAAAGAAGAGGTAAGATAGCTGCTCAATTGGTTTTATAAAGGGAAAGACAAGTATCAAAGCGATGAGCCATTTGTTGGTAGTACAATAGGGTAGGAACATAGGGACCTAAAACAGATCTTCTCCGATAGGAATTTGAGGAAAACCTTGAGGTTGGAAAAGAAGAGATAAGATAACTGCTGAATTGGTTTTATAAAGGAAAAGACAAGTATCAAAGCGATGAGCCATTTATTGGTAGTACAATAGGGTAGGAACATAGGGACCTAAAACAGATCTTCTCTGATAGGCATAAAAAAAGGATGAATCAAATGGATGGTTTTTGGAAAGATAAGCTAGGAGATCCACCCTCAGTTGGTTAGTGCTCTGTACATAAGTAGAAGCTGTATTCTGACATTGATTCAAGACCACATAATCAATCATTGAGTGCCATGAATTATCAAGGCAAGTAGCCACTTTTGAGAAATAACACTGAAACATGTCATCTATCCGCAACTCCAAATAGTTGATATACAAGACAGCTTGCAAAACCACATCCCCCACATACCAGGCCATATCTACATAATTTGAAATTAATAGATCACCTCATAAATACATGTAAGACAGCAACATGGTATCCATTGTCACAGAATCTTCAAAAACCATACGGACCACTTCTGTCAGCAACTCAAAAGACCAAGCCCCACTCCAACCATCCTCTGGAAGAGGAAGATCCATCATTGAAAGCTTCATATAGAAGGCCAACTTCTGTAAACTGATAGTGGACAAAGAAAGAATGGTCCAGAGGAACATACTCCTGAAAATGCTCAAATGTAGACCATAACAAATCCATCTTGGACTGCAATCTTTCCACTTTATCTTGAAACAAGGGAGACAATGTGGTCTGTCTCTAGAGAACTACCAAGTCCTCCTTAGAGATAGAAGGAATAATAAGGACATTGGGGCTTGGAGGAATGGACCATGACTACGTCAGTTAGTCTTGCAACTGCTTGATTTAGGAAGCTTGTGATTCCACTGTGTTATGGGCAGTCTGTAAAGCTGACAGTTTTGCATCTAAAAGAGTCTGAAACTCTTGAGCTTCTTTGGACATTCTCTCTTTCTCCTCTGAGATTTTAGTGACCTTTGACTGAGCTTCTGTTAACTGAATCTTCCAAGAAGATATTTCTTCTCTCTGGGTCTCAATCATTTGGGTTTGCTGCTCCATCTGCTTAAATAGATATGCAAGTGTGTCTTTAGCAGAGGCTAACTCAGAGGTTGCCTTATGCAACTGGTCTTTGGACTGTATCAGTTTTTCATAGAAAGAAGCATACAGTTGTTGAACACAAGCTATCAATGAGAGTTCAATCAAACTCTAGATGTCATTACAAAGGAATGGAATAGCATCACTTGACACTAAACTGTTCAGTGAAGGGACTGATATTTTCAAAGATCCCTCTCTATGTGCCCTGAACAAATTGTTACATGTGAGGTAAGCAGGGAGGTCACTGCCATATGTAGCAAGACTTGTGACTGAAGGAATAATTGAGGGAGTTTTATCTGCCACACACTTCAAGCGCTTTCGCTGAATGACCAATGGAGGAAGGGAATCAAGATCCTCTATGTTAATAGGTTCTGACTCTTCTGAAGGTGGTGGGGGAGATACTGGATCAGATGGAGGAGGTGGAAGTACACCCTTCTTAAGCCCCGAGTATGTAAAGAAAGCATATAAGTAGAAACCATAAGTGACATTTCTGACATTTCCTCGGGCTACTTTGACAAAATGTTGGTCCATCTTTGTAAGCATGTAAGTACTCCAATCAATGGCCACCCCTTTTAACACCATCCTGGAAGCTGTGAAGAGCTCTTTGGACAAATAATGGGATGGTGTTTTGGCGGGCATAAACCTATCTTGGAGGAACTGGCAGACTAACTTCCAAAGAGGATCAATGATCATGGAAAAAGATACTCGTGAAGTGTTTATTACTTTCTTGACATCCAGAATCTCTTTGGTCTACTTCTGTAACAGCTTGAAAATCTCATCATTGGAGAATAATTGTCTAGCTGTAACAAAGGGCTCTCCTTTGTAGGGAAGAGACAAAGCTTTCCCTAACCCTTGGGGTATCAACACCATGGAAGCACCATGAACCAGGCCCGACTTCTTGCTGTATGATGCAAGAAACTCATCACACATGGATGGATCATTTGGAACCAATGGGAGTGAAGCAATCACAAAAGTCGCAAGTCCTGCTTTTGCTATAGGCTCAAAAGCGAGTAGGGAATAATAATCCCTATTGGATAGGAGGAGGAGCGTGAGGCACCATTCAGATGGAAAACACACACATCACAACATAGATAATCACAAAGAATGCCTGCAAAACAACCAAAGGGCTATCAAAAAGAAATTAATCAAAAGAAGGACACACACACATATAGATGTAACTTACCAATTTACCACCCCAAATAACCCACATCCTAGAAAAAAATCGGCATGACCTCTATACATATGCAACCAAAAACTTCATGCGATGCAACAAGCAGGCACCCAAAACCCTGTATCAGGCAAGAAAGAAAGAAAAACTGCAAATGGTACCCATAATCGTAACACATAAGCAAACCATAATACCATAAAAATCTACATCAGGAACCTAACCAACAATTTCAACTAAGAGGACTTTACGCGCCCATCCCATGAAGCGTGCTTATTAAAAAGGGGAAAAAATTGCAGTAAGGAAAAATGGTTTTAATAAAGGGTTCATTTTAAGAAATTATTAACAATGGGTGACATTTTATTAGGTTATAAACCTTAATAAAAAAACGGCAGTTCCTTCTTAAAATTTTAATTAAAATTTATTAGGGTGAAGCGGTGCTTTAATGAACCCTAGACTGCGATTTCCAGACTGGGGTCTCTAAATGCAAATTCATTAATTAAAAATTAATAGTGACGTGGAGTGCTTTTTTGCCAGCGCGTGCTTTGTTGTGACGGCTGGTTCATTTTTATTAAAAATTAAGGTGCCTCTTAAGCGTATATAGAGTGTGTAAAGTGAATGGTTGGTTGATTTTTAATTATTAGAAACATTGTGTGTATAGCGCGAATGCGCGTGGAAAAGTGGATGAATATAGCTCATTTTAGCAATTAATTATGGTTAAGGGATGATGAAAATGCATAAAGCTCAAAAATCAATACCTAGTAGAGGTGTGTATGTAATAGATTGAAGGTGCATGGAGTAGTCTCAAATGCAAGGAATCCAGTCAAAAAAACAAACACTATTGCGACTGAAAAAAATAAAGCACCTTAGTGTTTTTGTTGGAATTTTATTTATTTTTTATTTTTTATTTTATTTATCTATTTATTATTTTTTTCATCTTTGAATTTTAGGTGTGTTTGTATTGTGTATAGTGTTTGGTTTGGTTTGGTTTGTTTGTTTTTTTTTCCTTTTTAATAATTAAATCAGGATATAGGACACATGAATATGTTGTGAAGTGTAAGGGTGAAATTTCAACAATCCAGCAAGTGTCAACAACATGTTTGAATTTATCCATGATTTTGCAATTGATTTTTGGAATTTAAAATGAAATTTCAATAGATGAAGTATTAAATTTAGGATTTTGGCTTCAAATAATATTTTGGCCATTTATGGAAACATTTCTAATTGAGAAATTAGTGGCAAAAGGGGCAAGGGGATTTATGGAATTTTTTGGATTTTTTTTGAAAATCTTTCTAAATTTTTACTAATTTTTAATAAAATTTACTCATTTTACATGTATTTTTGAAGTAATTTTCAAATTTTGAATTTTTTGCAATTTATTTTCTTAAATTTTCACTTTAAAAAATATTCCAAATAATTTTAGCAATATTAATTTTTTTGGCAATTTTTTTGTAAATTTTTTGAATTTTAAATGAATTTTAATGAATTTTTAGACTTTTTATGTGTTTTATGCTTATTTTTAATGTATTTTTATGTATTTTGCAAGTTTGAAAATAAAAGGCGATACCCGAGCTGCGTGTGAACATGGAAGGATGACTGCGTGTGAACGGATGATTGCAATACCCCACCGCACGGACAAGTTGGAAGCGCATCCTCCCGCGTGAATGCCTGCTAGCACACCTGTACACCGAGAACGGCTACACAGCGGAAAAACAATGGAGAAGAAGGGGCAGAAACAGGGGCTGTAAGGGGGTAACCTAAGTGAATTAGGTGACTGAGTAGGTTAAGTTAATTAGGTTAGCTTAGACTGGGAAATTAAGTTAGTGTGTGTTAAATCAATTAAATTAGTTAGTGTGTTAAATCAATTAAGGTAGTTAGGTGAGGTTAGTTTGTTAAGTTAGGTTAATTAGGTCAGTCTGGTTAAGTAATGTAAGTAATGTTAATCGGGTTAAGTAATGTTAGTTAGTGTAAGTAATATTAGTTAATTAAGCTAAGGTTAGTTAGTGTAACTATGGTTAGGTAAGTTTAACTAGGGTTAGTGAAGTCTAACTAGGGTTAGTTAGGTTAACTAGGGTTAGTTAGTTTAACTAGGGTTAATTAGATTAACTATGGTTAATTAGTGTAAACTATGGTTAGTTTAGGGAAACTAACCAGGGTGGAGAGAGGGGGGTTGGCCGCTTGCGATAGAGGAGGAGGAGGAGGAGGAGCAGAGGATGGCGATGACGAGTGGCAGGGCGTTGGCAAAGGAAGACGCGAGGAGGATGATGACAACTTGTGTGGTGGGCGGCATAGCATTGTTGGAGGAAGACACGAGGAGGTGGGCGGCAGGGCGCGGTCGGAGGAAGACGGTGGCGCTGTGGAGGGCGGCACCCAGCGGCGGGATTGAGGTGGGAACCAACAGCACATGGTGGAGGTGAGGGGGAACGATGATGACAGGCGGCCAGCGGCGATTGAGGGAGAGGAGGGAAGGGGAGGAGGGAGGAAGAGAAGAGGGGAAGGAGGGAAGGCGATGGGAAGGGAGGTGGCGGGGTGGAAAGGGAGTAGGAGGTAGTGGAGGGAGGCGACCAACAGCAGGGGGAGAAGGAGATGGAGATATCAGAGAGAGAACCAGGGAGAGAGAAGACTGCAGAGGAGAGAGAAAGATTGCAGGAAGAGAGAGAATAAGAGTGACGAGGAGAGAGAAAGACTAGATTTAGAGAGAGAAAGACAAGAAAGAAGGGGAAGCCATAGAAGCTGTGAGCAAGAAGGGAGAGAAAGTCTGTAATTGTATTAATGTGTCAAAAAGATGTGAAAAATTACATCTTCTCTTCTTTTATACCAATGTCAGTGTGACATGGCATAATATCAATATTATTAACACTTATTTGCTATTCCTAGCTTCTTACAATCCATCCCTTCCCAAAAGTTTTTGTCCTAAAAAATAAACCTAGAAACAACTAGAGAGGAGATGGATAGAACAGAGTACTACTCTATTTTACAGCTTTACAAATGGAAAATGAATGAAGAATGACCATTACAAGAGCTGAATTTGAAGAATGGAAGTAAAGCTTAACTATATACATGATTTGAAGTACTTCAGAAGTAAATGGAGCCATAAAGTCTTCAACAAATAGTCCCAGAGCAAAGTAGACAGCTTGCTGAATAAACAGTCCCTGCTGGACCAATTCTACCATAACTTTTGATAGAAGTGTCCAAATGAGATGTACCACATATCAAAACGAAGCTCTTGAAGAGTACTTTAAGCCCACGTAGATAGCTTAATTCTGAAAATTAGGTACGATAAATTTTTTTCTAAAACAGTGTGCTATCCTGAACCAATCTGCATCAATACTAGCTCCATAAGCAATAGGCTTCAGCCACCAATGTCTCCCTCAAGTATGGATACTCATCCAATATAGAATCAGGTCTCCAAGAAGCCTCTTCAGATGGTAAACCTCTCCATTTGATCAAATATTCCACAATAGAATGTGATCGAAGCTTCTTTTCGCGCTGACCTATAACAGTCTCTGGGACGTACTGAACAAGACCATCTTCATCAATAGGTGGCAGCTCATCAACTATATCCACTGGATCACCATAATAGGGCTTGAGCTGACTAACATGGAAGACATTATGAATCTTTGTAGAAGAGGGAAGCTCTAGTTTGTATGCCAAATCTCCAATCCACTTAAGGATCCTGTAAGGGCCATAAAACCTGTGGGCAAGCTTATTACTGGATCCATCTTTCAATGTAGAGTACTTGGATTTGGGCACTTTCAACAAAACCAGCTCTCCTTCTTGGAACTCTAAAGGCCTCCTCTTCTCATCAGCATACATCTTCATTTGATCTTGAGCCTTCCTTAGATTCACCTTACATTGTTGAAGAAGGGTCTGCATTCTTTCCAACTCTTCCTTCCCATGAGGATTGATCTTTTCATTAAAGATGACTGTGGGTAAGGGCACCTTGTAACCATACAAAGCCTCAAAGGGTGAAACTCCTATGCTCACATGAGTGGAATTATTGTAAGCAAACTCAGCCAGGTGTAACCAAGAATCCCATGAGGTTTGGACATCATAGCAAAAATGGCGAAGATAAGTCTCCAACCATTTATTAACTCTCTCTGTCTGTCCATCAGTTTGGGGATGATAAGTCGCAGATGGAGCCAACTTAGTGCCCATAGATGTAAATACCGCTTGCCAGAATTTACTCATAAACTTTGAGTCCCTATCATGGACAATCACCTGCGGCAATCCATGTAATCTAAAAATATGCTCCATAAACTGGTTGGCCACTTGAGAAGCAGTAAACTGAATTTTTGTTGGGATAAAATGAGCTGCTTTGGTGAGTCTGTCAACCACCACATAAATACTATTCCACCCCTTCTTAGTAGTAGGTAAGCCAGTGATAAAGTCCATAGTAATATGAGTCCATTTACCCGTAGGAATAGGCAATGGTTGTAACAAACCTCCTGGCTTATGGGTGCTATTCTTATTTTGCTGACAACTTCATAACAAAGTCCTTGACATCTTTCCACAGTCCTTTCCAATAAAAGCTCTTGTTGATTCTATCATAAGTATTGAAAACTCCCAAGTGTCCAGCTAAAGGCGAAGAATGTAACTCCATAATCTTCCGCTTGAAAGAAGAAATAGAGGGAATAACAATCTTGCCCTTCCACCAAATAAGACCATTTTGAAGCTGGTAATGCGAGTTTTCTTCCATAAGACCTTGCTGTAATTTCTGAAAGATTTGGCTGAATTTCTCATCTAAAAGATAGGCCTCCTGTAGTTCTTCAATCCAATCATTATGTAGTTCTGTCATGCTGACACTTTGCAAGCCCACATACGAGAAAGAGAATCAGCCACTATGTTATCTTTGCCCCTTGTATGAGTGATGTCAAAGTCATAATTCTGTAATGTAGCTACCCATCGTCGTTGCTTTGGAGTGAGATTTGACTAAGGAAATACTTGAGTACTTGATGATCACTATGTACTCTGAATCGGCTGCCATGTAAGTAATGGTGCCACTTCTTGATTGCATGTAGGATAGCCAACATTTCCTAGTCATAAACATTCATGGCCATCTCCTTATCTGTAAGCTTACCGCTCTCAAATGCAATTACTCCATGCTCCTGAAGCAAAACAACCCCAATACCATGGCCACTAGCATCACACTGTACAGTAAACTCTTTGGAGAAATCCGGGCATACTAGGATAGGAGCAGAAGTAAGTAGTTCCTTTAACTGGTTGAAGCTGCTATCTGCAAGAGCATCCCAAAAGAAAGCCTCTTTCTTCAACCTGTTAGTCAAAGGAGCTGCAATTGCCGCATAATGCTTTATAAATCGGCGATAGAATGAAGATAGACCAAGAAATCCTCTAAGAGAGGTAGTAGTAGTAGTAGGCATTGTCCAATCTCTTATGCATTGCACCTTCTTGGGATTAGCCTGTATTCCTTTTTCACTGACTATATGCCCCAAGTATTCCACTTCAGTCTGCATGAAAGAGCACTTCTTCTCCTTAGCAAAAAGCCTATGATGTCTCAACACATCAAAAACCTTCCTCCTATGTGACAAATGATCCTGTAAAGTCTTGCTATAGATCAAAATGTCGTCAAAGAACACCAAGACAAATTGAAAGAGGAAAGGTTGCAAGATCTTATTCATCAGGCTTTGAAAGGTAGCTAGAGCGTTTGTAAGCCCAAATGGCATTACCAAGAAATGATAGAGCCCACGATCAGCCCTAAAAGCAGTCTTGACTTCATCACCCTCTCTCATGCGAATCTGATGATACCCTGATCTCAAATCAATCTTCATGAAAAATCGAGCCCCCTTAAGTTCATCAAGCAAATCATCAATCCTAGGTATAGGATACCTGTTCTTCACGGTTATCTTACTGAGATCCCTTTAGTTGATACACATTCTGAAAGATCCATCTTTCTTTTTGATTAGCAGGACTGGAGATGCATAAGGTGAAGAACTTGGTTCAATGAATCCCATTTCAAGAAGCTCTTTGATTTGCTTGGCTACTTCCTCTCGTTCACATTTTGATAATCTGTAAGGTGGCTTACTGATTGTCTTTGAGTTGGGCTCCAAATCAATGGGGTGATCCACCGCTCTCTTAGGAGGCAATGAAGTAGGTACTTCAAACAAATCTATATACTCCTCAAGAAGAGCTGTCAAGGCTGGATGGTTTGCTGAATTATTGGGCTGATCCTGTGTTTCTTTGTTCAAATGCAAAACAAATATCTGTGAGCGCTTCTTGTACTCTCTCTTGAGTTGTTGAATGGTGATAAGCTGAAAATTAGATCTACTAGGAATTCCCTGTAAATGGATGAGCTGTCCATTGGAGATAAACTCCATATATAACTGTGAGAAATCCATAATGATCCTGCCTAATGTCATCAACCAATCACAACCAAGTATAATATCTATGGGCCCCATTTCCAAGGTGATCAGGTTTACTTTGACTTCAAAATTTTCAGCCAACTGCAAAGAAACTTGTGGGCAAATCTGTGTGCTGATTTCCTCTTCACCATTAGCCACTTGTACTCTAATGGGCTGCTGTAAGTCTGTGGGAACACAATTCAACTTGTCCATGATGGACTTATTGACAAAACTGTGAGTACTGCCACTATCTATCAGGATGAACACTGGCTTTCCACATATGCTTCACTTCATACGAAGTGTATTAGGGCTCTTAGATCCCGTCCAAGCATCCATAGAGATAGAACAATTAGTAGCAGCAAGTGACTTATCACAAGATCCACCAGGATCAAACGGAACATCTCCGCCTGGATCAAAAGGAAAAGAGTTGGCTGGATCATAAAAGTACTCTTGTCCAATATCATCCTCAAAATCTTCATTTTCAGCATTGATTGCCACTGCATTAGCTTCATCTATGTCATCTTCAAAGTCCTCAAAAACTAGCATACTTTGAAGCTTTGGCTTGACATTTTTGTATACACACTTTGAAGCATGATCAGGAGTATACTTTTCTCCACACTTAAAGTATAAGCTCTTGTCCTTCCTTTCCTTGTAAAGATCCATGGGAATAGATTTGGGATTTGTATTAACTGAAGTGGACTTAGGCTTGTTGTCACCTTGCTTAAATTCAACCTTTGGACTGTTTGCTGTCTTGAAATTACTTTGAAACCTAGAAGCATTGAATGGAGGATAAGTTGGTACCCGTAAGCTCCCACTAGGCATATGATTGCTGCCATAAATGTTACCAACTTGTCCTTGCTTTAAAACAGTCCTTGGCTGTCCATAACTTGGCTGAAATGAAGACTCTTTTCTATACTTTCTTCCATAGCGCTCCGCAAGCTCAATAGCCTTGAAAAGTGAAGTAGGATTTTGAGCCACAACATCAGCTGACAAAGATGGCTCCAAACCATACATAAACTTGTGAAGCTTGGCCTCATCACTGATGCTTTCCACATACATGGTCAAGTTGAGGAATTGGTTTGTCTCTTACACTTAAGCCCCTTTGTTCCAAACCATACCATCTCCGTGCTAGCTTCTCTTTTTTAAGAGGCGAAACAAAGACTTCAGCCATAAGTGCCTTGAAAGCTTCCCAATTCTCAATAAGTACATTCTCTTTCTTGATATACCTCCACCAAGTATGGGCAAATCCTTCTAGATGCAGGGAAGCAAAGTGAATCTTCATATCATCAGTTTTAGGATATATATCAAAGTAGGACTCTATCTTAGAGGTCCATTCCTCTAATTCTGATGGTGAAGATGATTGGCCATTGAATTTGGCTAAAACAATTTTGTCCTTGAATTCTCTTTCATGAAAGGGTTGCTGTCCCAAAATTGGCTGATCAGGATTTCCAAGTACATAACCTCCAAATTGAGACTGAAATCTTCCAACAGGTGGCTGAGAATTACCACATAATCTTCCTGTTGGTAAAGTACCCCTGGAATTTTGAGTATGCAGTCCAAAAGCTTGAGTATTGGCCCCATTTAAACTGCCCAAATAGTCATCATGCCTTTGTGAAGCTTATCCTACTTCATACTGAGTATTTGGAATGCCTCTTCTTCCAATGATCCCATTTCCATGACCATTTTGATTAGATGGCTGAAGTGGGACTAAAGGGCCACTGTTTGAACAAGCCTTCTCATTAACTTCCTTTGATGCCATTTGCAACTGCATGAATTTAGTGATTTGTGCCATGAGTTGTTCGTTGGATTCTACCAACTTATCAATAGGAGCCTTGGTCTGATCAGTAGATTGAAGCATCTGCTCCATTCTTGACAAGATGGCCTCATGTCATTCCCTATGTCTTTGTTCATGGGCACACAAAGTATTATTGAGCAAACTGACTTCTCCTTGTTGTTGAAGCTCTTCAGGGTTCTCTTGAAGTGTGATATCCATCATGGAATCCCTAATTTGTTGAGCATAATCCTCCTGGACCTTATTTTTGCCTTTATGTCATGCCATACTAGTGCAGTCCTGTAGTACCCCCTGTCAGTAAAACGGCTATAACTTTGGCTAGGAAGCTCCGATTTCAGAAAATTTTTGTGCGAATCGAAGCTAACAATGCCCTCTTCGAGATGAGCTATAGCACGCTATAACAGGTTTAGGAAAGAAAATTCTGTAGCTGGATTTCAGAGTCTGAACTGTCCAGTCCTGCACCCTGTCTAGACCTGTAAATGCCCTGTTTTGACCCTGTAATGCAAGATAGTAACCCTAAATGGCTACCAAACCCTGCAAAGGGGTATATATGACCTGTGGGTACCCTGCAGTACCTGCACCTGTGCTTCAGCAATGAAGGGTGTACCTGTAACCGCCTGTAAATACCCTGTAAGTGATCTGTAAATTTTATGTTTTACCCTGTTTTGGTCCTGTAGGTACTTGAGTCTTTGGAAAGTCTTCAATCTTCAATCCTCCACTCGCTGTACCTATGTGAGGGATAAAACGGCATGACAGGCTCCCTACACGAGCTCTGAATCATCGGGAGGTGGGCAAAGTTCCCCTCGGGTCGGTTGGTTGCACCTCTTCGGGATCTTCGATAGTGAGGGAGGGTCACCTCTCTTTTGTCCCACTATCTCCCCCGGCATCCACCTTTTTCCTCGATGGGAATATCAACATGGCAGAGGCTAGTGTACTAACCAATCAGCATGATATGCAATTCAGAAATATTCATTCAGCCTTTCATGAGATGCAATTGATTGAGATAAGAAAATTTTGGATAGGAGAATGGTCTTACCGCTGCAATTCAGTGACTCATTGATTGCTAGTACTTACCCTTTTACAATATTTCAATTTGGGCAAAATAAATTCAGCCAATCAATTGGATTAGAGTAAACAAAGGCATCAATCAATGTATTCAGTCAATAGGATTTAAATGTTATGCTGAAATTTCAGATTGAAGCCTCTAATTCACTGATTTGAACTAATATGCATTAAGTAAGCATTGCATTCATGAATAGATGGATTCAAGCAAAGGTTGACTGAGAATTTGATGAATAATGTTCAATTCTTTAATCTCTCAATCAAATGGATTAAGCTCAGCAATTGGATTAATGAGAGAGATTAAGAATTGAAGAGAAATACCTTGACATGGCTGAAGATGACTTGATCAATTGTCAAATGCTTGATAGAGCCCCCGGTTGTCCTGTAATGGAAGCAATCAACCATGGAATGAAATCTAACTGAAATTGAAAATTAACTAAGCTACAACAAAGAATTAACAAATCTATTGCACCAAGACATCCTCATCATGTATTAATGATTGGAGATTCAAAAATACATGACGGCCATGGCTGAGTGCTTCATAGGCTAGAAAGAAGCTAACTCCAAGAAAATGGTAAAGCCAAGATTATTGAATGATCAAAAGATCTCTTGCCTTTGGCCTCTAGTCCCTTTTATTCTAACCCTCTTTCAAACTTAAGGGCTGTTCACACATGTACATATAGGCTAAAGCTAAATTTACAAAGGCTGGAATTAATCCAAGGTGCAAATATTAATGTTGTATTTTTCCTTCATGACAAACCATCCCTTCCTGAAGATGGTTTTGTCCTCAAAACCAAGAAGTAATGGACTAAATCTAAGTCAAGGATGATAGTAATCATGCCCATTCATCTTTCAAGTGATAAGAAAGCACTGTCCATGAAAAGAAGACCTTTTTGCATGCCAAACTGTGAGAAAACTTGCTGTTGTCCAAACAGGGCTGATTCACTAAAACTGCCATAACTTTTGATATATTGGTCCAAATGAGGCGTATGAGGTGTAGAAACGAAGTATTCACTACTAAGCATCACCCCATATCATCAGAATCAAATTTTGATGAAGTCAGGACAGTTTTATTGTCTGCAAAAATTTCATACAGCAAGCTGTCTCTGCACAGTCACTGCATACTGCATCATATATCATCCTTGTAGGCAATACTCCAAATAAAGATATCAAGTACCCCCGGGATCAAAAGGAAATCCCTCAAAATAATAGTCATAATCATGGGTACCTGTCCAAGAATCATGCATATCATCTATACCTCCCGGGTCAAATGGGAAACCACCCAGGAACTCATGATTGCCATCATGAATGCCTGGATCATAGAGAAATGATGCATTCAAATCATATGACATATCAGCACCATATTCAAAATCATATACATGAGAATCCGAAGAAACACCATTAGGTAGTTGCAGTCCTTGATCAACTATGGGCTGATGTAGATCAACCATGGAATCATAAGAATCATGACCAAGGATGGGTTTATGTATCTCATCAACATGATTATCCCAAGGTAGCTCATCATCATATGGATATGCATTCTCATCCATTTCTGCAACTAACTCTCCTTGTGAACCATCATCACATATCTTTGCATCCTCATGTTCTTCATTATCGATTAAACTCTCTTCTTCATTTTGATCTTCATCTTCTTCACTATCTTCATTCTGAAATTCCTGCTCTTGGTCTTCTATTTGATCATTCTCTTGTATATCTTCTTCATTGTCATCATCATCTTGAGTGTTGTCTTCTTCATCAGCTTCTTCATTTTTCTCTATGATGTTAACCTCTTCGGTTTGCATTGTATACATTCTTGCATTAATATCCATAGGCTGACCATAATGAATTCCTGCATTACATGGTTCATGCTGCCCATCATCAACTAGATGTTGTTGGAAACAAGATACATGATATTCATTCCTATAAGATTGCTCTTGGAAGCATTCAGGACAACTACATTTAACACTGCAATGCTGCCCATAAACATAGGCATCCCCATAGGAATGATCATCAGCATGCTGTCCAAAGTATTTTGGAGTAGGTTCCAAAGATGAAGCATGATCTTCATATGCATACGTCCCTCCAAAATATCCTTGCTGCTGCCCAAATACATCAAGCTGCTGGCCATGAGCATTTGTATGATTACTCTCATGATCAAATCTGCCATAGACAAAACCACCTTGTTGTTGGCCAAAACCATTTGGATAAGGATCACCTTGATCATCTTGGCATGAGGTATGGCATCCATATTGCCCAAAAGAACTTCTAAGACTTTGCCCATTTGAAGAAAAAAAAACATAAGATCCATAGTCACTATATCCATGAACTGGAGCATCATGGGAAACACATCCATAAGCATTAGTGCCATTGTCTCTTTCATGAGATATACCATATGTATAAGCATCATGTTGAACATTTGACACTTCTGCAATGCTCCTATCAATGATGGATACAAGCTCTTTAACTTTCAACTTCATTTCCCTTACATTTCTGACCAAACTGTTCACTGTAACCATGCTGTTGTGATTATCCCTATACACTGTTTTGGCCATATCTTGAAGAATACTGATCCAAATGAGGTGCTTGATGGCTCTGCTCGAAACCCACGATGTCTAGTACTATTTAAAAATCTTGGTTCACATTAAAATATTCCAATACCCCATTCTGGAAATGATTTGTTATGTCTGTCCACAATAGACAGCACCCTGTCTCAAGTACCTAGTTGCATTGTTTTAACCATAACTTGAGAAATTCTGATCGGAATGAGGTGTTTGATAGCTTCACTCGAAGCCCACGATGTCTACCTTCAATTAGGAATCCTGGTTTGCATTATTTTGTACCTACACCCCATTCTGGAAATGATTCTCTAGGTTTGTCCATAGTAAACTGCTAGTGAACTATTGGAACAAAATAGGCTCTAACTTGAGAAATATGTATCCAAATGAGACGTTTAATGGCTCCACTCGAAGCTTATGATGTCTAGTATCATTCCAGTTGTTCCTTTGTCGTTAGAATGATGCTACTAATTTTTGTAGCAACTTTTCCAAATCTGTCCCTGTTTGGACTGCACCCTGTTTTGGCACTGTAATGACCCTATTTTGCCTCGTAATCATTACCTTTCATCTAGGGAAAGTTGTAAGGCACTTAAGATCAGTAAGAACACTGATTAGACATGCACAAACCCTACAAATACATCCTTGATACATCCAAGAATTTCTCTACAAATAGCCCAACTGATCCTTACTACATACTCTCAACCACTTGATCAAGCAAAACCCATAAGCATTGAGAACTCCAATAGTTGCTTCAAAATGGAGCTAACCAAGAAACAAACTCCAATATAGCTTGAGTTGGTTGCAAGCTTCAAAGTACCCAATGAATTGAATCATGCCAAGTAGAATCAAAGGTAAGAAGATACCCAATTACTCGAGCTTGCTTGATGAACTACTCAAACCCAATCTTGTAATAAAATGCTTTAACATCCTGTAGCATTGCATACCAATACATTCAGTGGTATGCCAGATCTTTTGAAATTGGCAACCGCGTGACCACGATCATCAAGATACTTTCAGCAAACTGGAGAGTGATATCCCTGGCCAGCAAGCTGGAGTCATAGCTGAATGTAGACATAGACACTGCCATGAAGTGCTGCAGGAGATTGCAAAGCATAGTGCAGGAGCCATCTGATGGACATTTGGATCTTTCTATGCCTGTACCTCAACATCTTCACAAGCAAGTGGCTTAGCAATACCACCCAAACTCATTGGCTTTTCTTCAGCAGCAGCAACATCATCATTATCAAATGGTGCAGCAGCAGGTAACAGAAACTGTGTTACAATAGCTGCAACCACAGCTGATTAAGCAGCACCAACAGCTGCAGTCTCAAATTTCTCTGGCCTTCAGTAGGTTGCCATCAGTCAATCAGTCAAGCTAAGTGCTCTGGTCAGCAGCAACAATCAGGATTGGCTCAGCTTTGAGAACAATAGGTCCCGTGCCAGAAATTTTCTCCATCAGACTCTCCAGCGGCGCCTGCAAGTGATTCGAAGAGATTTAGAGAACTATGACTCAGAATTTCACATGGAAGGTTCTGATGTGGACAATCATGTGGGAAATCCACGGGATTATGTGGATGCTCAAGGTTTTGAAGAGCTGCTTCAACAGATTGATACTGAAAACTCTCGGAGGTGAGCTCCCCCAGCAGTTAAGTCAGCTGTGGAGTGCCTTCCCTCCATTCTTATACAACAACTCAATCTTGAGGATGGCTCAGCATTGTGTGTCATCTGCAAAGAAGTGGTTGCACTTGGTGAGCCTGCCAAGCAACTATCATGCCTGCATCTTTATCACAGTGTCTGCATTCTTCCTTGGCTCAATTCAAGAAACTCATGGTACAGGAGCACTCTTGAAATTTCTGCAACATAGAATTCCTCATCTTGATTGCCACTGTACTAGCCTCATCACTTTTGGCAGTGCTTCATCAAGCTCAACTTCTTGATGACATTACTGGGAACCTAACTCTTGTTTCTAATTCCAACCCATCCAATCTGATATTCATCTCCAATAGAGATGTTGTTGCAAAGGCTTTGATTAACTTTGTATCGGAAGGATGCTTGTAAATCTCGCCCAATATATCTACTGGTGTATGTGGATGGAAGACCAGTTGACTACTCAGAGCTTGTTGTTGGAGCACTGTTAAGACCTCAAAGTCTGAGGCTCGCCATCATGACATCTGAGAGGTTGTTGCTTCTGCAATCCTGACGTCTATGACTGCATGTGCAGAACAGAAGTTTGCAAGAAGTGCTGCATCTAGAATGCGACCCTCCTGTCATCCATGGAGATATTAAACCAACTAATGTGTTATTAGATCAGAAATTTTCCCTATCTCGTTTAGGATTCCATTCTGTGAAATCTTCCATCCTGTAGGATTCAGGATTCCATCCTAATTTGGTCATGTGAAATCTTCATTCCTATAGGATTCAGAATTTCATCTTGATTCCATCATGTGAAATCTTCCTTCCCTCAATGAGCTTCGCAAGGAGTCTCACAAATTGGCACTCTCTACAGTTTGAGCCAGCACTGGTTCACCACACGTCTCCTTGCTAAAGAGAGAAATAGTGAAGCCTCT
Source organism: Lygodium microphyllum (assembly GCF_053477565.2). NCBI lineage: Eukaryota > Viridiplantae > Streptophyta > Polypodiopsida > Schizaeales > Lygodiaceae > Lygodium > Lygodium microphyllum. Next base: position 110,043,364 of record NC_141154.1, on the reverse strand, counting down.
AACACAACAGCTCGCAGTGATGAGGTGATCAAATCAGAAGCGCTCGGGGGGTAGAGGAACTTGAAGGGAGTTGTTGGGCTGAGGTGCAAGAGGAGAGTGGAGCCTTCAAATCTGATTTGGACTAGCAGTTTGTCACTGATCTGTGACTGCATATACCTTCAGAGACGCGACATACGCCATAAGCCTTCAAATCTGATTTGAACTAGCAGTTTGTTACTGATCTGTGACTGCATATACCTTCAGTCCATCATCCACCAGAATAGGAGAAGTGATGGTGGCCATTAACACAGAGCTTGTCCTCTTCAATGCAGACTGAGCCTATAACCCTTATTTAATGCAAAATAGAGGAGTTCAAGTTGGGGCAGCCTTGTGCTTGGCAGGAATGACAGACAATTTCAGGGATTACGATCTGCAAATTCGAGTCCTGGTGGCACGGATGATGATCTTTGTGCTCATGCACACGGCTCTCTGTACCTTGGCAAGGTCACCTCCAGGCACGACAGTGGGAGGCTGATAGTTGATGCCGCACTTGAACCCGGTAGGGCACCAATCCACAAACTGAATGGTCCTCTTGGTCTTGATAGTGGCCACAGCTGCATTTACATCCCTGGGCACAACATCGCCTCTATGAGACAGCAGGCCATATACTTTCCATGCCTCGGGTCACACTTGGCCATCATAGACGTGGGCTCAAAGGCACTGTTGGTGATCTCCGCAACAAAGAGCTGCTCATGATAGGCTTCCTCAGCCGAAATGACGGGCACATAAGACGAAAGCATGAAATGAATTCTCGGATAAGGAACCAAGTTCGTCTGAAACTCGGTAACGTCTACGTTCAAGGCACCGTCAAAGCGAAGCGAGGCCGTAAGGAAGGAAATAACCTGAGATACGAGTCGATTCAAATTAGTGTAGATAGGACGCTCAATGTCCAAGGAGCGTCTGCAATGTCGTATATGGCTTCATTGTCAAGCAGCACAGACACATCAGTACGCTCGAGAAGAGAGTGAGTGGACAAGACGCTGTTGCAGGGCTCCACAACGGAAGTAGACACTTGAGGGGAAAGGTACACAGTAAACCTTAGCTTTGATTTCTTGCCGTAGTCTACAGACAAGCGTTCCAGGAGCAAGGAGCCAAGGCCGGAATCAATAGCAATGCATCAAGAGGATCATCACCCTGAATTTCTCCCACAGTATAGGAGTATGTTCAGATGGTGCAAACAGCGTGAGTGCATACTCACGTCCTGGAAATCAGCAATGGTGCCAAGTAGCTACATAAGCTACTCCTCTTGAAGCTCTTGAGGCAGGGAAAGAGGTCATCCAACCCATTCTCATGATAGAAGTGAGAAGAAGAAGATCTGATGTGGTCTTGGCCATGGATTCTTGTGGAAAGCTTGAAGAAATGAGGAAAGGGAAGAAGAAACCCTTTCTTCTCAAAAGTAACCACGGTTAAAATGTCCTGCAACCATTTGTTTGTACACTTACCCCAAATTTTGGCTCAATCTTGATCACGTCCTGCTATTTTGGCTGGAGCCTTCCATTTCTTCCCTTGGTAATGCCAAGAATCACCATCTTCATCCTTGTTTGTAGCAGACCTTCACATATAACTTCGGTTTGAAATCTTCATGTCCTGTCAAGTCCTGTCACTCAAATTCCTAACTATGGTTTGCTCTCTCTAGCCTAGGAAACTGAATCTAGTACTTGAAAATGACTTCTGCAAGGATCTAAGCTACTGCTCTGATACCAATGTAATGGAAGCAATCAACCATGGAATGAAATCTAACTGAAATCGAAAATTAACTAAGCTACAATAAAGAATTAACAAATCTATTGCACCAAGACATCCCTGATACCAATGTAATGGAAGCAATCAACCATGGAATGAAATCTAACTGAAATTGAAAATTAACTAAGCTACAACAAAGAATTAACAAATCTATTGCACCAAGACATCCTCATCATGTATTAATGATTGGAGATTCAAAAATACATGACGGCCATGGCTGAGTGCTTCATAGGCTAGAAAGAAGCTAACTCCAAGAAAATGGTAAAGCCAAGATTATTGAATGATCAAAAGATCTCTTGCCTTTGGCCTCTAGTCCCTTTTATTCTAACCCTCTTTCAAACTTAAGGGCTGTTCACACATGTACATATAGGCTAAAGCTAAATTTACAAAGGCTGGAATTAATCCAAGGTGCAAATATTAATGTTGTATTTTTCCTTTTTGACATGTCCAATGTTGGTAAAATAATCCATAAGGCTTGCTTATCCGGTGCTTGAGACCAATCTTGAAGCTTCAAATGCTTGAAATTGAAGCATTAAACCCGTTTCCCCTAAATTTTTGCTCCATAGAAGCTCTTGATCTTCAATCTTTAACCATTCCGTGCTCAATCCTTGCAATTTGTTGAAGAATCCTTGCTGAGACGATTCCACGGGCCAAAAGGATGAAGAATCTTCAAGAAATTGTCAAGAAATGAAAGCTTGGGCTGAAGCTTTCATGGCTGCCATGGACTGTTTACGTAGGGTTTATGAAGAGGCTGAGAAACCTTTAATGGAGCTGAATCTTCTCTTCCAACTGATGATTTTGGTCACCAATGATCAGCAAGAAGTGCCATGGCTGAGGATGAAGCAAGCTGAGCAGGAGGTAGGGCTGGAATCAGTCCGAAAATTGCGCCGTAATTTTCGGGGTTGTTTCCTGCTCCATGGCTGAGACAAAGCTGAGCAATCCTATGCTCATATTGAAGGTCTTGAACAGGGGAATCTATTCCATGTGATATTTGGCCAAGAAAATCAGGGTTTAGAGAGATATGAACTAATCTTTAGGGCTGATCTTCCATGAAACCTACAGGAAACTCCAGGAAAGGGGAAAGAGAAACCCCTCTTTTCAAAGTAACCATAGTTTGTTCCCAAACTAGTCCCGGTTAACCATCCTTTACCCTAGTTACCTTCAATTTTGCATAAAATTTGATGACGTCCAGCCATTTAAGCCTTTACCCGCCATATCTGACCTTGGATATCTCCAGATGTAGTCACTTGGTAACTGTAGGTGTCCTGCAGCACTCCACTAGTCACTGTCTTGTACCATTTTTGTCTGAAATTGGTTTTGAAATATGAAAATGGGACTGAAAATGGAAGAAAATAATGGATCAAAGACTGAAGCTCTGATACCACTTGTCAGAGAGAGAACCAGGGAGAGAGAACCAGGGAGATAGAAAGAGGAGAGAGAAGATTGCAAAGGAGAGAGAAAGACTGCAGGAAGAGAGAGAATAAGAGTGACGAGGAGAGAGAAAGACTACATTTAGAGAGAGAAAGACAAGAAAGAAGGGGAAGCCATAGAAGCTGTGAGCAAGAAGGAAGAGAAAGTCTGTAATTGTATTAATGTGTCAAAAAGATGTGAAAATTTACATTTTCTCTCCTTTTATACCAATGTCAGTGTGACATGGCATAATATCAACATTATTAACACTTATTTGCTATTCCCAGCTTTTTACAGGAGATGATGGAGGGAGGCGACCAACAAGGACTGCGGGCGTGCAGGTAAGGTAGTTAGGTTTTTTTTTTTCGTCTTTTGTTTTTTTTTGCTTTTAAAATTTATTAGTATTTTGGGTGTTGTGGTTTTTTTTTTGTAAAAAAATTTGTTTTTTTTTGTTTTTTTGTTTTCTTTTTTTGTGTTAAAAAATTGGTTTTTTTCCTTTCTTTTTTAAAATGTTTTTTTTTGTTTTTTTATTTGTGTCAAAAAAATTGTTTTGTTTTTTGTTTTTGTTTTTTTTTTCAAAATGATTGTGATTATTATTTTAATTTAATTTGGTGGTGTGGTTGGTTTCTTTGGTTTTTTCTTTTTTTCGTGTGTGTTTGTTAGTTTTTTTTTAAAAATGTTGTGTATTTGGTTTGTTGGGTGTTCTATTTTTTTTGTTTTTAATAAAAAAGAAAAAAAATGCAATGACAGGATCAAACAGGATAGGGATGATGATGCGCGAGCCAGAGACTCCATGGGGGCATTCCGAGGCGCGTAAAACCAGAAACAAGCGCGTTTACGCGCGACACGAGAAACGCGGTCACACGGCAAAAAGGAATAACAATTAATAAAACCCAAACTATACATCGGATTAAAAAATGTTAAGAAGAAAAAATGTACTGGGAGATGAGAGGAAAATGATGGAGACATGCAACACGGGTTTCTGGGGCAAAATCAGGGTGTACACATGGAAAAAACGTAAAAACAAGCCCGAAAACACATACAGGTATTAATATATGAAAATCCGCACATCGAAACAAAGTGTAGAAAGAAGAAAAATTATGCAAACAATGTGTCCAACAACTCTATCATGGCAAAACACAGTTTCGAGCAAGATAGGATGCATTCACATGGAAAAAACCCAAAAAATGGACCCAAAAATGGACTTGAAAATTAATATGAAAAGAACCGTGCACCTGAATAGAGGACAATAAAAAGGAAAAATGTCCGAATGAAAGGGATATATAGGAATGGCACATCAAAACACAATTGGAAGGGAACTAGGAGGGGTTCATATGGGAAAAACATGAAAATCACTCCCGAAAACACTCGAAAAATTTAATAACTAAAAATCCAGCAGTCAAAAGAGGGGGAAGGAAAAAGGAAAAAGTGGGGGAAAGGCTGATAGGACATGGCTATCAAATTAAAATGGAATTTTGGTGAAAATAGGGCAGGTTCACATGGAAAAATGTGAAAAAATAGGCACGAAAAATACCCAAAAACTCGCAAAAATTAATACGGACCAACCATGCATAGGAATGACAAAAAGTAAAAAGTAAAAATATCAGGGGGAAGGGATAAGATAGAACTGGTACATCAGATCAGGGTTCCGGAGCAATAAGGATGCGTTCACATGGAAAACCATCCAATTTACGGGAATTGCTTCAAAAACTAATAACTTGAGAACCGTATGTCAGAACAGGGGTTGCTAAAAAGGAAAAATGGGCAGTTTAAAGGGACGAACAGGGTTGCAAGGTTGGATGTGATTCTCAGTGAATGTAAGGTGCATTCGCATGGAAAAATCACAAAATAAAGAATAAAGAAAAGCGGTCAAAGAACAGCTCCGAGGACAGGGTGAAATAGAATGGAAGAGTGGGGAAGGAACCCCATCAGGGTAAAATGAAGTCGTGGTGTAGATTCATGATCATAGCAGGGTATATGCATGTGGGTATGCAACATAAACGCGTAGGGACGCGTCCCCATACTTAAAACATTAGCAGGAAGGGTAAACCCAACATCAAATACCTAGTACCACACATCAGATCAACCACGAATGTCCCCACACTTAAGACATGACCGTCACTGAAAAACAGAAGGTGTAGGGTTAGAAAAACTTGGCCCATATTGTCGAGGAGGAATGTCGACTATTGAGGTTGCGTCTTGTGTCATTGTCGGCTCTACAAGAGATACAAGTGTCTTCACAGCACACGTCCAACGTGGCAGGGACCACGTGGCAGCACCCAGGGAGGTAGCTGGTTGAAGAAATCATCGAAAAGTCATCGATAATGAGGGATATTGCACTCAACTCACGATCATTCACATGGAATGACAGAGCAGTCACTCGCCACTTGGCCCATATTGCCGAGGAGGAATGTCGACTATCGAGGTTGTGTCTTGTGTCATTGTCGGCTACAGGAGATACAAAGTGTCTTCACAGCACACGTCCAAACGTGGCAGGGACCACGCGGCAGCACCCAGGGAGGTAGCTAGTTGAAGAAATCGTTGGAAAGTTGTCGATAACGAGGGATATTGCACTCAACTCACGATCACTCACATGGAATGACAGAGCAGTCACTCCCTCCATTACTAACATCACTCGAGAAAATAATGATGAAAACCTGAAGCGTATACCCAGTTTTAGGAATCGACAAAGGAATGGTGTAGAGAGAGTATGCCAGGGTGCACAATTAATGGTGCATCAGTGCGTCCAACCCCTCTGGCATAGGTGCAAGTAGGAAGGCTAGGGAGCCTTGCAGTGCAGTGTATAGAACAGAGGGATGTGTCCTATGTTGATGGTAGAAACCCAACCCATGGGTGCATAGGGGAACAGAAACATACCTAACTCCAATTGTCGTAACATCCCTCAATTCTCACCTCTCGATAATTGATTGAAGACACATCAGTCACACTCAGCCCACCCTCTATCTCATGCTCTATTGAAAGATATAGAGGGCAATCCATTCCTAAAACCCATTGATTTAATCCTCACTGTCACTTGTGCAGAGGTTGTATGCCTTGTGCGCAATTGATGGTGCAACTATGAATCCCGCCTTGTGTCAGCATACAGTGCAAGAAGGAAGGCTAGGGAGCCTTATGGTGCACTGCACAGGAACAAATTGTGCATTGTGCATTGAGAGGCCCATCCCGTGCGTGCAACACTTTGTTCACACATCTCACCTCTCATTTAATTTGAAGGGAAAAACTGGTCACTCACCCCACCCTCTGTCTCACTCTTTGATAGATACATAGGGCAACCCATACTCACATCCCCATCCTATTAGGATGAAAGCTCACATCACTCAAGGGGTTGGTGATGAAGATCATGGCGGCTGTTATTGTCATCAAGATCTTGAAGACGAGGCGTACCCAGGGAGGCAACCTAAAAATCTCACACTTCAATAATTTGTAAGAAAAGCCGTTTGTTAAGAAGGGCATACGAACTGATATTGCAGAGACAGCGCACCAAGGGAGGTGGCTTCAAATTACTTGCTGGAAAGGTTATGCTGGTGATGAGTCAACTATTTTGGACTGCGGGGTGTTGCCACCTTTTCCACAGTTAGCTTCCCATCCAAGGGTGTTTCCACCTTTTTTTGGAACGAGGTCTGTTATGACATGGAATTTCTTCCTTTTCTCCCATAATAGTTTCGTTTATTTTTTTATTTTTTGTTATTTTTTGTTATTTTTTCTTTTTTTTCGATGAAAAAGAGAATGGTAGAAATACCATATGTCAGGACCAACATCGCCACCATTGTTGGATCAGACGAGAAGAGAACAAGGTCGGGTTGAGATGTTTCTGTGAGGGGTTAGCAGAATGAGATTGCCTCATGAGGAGAATCATAAGGGCTATCAAAAGCACGATGAGAAGGACAGTGCGTCGCCCAAAAGGGAAAGGGTAGGTTGACTGTGATTGTCAAGATCCCTAGGGAGGAAAGTACATCTTCAGGTGATAGCCATTGATCAGGAAGGGATCATTAGAGGCATCAACGGTCTGCACTTGAACAGAGCCATTAGGATTGATAGCAAGTACCTTGTACGGGCCCATCCACCATTGTTGAAGCTTGCCAAGAAACTTGCCGAATCTCGAATCATAGGCTAGGATAAGATCACCTTCTTTGAACTCCTTGTGCTTGATGAAGCTGTCATGATAGGCCTTGCGTCGTGCTTGAGTAGTTTCCATGCAATGTAGGGTCATCTGCCGTATCTCATCAAAGCATTCCAAGTGAGGAGGCAGTGTTGTAGTGACTCATCATCTCCCAAGCATTCTTTAACTGCCACTCGCAAAAGAGGGCAATTCCAGTTCAACACAGAAGACGGCTTCTGTACCATAAACTAACTGGAAGGGGTATGTCCTGTAGCTGCCTTATGGGAGGTTCTGTATCTCTAGAGGGCCTCTGTAAGTGGATCGTCCCAGTCGCAATGATGTGCGGCAATCGTTCTTGTCAGAATCGAGCAGAGAATGCGATTGGTGACTTCAACTTGGCCATTGGCTATGGGATAGTAAAGAGTGGACTTTTACGATGGCGGATCTTATACAGTTCCGTCAGCTCCTTTATGATTTTTTAAAGGAAATGAGTACATCTGTCACTTACCAGCTTGAGGGGACTGCCAAAACGGGTGATAATATTCTCGTACATGAATAGGGCTATGCTATTACCATCGTCCCGCTTCAGAGCTTTAGCTTCACACCACTTTGTGATATAATCCGTACATACTAGGATGTATCTATTCTGCTTCCATCTGGTAGGTGGATTAATGGAACCCACGAAATCAATCCCCCACTTCTTGAACGGCTTTAGGGCAAGAATGGGTTGCAGTGGCATGGCACTTGTTTTGGTGGGCTTCCCCATTTCGCTGACAAGCATCACATCTCTTGCAGTAGTCATATGCGTCCTTGTGGAGGGTTCGGCCATCAGTATCCCGCCAACAGAGCCTTCCTGGCTATTGCTTCTCCTACGAAGTGTCCACCACATGGTTCGTCATGGCATGCTCTCAATATTATGCCGATTTCATCCCCTGTAATACATCTTCGCAACACCTCATCTTTGCCTCTCTTGTACAGTGCATTGCCTAGCAAAGTGTAGGGGGCTGATTCTAACAGAAGCTTCTTCTTCTCACGGCTTGAGATGCCACGAGGATACTGTTGAGTTTCTAGGAGGTTGGCTATGTTTGCATACCATGGAGTGACTGTTTCAAGTAGAAACAAGGAAGCATCAGGAAGGTCATGATCATCCTCTTCCTCGTCTTCTATTTGAGGAATTCGTGATAGATGATCGGCTAGGATATGGAAATGGTCAGGTTTAGTGACCACTTCAAAATCAAACTCTTGGAGGAGTAACCATCTCATCAGTCGTCCTTTAACATCTTCTTTGTTCATCAGGAAGGACGAGGCTTCATGATCCACGTAGAGCTTGAAATGCGTTGATAGTAGATAGTGTCGAAACTTCTCCAGTGCAAATACCATTGCCAAGCATTCAAGCTCTGTCACTGTGTAGTTCTGTTCCCTATCAGTGACCTTCCATCTTGCATAATGCATTGGTTGATCTAATTTAGAGGGGCCCTTTTGACATAGGACAACACCTAGCCCTTCAATTGATGCATCTGTGTGCACATGGAACTCCTTCGTCCAATCAGGAGGTTGTAAAATAGGTGCTTGGATAAGGCACTGTTTTAGGGTATTAAAGGCTTCTTCACAATCATCAGTCCAAAGGAAATCAGCTTCTTTCCTTAGGAGCTTGTGCAGAGGGGCTGCTTTGGTTGCAAAATGTGCAATAAATCTTCTGTAGTAGCCCACATGGCCAAGAAATCCTCTCAATTGCTTGAGGTTTGTTGGTGATGTTAGGGCGGCAATCTTTTCAATCTTTGCAGGGTCTATTGCAATCCCTTGTGCAGAGACAATATGGCCCAAAAGAACTCCCGAGGAGATGCCAAAGACACATTTGTCGTGGTTCAGAGAAATCCCATACTCTCGATATCTGTCAAAACATTGCTCTAGGTGTCCCCACTGCTCAGCTTCAAGAAGTTTCAATAATTCAGCCTTCACCAGTGCAGAATAATTAGGATTCATGTGCCTTTGTCTTTGCCTTACAAGTTTGGCATCAGGCTTTAGATCAATGTGATGTTGGCATACTATGGGATTAATCCCCTTTAGGTCTTTGTATGACCAAGCAAACACATCTAAGTTCTCCTTGAGTAGGTCTTGTAGGACCACTAGTTCTTCTTCTAGAAGATTGAGACCCACTTTCAGGTGATGTTCAGTACCTCAGTATCCAGGAATGCTACTTGCCTTTCACCTCCACTTCACGGATAAATGCCCCATGGATTGCTTCTGGATAGAGGTCTGACTCTTTCAAGAGAGTAGTGTCCTCGTCTGATGTTCCACTAGAACCAATGTTCTCCTTCTGAACAGATGACTCATTTGTCTGTTGAGGTTGCTGAAAGAGTATCAGAGCTTTGTTTGCTTCGGTGTGAGTAGTAATTTCTTCTAGACTTAGGGATTCATCTTCAGAGGATGCGTCGAGGAATGTCACATAACATGGACCTTCTATGGGCCATGGCTCTGAGGGCTTTGGCTTCTGTTGGCAGGGGGCATCATCATCATCTTTTCTCTGGATTGAACAGTCAGGGCGATAGGAGCCGTTGGTAAACTTAATTTTTATGCTTTTAATCCATTGCTTATACAGATTCTGCATACTTTGTGGTCCATTGGCCAACCCAAATGGAATCATGGTCATTCCATCCAGCACCCTAAGGTCTTCGGACTCTGAGGTCTCTGTACGGACATCAACAAGATCATCCGCTATAAGAGGAAATTCTTCATTTGCACTTTTATAACTTGCTTCATTTTCTTCCTCTTCATTTTCATCTTCTTCCTCTAGAGACTCTATCTTTGCTTTTGTAGAGGCTCTGTAGGAGAAGAACAGATCTTCTACCTCTGCATCTGCTTTTGCTTCTGTCACAGCTTCTGACTCTACTTCTGCCTCTGTCTCTGGCTCTATTTTTGTTACTATCTCTGTGACTGTCTCTGTATCTCCTATGTCTCTGTTCTGCCTCTGCTCTGTCTTTGTATCTGTTACTGCTCTGTATTTGTTTTATCTCTATTCTGTCTCTACGACTGTCATGTAATAGGGAGAACAGTACATCCATGCTTCTATTTCACTGTCAGAGGTGATTTCAAAAGTTAATTCTATTTGAGACAGGAGGTATTCTCCCATGGACAAGGATTTTGCTTTCCTTGGTAGTTGGCTTACAGTGCCCACTGTTAGGGACTCTGCCTTTGTTTTCTTAGGAAAGATCTGCTTAACAGCCTCTTCGTCTCCTGTTGTACCATCTGTTACCTCCTTAGAGGAGTCAGTTATGACTTCGATGCATGTGGATCCATTGCCTTTTTGCGATCCATACAACTTTAATACCACTTTGTTGGATCCTCTGCCTAGGGTTAGGGTTCCTTTGAACCAGCCCATTCTGGCTCTCGCTTCAAAAAGCCAAGGTCTTCTTAATAGTAGAGGGTATGAGGTCCCATAAGAATTTGGTTTGACCATCAGATATGTCAGCCAATAGTCTCTTTCTACAAGGGTTGTTTTTACATATGGGAGGATACCCAACGGTTTGATTCTGCTTTGGTTTGCCAATCTGATAAGCCACTATGTAGGTTGAATTCCTTACAATCCTAAGTCCTTCATTGTCACATTTGTCATTATGTTTATTGATGAGCCTCCATTAATCAATGCATCTGAAATAAAGTATCCTTTAATCCATACACTAATCTCTGGGGTTACAGGATCTAAGAAGGCGTTAGACACATCTACTTCCTTTACAGGCTCCGAGGCCTTATTGATCTTGGTCGCTGTTGAAGGAGCGATCCTTAGTCCACATCTTCTTGTCAAGATGCTTTTGAATTTCTTTCGACAGTTAGGGAGACAACATCAGTAACTTTTGGAATGTTAAGTTTGGTTTAAAAGTGTGTAGGTCTTTGACCAAGTCATAATCTTTGATAGGATCCACAGGCTTCTCTAGTCGGCTGGGGAATGGGGCTACACCCATTTTCATCTTTCCTTTTTCTTCTAATAATTGCAGCATTGGCACTTCCTCTCTTTCTGGAAGTGCTTCTGTAATATCTATCTCCTGGACCTCTGGTCCTGTTTCTGGGACTGTCTCTGTGACTCTCTATAGCACTACAATGCTTTGTATTGCACTATTCTGTCCTCTACTGCTCTATCCCTCTGTTGGCAGGTTGAACTTCACAATCTTGGCAGGAGAGTTATTTTCGTTCTGAACGATTGGTTCCTTCTTCTTGGTGCGCATGACAGCGGCAACTTCCAACTCTACCAAATTGGAGGCAGGCTCTTGTACCTTCCGTTGGCTACTATCAGTGCCATTGGCCTTTACAGGGGCTGGGCTTGGACAGTCCTTTGCAATGTGGTCTTCACCTTTGCATCGATTGCATAAGGGCTTGTAATCCACAGATCGTCTAGGGTTTGGATAATTTGGGGAGATATGTCCCTTTTCTCCACACCTATAACATTCCACCTCTGATCTCTGACCATCGCCAGACTGTCGTCCTCTGTAACTTTGAAAGGGAAACCTCCTTGGACCAAAATTAGGACCAAACTCCCTAGGCTTTGGTCCAATATCCTGTGTTGTCATTTTGGATTCTAGCAAGTTGAATCTTACATTTTTATCATTCTTTCTTCGTTCATGCATCTCTTTCAGAGAGCAAATATTCTTTGTATGGTTCTTCCGCAAACAGTAAGAACAGAAGGCCCCAGGAATGGTTGGTTTTCGGGTACATTTAGTGGCTAAATGTCCCACTTGATGACACTTTCTGCACCATGTATTAGAGCGCATCACATCTCTTCTAGCTCTCACAGGAGTGGATATATTGGTGGTATTCATCTTCAGCGTCTGTAGCTGCTCTGTAATCACAGTCAGAAGCTCTTTCTTGATACTTGCAACTGATTTGGATAAGTAGTCCTTCAGATTTTCACCTCCTGACGTACTTGTAGTAGGGTTTTGGGAAGCTTCTGTAATTAATGCATACACTGGTTGGGTCGATCCAGAAGGTCCTCTGTTCTGGTTCTAATTCAGAGCTCCTGTTGAGACTTGGGATTGTTGATTTCGGTTGGTAGGATTCCACTATTGTTGAGTCACCATTGGAGGAACTATTTGAGGCCACTGTTGCTGTGGTTGAACCATCATTTGAGGCAGTGTCATTTGAGGCAACCACAGTGGATTAGGTGCATTATACTGCAGCACTGTTTGCATTTGGGGATAGGGGTAGGGAACTGTCCCTGGGACTGCATTTGGTGGGTATACCATTCCTGGCATGGGAGGAGGTAAGACTCCTCTTCTTGGAGTCATTGACAGCCTTGCTTCAACTTCATCATACAATCTTGCACCTTCCACTGTAGCTTGCAGATTGACTGGTCTTCTCAATTCCACAAACTTGCGAACTTCTGGTTGTAGGTCTCTAAGAAACACTCCTTTCTGGATACCTTTGTCTAGATGATGATTAGTCCATCTCTTCACGATGGATTCCATTCGCGAGATGTAAGCTTCTACTCTTTCTCCAGAGGACTGACTTAGGTTCATGAACTCCTCTCGCATCCGCTCTTCGAAACCTTCATGCTTGAATTTAGTGAGGAAGACCAACTTCAAGTCGTCCCATGTGCCAAAAGTTCTTGCTGCTTGTCTCTCATACCACTGAAATGCCGTGCCCTTGAAAGTGGCGGGGAATATCACTAACCAATGCTCAGGGGTTCTGGCATTGTTAGCCACACATGCTACCATGAATCTGCTACATGAAGATCAGGGTCTTCATTGTACTCTCCCTTAAAAACTGGCTATGGGACTACATTTGCTGGCATGTCATCAATATTTCCAGGGTGAATCTGACTAGGAAGGGGACCTTGAGTCGCCATGGGGATTTCTGTAAAGAGTGCTTTTAGGGTGTCAAAGGAAGCTTCTGCTGCGAGCTCATTCTCAGCTTTGATTTTTGCCTTCTCTCTTCTTATGTACCTCTGGGCTCGTTCTAATGCTTGCCTCTTGATTGTGTCATTCATCAGGGGCTTGGCTTCAACCAGTTGGTCTGTACTCAACAGGACAGTATCAGAGAGGGCTTCAATCTCTGGGGGATTCTCTGGCCAACATCTCCTCTACTTCCTTCTTCTCAACATCTCTGAATTTGGCTTTCAAACCACTACAGAGGGGGAGATATTCTGTTCTGAAAGTATCAAAACTCATTCTTCTTAGGATCATTGTTGTGTCATTATAATAATGCCAGCTTCTGAGGATTTCAACAGTGTATGTTGTGAAAAACACTCTGTTTATCAACTTCCAGTTGGTTGCTAATTGGACAAACAGAAGATTGTCCGTGCACCAAGCATCCCACGCATCTTGCTATTGAGCATCCACGAACAAATTCCAACTCTTTTCCTTCTTGTTTTCGTGAACCTCCACTGACCACGACTCCTAAAGATTCTTCACGATCTCCCACTTGATGATGTCTGGAAACTTCTCAATGAATACCAAATCTTCCATGGATGGTCATTATCTTTGTTTTTGCTCTTCAGTTTGTTCCCAAACAGTTTGCCACCAAGATGCAAGTTTCTGCTACTTCAACAGGAAGAGGAAACAGTCCATCACATAGAGCATGCATCATGATGGTGATATGTTTCCGCCATTGTGGGATGAACTTCTTGTGGAAAGTGGCTTTGATAGTGAGAATCTCCAACTCTTCAGTGGAAGAAGGAACTTTGCAAACATCCATTGAATTCTCCTCTTCTTGACAATGCCATTTCCTTCATTTTCAGCCTCTTGTGATGCTAGTTGATGGCAAGTTTCCCCAGCTGCGTACCAAAAACATGGAGCCCCTAGTGGAACACCAAGAAAAAAGGGATTCTACTACAAGAAAATCTATATTGTAACATCAACAAGCTTTTATTTCATTCTTTTGATGACTAAAACAAAGAAAACAGCAAATCTTCATGCAGCATCATAGTAGATATCTCCCATGGACTTGATAGAATCAATCATAATCTTCAACATCTTCATAGAATCCATCAATAGAACAAAGAAAAAAAAATAATACACCATCTTTAAATGGAAATCAATCATAGTATTCATCTTCAATGTCTTCATAGTTCTCTCTCTCAATCTCTCATATACAATTACACTATTTTGATAGAATTGACTATCTCAAGCTCTCTCTCTCTCTCTCTCTCTCTCTCTCTATCAATAGTACATTATCTCCTCGCTACAGTACTCTCATAATGACTCTCAGTAATCATTCTTAGGTCGTGGATACACCTCCCAAGAGGTATGTCTGATATGAAGAGGCACCAGAGCCACTACAGTGTCTCTTCACAGCTCACTACTGTCATTGTCACTCATTCTTCTCTTCAGCCTTCAGCAGCTGCTTCTTCCATTTGTTTTAGCTATTTTGAAATTAGATTTATCCTTTCCAAAAGTTAGAAAAAATTTCCAAAGTCACATATACTTTCTATAGAACACTTACAGAAGATCTACAGAACAGTACAGTACAATACCAGAGCAGATACAGAACAGTTACAGAGCAGAGACAGAGGCTCTACAGAAGGTTTACAGAGAGTTACAGGAGGTCATCAAAACCTCATAACTCATACTAAAACCATTCCAAACTATCAAAAACTATTCAATAAGATTCCAAAAGATTTCAATCTTCATCAATCATCAATCCATGCTTCATACAGAAGAAAATCAGAACAAAACAGAAGCTATACAGAAGGTATACATAACCAATCAGAACCTCAACAGAACCTATCAGAACATTACAGAGCTTCTTATCTCTACTGAGAATCATCATGATCTTCCAAAACATAATTAATATCATCCAAAACACTCTCAAACACTTCCATTATCAACCATACATCATTCTAAATCCATCAAAAATCAATCATTCAATCCTCAAAAACAACAAAAATCAGTCAAAAATTCATGGTAAGGCTTCCATTGAGTCTATGTGGCTTCCATATGTTGTAAGACTATTCCTTGAGTCTCATCCAAACATTCAAAGTGTAGGAGGTGGCACTCTATAAACTCATAATTCTAGCTACTTGCAAAGAAGGTAGTTCTAGCTCAATAAGAAATATGGCTTTTGTTTCATATACTAGTTGAAAATGTGTCTATCCTATAGTAGCCTTATGAGAGGCTCTTTATACCTAGAGGGCCTCTGTAAGTCAATCATCCTAGTCACAAAAATTTGTGGCAATCATTCCCATTAGGATCAAATAAAGAATGCAATTGGTAACTTTGACTTGGTTGTTGGCTCTAGGGTAGTAGGATGTGGACTTGCGGTGGCGAATCTTGTAAAGCTTTGTTAGCTCCTCCATAATCTTGTTAAGAAAGCAAGTCTTTCTATCACTTACAAGCTCTAAGAGACTACCAAAATGGGTGATAATATTCTATAGGAATAGGGCCACACTATTGCCATCATTACGCTAAAGATCTTTGGTTTCACACCACTTCATCACATAGTACGTGCATACCAAGATATATCAATTCTGCTTCCTTTTGGTTGGAGGGTTGATGGAGCCCACAAAGTCCATGCTCCATTTCTCAAATAGCTTTGACAGAAGGATATGTTGTAATAGCATGGCATTAGCTTTGGTAGGCTTTCCCATCTATTGACAAGCATCACAACATTTGCAGTAGTCATAGGCATCTTTATGCAATGTAGGTCACCAATAACTTATGAGCAGAGCCTTTCTATGGTGCTTCTCTTGCAAAGTGGCTACCACAAGGCTCATCATGACATGCTTTCAACACGATTCCAATCTCATCTCTTGCAACACATCTCTACTGTACCTCATATTTGCCTCTCGTGTACAAAGTGCCACCTAGCAGAGTGTAAGGGGCTGATTCTAGCAAAAGCTTCTTCTTCTCTCTACTAGGGATGCCAAGGGGATACTATTGTGTGGCCAAGAGATTGGCAATGTTTGCATACCATGGGGTTATTTTTTTGACTAGAAAGTAGAAAGCATCAGGGATGTCTAGATCATCCTACTCATCTTCTTTAGTCTGAGGGATCCACAATAGATGATCGACCAAAACATGGGAGTGATTGAGCTTTGTAACCACTTCAAAATCAAACTCCTAAAACAAGAGTAACCATCTCATCATTCTGCCTTTCACATCAGTTTTATTACTTAGGAAGGACAATTCCTCACAATCCACATAAAACTTAAAGTGCACTGTGATAGCAGGTAGTGTTGAATTTGTTTCAAGGCAAACACCATTGTGAGGAACCCTAACTTAGTCAACACTGTGTAGTTCCTCTCCTGATCAGTGACTTTTTGGCTTGCATAGTAAATGAGCTGATCCAACATGGAGAAGTATTTCTAGCATAAGACTGTGCCTACATTTTTTACAAATACATCAATATGCACATAAAACTCCTTCATCCAATCAAGGGTTTGCAATATGGGTGCTTTAATCAAACACTGCTTTAGGGTTTAAAAGGCTTTCTCGCAATCATCTGTCCAAATGAACTCTACGTCTTCACTCAAGAGCTTATGCAAGAGACTATCTTTGTTGCGAATTTTGTGATGAATCTCTTGTAGTAGCCCACATGGCCAAGAAATCCCCTCAATTGTTTTTGAGGTTGGTTGGTGTAGTTAGAGGTGCAATCTTCTCAATCTTGGTAGGGTCTGTTGTTATTCCTTGTGTAGAGACAATGTGACCCAATAGACTACCTGAAGAGACTCTAAAGATACATTTGTTGAGGTTGAGGGAGATTCTATACTCATCGCTTCAGTTAAAGCATTGCTCCAAATGTCCCCAATGCTCATAGATTAGGCAAGACCAACATCTCCACTTTTGGAAGATTGCTACCCACCTTTGGGGATGTTTAATGCCATCTACATCCACAAAATTTAATTGCTTTTCACTTTTCACTTCGTGGATGAAGGTCCTCCCGAGTGCTTCTAGGTATAGATCTGATTCCTTCAAGGGAGTGGTCTTCTCATGTGATGCTTCACTTGAACCATTTTTGACCTTCTATGGGGACTCCACTAGCTCTTTGAGAGATGTTGAAATGATATCCTAGCTGGTTTTGCTTTTTTTTGAGAGAGAGTTACCTCCTAACTCAAGGACTCGTCTTCTAAGGATGCCTCTAGGAATGTCACATAACAAGAAGCATCTATGTTCTATGTGAGCTACATAACTTGTGTTTGTTGGCAAGATACATCTTCATCATCCTTTCATAGGAAGGGTAAACTAGGGAGACAAGAGCCACTTTCAAGAAATACTTATTTCTCTTAATCCATTTTTATACATATTTTGCATGTGATGAGACTCATCTACCAATTCGAAGGGTGTCGGAGTCATTCTATCCAATAGTATGGGATCTTTAGCTTCGAAAGCTTCTTGGACTTCCTCCTCATTGGTATCCTCTTTTGGTTGGATAGCTTTTTCCATGTTGCTTTCATTATTTACCTCTTGACTTTTATCATCATCCCCTTTAGACTTTGTGTTTACCTTTGTAGGGGCTGTGTAGGAGAAAAAAAAAATCTACATTGTATCTTCTACTTCTGACTCTAGCTCTGGCTCTATTGTGGCCATGTAACATGGAACACAATACATCCATGCTTCTTTCTTACTATCAAAGGTAATTTTAGAAGTAATTTCTAGAACGGAAGAAAATAATCACCCATTGATGACAATGACTTTTCTTCTTTTGGGAGTTGGCTTATAGTGTCCATTGTCAATGATTGTGGCTCTATTTTCTTGGGAAATATATGTTTGACAACTTCCTACTAATGTATCATCAGGAGCTTTGCTAGGAAAGCTTAATAAGACTTTGATAGAGGTGGATCCATTACACTTTTGCGAGCCATATAACTTTACTACCACCTTGTTGGATCCTCTACCGAGCATTAGGCTTCCCTTGAACCAATCCGTCTATGTTCTTACTTCAAGAAGCCATGGTCTTCCCAATTGCAATAGAGGATATGAGGTCCCATAGGAATTTGATCTCACCACCAAGTAGATTAGCCAATAGTCTCTTCCTACTAGGGTTGTCTTTACATATGGGAGAATGCCCAAAGGCTTAATTTTGTTATGGGTTTGCTAGTCTGATAAGCCATCGTGTAGGTTGCATGCCTTGTAGACCTAGATCCTTTATTGTCACATCTTTCATTATGTTCACTGATCAATTGTCAACCATCAATCAATGAATTTGCAATAAAATATTCTTTAATCCAAATGCCAATCTTTGGGGTACTAGGATCTAGGAAGGTGTTAGCCATAATATCCACTTTTTTTATTGGCTCTCGGCCCTTATTGGACTTAGTGGTAGTTGTAGATAAATCCTTAGGCTATGTCTTTTTCCAGTATGCTTTTAAATTTCTTCTACCAACTGGGAAATATGATCAACAAAATTGTCAAAATGTTAGGTTTGGTTTGAAGGTATCTAAGTCTTTGACCAAGTCGTACTCTTTGATTGGATCCATAGGCTTCTTCACTTGGCTAGGGAATATAGCAACACCTACAATTATATTTTCTCTTTCTTCTAGAAGCGCAACATCTGAACTTCTTCTATTACTAGAGGTACTTCTACATGGTCCTTCTCTTGGATCTCTGGTCCTACTTCTATAACTGACTTTGTGTTTTTTTGTGGCATGTCAATGCTCTGGTACTATTTTATTCTGTACTATGTTGTTTCTCTATTGGAAGATTGAACTTCACAGTTTTGGTAGAAGAATAATGTTTTTTTTGGACAAGTGTTTCCTTTTTCTTAGCATGCATGATTGCGGGAACTTTCAATTCCACCAAGTTGGAGGCAGGTTCATGGGCATTGCTCTAACTTTCAGCAGCATTGGCCTTCACACAGGCTGGACTAGGATAGTCATTTGCAATGTAGCCTTCTCATTTGCATTGACTGCATAAGGGTTTGTAGTCCATGGATCATCTAGGGTGTGGATAATTTGGTGGGATATTTGTCTTCTCTACGTATTCGTTGCACTCCTCTTCTGACCTTTGGCCATCACTAGATTATCTTCCTCTATAACTTTGGACATAGAACCTCCTTTGGCTAGAATTAGGATTGAACTCTCTAGGTTTTGGGCCGATATCATGGGTTTCTATTCTAGATTCCAATGTGTTGAACCTTACTTCCTCATCTTTTTTCCTCTTGTTATACATCTCCTTCAGAGAGAGCAAATGTCTTTTGTATGGTTCTTCCTTAAACAATACGAACAAAGGCTCTAGGGATAGTTGGTTTTTAGGTATATTCAATGGCTAAATGTCTTGCTTGATGACACTTTTTGTACCATGTATTAGATTATATCACATTTGTTCCACCTCTTGCAATACTAGATATGTTGGTGGTATTCACTTTCAATGTTTGCAACTGTTGTAACAGAACTATACTCGTTACATGGATCTAGCTTGGAAGTTGACCTTGGGTTGCCATTGGGACTTCTGTAAAGAGTATGGCAAGGGTATCAAAGGAGATTTCTACTGCTAGTTGGTTCTTGGTTTTGATTTTTGCATTCTCTCTTCTCATATAGCTTTAGATTCCTTCTAGTGGTTGCCTCTTGATTGCATCATTTATCAAGGAGTTAGCTCCATCCAGTTTGTCTATACGCAATAGAGGGAATTAGAAGAGCCTTAGACTCTAGAGGACTCTCTTGCCAACATTTCTTTTTCTTCTTTTTAATATCTCTAAATTTGGCTTTCATTCCACTACAGAGGGGAAGGTATTTGATTTTGAAGGTATCAAAATTCATTCTTCTGAGGATCACCATAGTGCCATTGTCTTGATAGTACCAACTTTGGAGGGTTTCAATAGCATAAGTTGTGAAGAACACTCTATCTACTAGCTTTGAGTGGGTTGCCAATTAGACAAATAGAAGGCATGTATCTTGCTGTTAGGCATCCATGAATAAATTCCAACTCTTTTCCTTCTTATTCTTGTGAACCTCCACCAACCATAACTCCTGAAGCTTCTTTATAATCGCCCACTTGATAATGTGTGGAAATTCTTCAATGAAGACCAAATATCTCATGGATGGACATTCTCTTTTTTCTTCACTTCAATGGGAAACAATTAGTTATTGTGACATAACTTTCTAAAGCCTTAGAAGACAATGGAACCAGTCTATCACATAGAGTGCGTACGTGCTAGGATAGTGACATGCTTTTGCCTTTGAGGAATGCACTAGGCTTGTAGAAAGTGGCTTTGGCAATGAAGATATCCAATTCTTCAACAATAGCAAGAATTTTACATCTTCCATTGCTTTTCTTCCTCTTCAATAGTGCCATTTCTTCCATTTTCAGTCTCTCTGTTGGTGCTTATTGATGGCAAATTTCCCTAGTTGCACATTAAAAATATGGAGTCCTAAGAGTAATACTAAGAAAACAAGAAATCTACTACAATAAAATCTATCTTATCACACAAACAATCATGTTCTTCATACTTTAATCAACCACAAGAAAAAAAAGAACACCAATCTTCACAAATCTTTATGCAACATCATATAGTAAATCTCCGCGGATTTATCACAACAAATCTGTAATGGATTCTTCATATTCTTCATAAAAACCATCAAGTAACCATAAGAAAAATTAATGAACAAATTTGAATGGAATTTATCACATAGTATTCATATTTCATCATCTTCATAGTCTTCATAGTCATTCTCTCAATTTGTCTCTCATAGATATAATGTTTTTCATAGACAATAGGCTATCTTTCTCACATATGATCTTCTCAATAGGACATTGGAATAAAAAATAATAACAATAAATTATCATTTCTTGGTTGTGGATATTCTCCCAAGAGGTATGCTTGATATGAAGAGTCACTAGAGCCACTATGATGTCCCTTGAGAGCTCATCAGTATCAATGTCACTTTAGTTTTTACTTCAACTCTTCATCAACTACTTCTTCTACTTCTTTAAGCTATCTCGAGCTTGTATTTTTTATCTTTCAAGATTGCAAAACATTCCCTAAGCTAAACATCTATCCCTTAGAATACATATAGAAGCAGACAAATGCTTACAGACTAGATATAGAAGCTCTACATAGCACTACTACCAAAAGGTCAACATAAGGCATAAAAATCATATAGCTCAAACCAAAACCACTTTAAACCATAAAAAACCATTCAATACAATATCAATAATTCCTCAAAAGACTCATTCACAATCTCAAACCCATTAAAAAAAAAGAAATGAGATCAAAATAGAGACAAAACGGACCATATCATAACCAAATAGACATATTACAAAATCTATTAGAACATCACATCTAAACAAAAAACCATAATTAGCTTCTCAAACCTACTCAAGCTATCTCAACACACTCCAAAATACTTCCAATATATCAAAATCAATCATTCCATCATAAAATAAATCATTCAGCTCACAAAAATAACAAAAATCAATCCAAAAAACTAGTCAATTCAACCCTCAGCAACACTTTACTGGAAAATGATTGCCACTACAGTGCACACACTAATGTTTACTCTTGTAGATATTTGCAAGGTGTCTTGAATCTTGATAATATATAGCATAAGTTTGGACATCTCCTGAGAGAAATCCACACTCTTGCCTTTTTCGTGTGTTTTAGATGTTACTTACTCTCTATGAATTATGGACCTTTTATTATGGAGTGATAATTCTTATCAATTGTGTAGCTTTGTTGCTTCTTTTCTACAGCAATTTGTCCACCCTTATGGCTTCATAGAATACATTAGCTAAAACATCTCAATGCAAAATTGAGTTGCTAGCCAAAGCCTTACACGATGTCTAGACCATTTGTTGAACTTTTAATGTTATCTAGAAATATGAATTTTCTTTTAACTATGTCCTGAGTGTAATGGTGATTGTTTTTTTGAAAATTTTATTCTAAGAAATGTAAAAATCATAAGTGCAATTTTTCTTTTATCTTTCAGACATCGAATTATATTTTCATGCACCTAATTTATGCACATCTAGTATATAATTTCTTGTACAATTTTTTGTTGATTTAATGTATTGATTATTTCATGATATTATCTAAATGATTTTCCATAAATTATTATAAAATTTATATGTGTTTGTTTATCATTAGCAAAATAAAATAGAGATATTAAATTTCAAGGAAAAATGATAAAATATTTCCTTCACTAATAATGTCTACATTTTTTCTGTTATTATGATCACATGGGTCTTTAACTAAATAACAATAAATATCATGAAATAAACCATAATTAAAATATTTTTTTGATAAAAATTATATAATAATTTTCCAAGTGAAAGAGTATTTTCATTGAATATTTAATTATGATATTACTTATGTTATTTTCCTAAGCGACAGTTCATATGCATTTTCATTAGAATGCATTTTAATCATTTAAAGCTAAATAAAGCAATAAGCTTATAAAATATTACTTTTTTACAAACCAAGAAGATGTTATCTCTCTCAGGTTTGCTATGATGAGGGTCTCACCAATTCCTACCACGTCATTTTCTCCATCGACTGCATTCCTTGCTTCTCTTGCTTCAAATGTACTTTTTAAATTTCTATGACCTCACTTAATCATCGGATGTTAGGCAAAATTGATGTGGTAGTTTAAGGAGAGTTGATGGTCATCTAATTTTTTTTTGCCAGTGTTTTACCTAGCGATTTGGTTGTATGGAACGAAAGCGTAATAGGGGGTAGAGAAAATGAAAAGGAGGTAGAAGGAGGGGGGGGTATTTTCATCTTTCAAGTCTCAAAGCTTCAATGTATAAGAGAAGTAGATAAATTTGGCCATCATCAAGAGGTCTTCCTTCTTGCTTTTTTTTGTAAAGGAGAGGGGGTGTATTCATACGCATGAGGGGGAGTATGCAATCGACTGATTCTTTTGGCTACTTGTCAAGAGCCAATTGAGCTTCACTAAATAATCATTTTGATTGCTTACTTATTGGATGGTGGCATGGGGATGATTATTTAATTATTTTTCTCTCTCTAGGTGTAAAAAAGTCATATTTTTAAATGTATTTTTTCCAAAAAAAATCTTTTTAAAATGACTCTCATTTGGTGGTTTTTGGCCTAGTTACTTCATGACTTATCTAGTATATAAAGTCATGTCATACTCTTTGGTACATAACTTGCTCAATATCATGTTCTTGTGTATTCTTCATCTACCAATTGAGGCTTTTGCGATTTGTCTTGCAGTTACAAAATCAGTGCAATCCTCGATGCATGCAAACCTGAGGGTGGAATTTTCTACCGAGATATTGGACTCTTAAGTCAGCGTCATTATGAGTTTATTTTTTGTTGTGTGTTTCTTTTGTGTTTGCATGACGCACGAGCACATGTAGTTAGGCTAGGCACAAATTCCTCAATGCATTCATAATTTTGTGTGGAACATCGCTCGATTGATTGCATTGCATGGAACCTAATTTGCAAAATGCACAAGTGATTGGGCACGAAGTTCTTTCCCAAAGCATGTTCTTGATAGGGCACATTACATGAAAAATGGATTCACATCAAGATTTTTGTTTTGAAGTCTCAAGTACTTGAGGCATAGACAATATGCCAACATTTAGCAGACTGTGGAAGCTAAAAGTTATCCACTCATATTGAGGACATTTAAGTGGAGTAATGCTACAATTAATACTTGCACTCTTTGTGGAGATGGAGGACCAATGTCCCTCTATCTTTTATACATCCTGGCATTGCTATCTTGGTAAATGTTGATTGTGCTGTAAATTTAAATACTCCTCTTTGCGATCAGTTTGGGATTGGACAATATCCTACTCCATTGTGGGGACATATTTCAAGATTTACATAAGCTCAAGATGGCCATGATTTATCAACATCATCTCAAAATGACACTGACACCTATCGAACATGCAAACAAGTCATAAAGGCTAAGGCATCCTTTAAGCCAAACAGAAGGTCAAAATGCACAAATTGACCTAATATTGGGACAAGATCACTATGCCCATAAGGGGTTTGATACTTGGATTGAGATTTGCAGTAAGTATCCTGTATAGTGTGTTTATAGCACAAGGCAATGGAAGATACATTTTGCTCTACTTATGACAAGTTTAGGTGGCATTCTTCTTATCACTTAGGGCTTAAGGTTGGGAGCTTTTTAGTTAACTTTTTGTTCCTCAAATTTCAAATCACATCAAGAGGAATCTTGGTCAACATGGAGATGAAGCTTTGTAGATGCAGAAGTCAAGAATGCTGAAATTGTATATTTCTGGTCAAGATTGATCAATAATTATATGGTGTTATCGAAATCTGAATAAGAGATTAAGTTGCATTGGCAAGCAGATGAGGTATACCAACTGGTACAATTTGAAAAACCTGCCATAAGAGTTTTATAGCTGACTAAGCAAATACTTTTTGATGGTTGCCTTCTACTCTATGGAGCAGTCATCAGAGAGAAAGCTGTTGAAACGTGGCAACAGCAAGGTGGCATAAGCTATGATGGAAAGCTTGAATAGGCGATAAGTTTAAACGAAAAGCATCACACTTTGAATTGTGAAGGATTGACGATATAAATAGGAGGACGCCAAAAATGAAGAAAAGCATGGAACGGGAAGTCTAATAACTAAAAAGCTACAATGCCTTCTAGAGAGTTTGGAGGGTGGCACCACATATATAAGGGGTGGAAGGTGAACGACGAGGGGGGAGGAGTGTTAAAGCTGCAAATGTGGTCTTGAAGATGGAGGACGTGAAAACGGTGGACTGAGGAGCTTCCTCACAAACCCACTATGCTCAATTATCAAGGAGCTGAGTTGAGAACATGGTAAAGAATAAACCATACGTGGTTTCCTTCTTTGTTTTAGTTTCATACGGCCGTCGTTTGCACTGTTCATGGTGAGAAATTTGCAGAGTTAAGCCTTACAAATCTTTTGAAGCAACATGGAGTTTGCTACAATAAGGTTTTCGAGGATGAAGTAAGACACTGCAAGAAGGGAGTGAGTTGACAACTATTATGGCATCTTAAATGTTATTAATTCGAAGAGTTTGTGCACTGTGGAGGATGCATATTAAAGAACAATGAGCCATTGAATTGCCTTGCTTTCTCTGTGGGAGTTCTCTCTAAGGCTTGGGGGGGGGGGGGAGGGTCACTCATGAATATATGTATATATAATGTGAGTTCAAAAGAAGGGGTTTTTAAAACACCAGTTATATACATTTTTTACATACATAAGGGTGTCATATAAAGGGGTTACTTACAGATTGAATAGAAAAGGGTTGTGTTTTATTCAAGAAAAGTTCACAGAATAGGATATTTATAAATAGGCCATGAATGCACGTTATATAGAGGATATATATATAGTGAACCCCCCGAGCTCTGAGGTGGCATGAGCTTGTAAGCTATCTACCCGTTGTCCCTGTGCCTCTTCTTCCTCTAATGCCAAACGCATCATTGCTCGGTACATGAAAATGGAGACCACCCCGGGTGGGTGTGCCTGCTCCGATACCGAGAAGTGTGCAACCACCAGGCTTGCCACAAAGGAAGAAGAAGCTCGGTTGCAACAGCAAGACCTAATCTTCTAGCTCGCGACGAGGGTTTGGACATGCTTGCTACCATCTTGCTGGTACGCGGAAGGTGATGCAAGAAGAAAGACAAGAAGTCGCGATTGAAGAGCTTGACAAAGTCTATTTGAGGTGGATGGCTGAAAGTAACAGGTAGGTGACAAAGTGGCCGTTGCAGGAGATAAGGACAATGGAAGCAACAAAAGCTCTCTCAGTCGCCAAAGCTGAGAAGAGTTTAAAGCATTAACGATGGAGGGAGACCAGAAAGATGCATGAAGTGGAAGAATCTGAAGTTGAAGGAGACGATGACGGCCGACTGAAGGATAAGAAGATGAAGGAACGAATTGATGGCATTAACAAGCTTGGAGAGACAACAATGTCATGTCACTACGCAGGCACGGTTTGAAAAACTCTGGAGTGCATCATCATCCGATTTTCTTATTGATCAAGAGAGTCAATGTGATCTGAGTTATTAGTACTAGTGTGAGTTGCATGGATTATCCAAAAATACTAGATTTTTGGATAATGTTAGCCTATTTTAGATATGTTGGATATTATTTATTGTAAAAAACCAAAAAAGTTAGAAAAACTTATAGATTAGGATGGCATGCAAAAAGCAATTAGTTTTTTTAGTAAATTATGGGATTTTTCATAAAAAAGACAGATTGGCGAAATTGTGCGCGTCGTGATCGCTATTGACAGGTTGGAAAGTGCACTTTAAACTGGAGATTCGTGAGCAAGTGTTGTTCAGGGAGATCCATGAGCAAGTGTTGTCCTGGGATTTTACCACCCTTCTGAAGCCAATGGAGCCATCAAATTTGGGTTTCGAGTGGCAGAGAATGAGCTATTATTTTTTATCCACGTTTTTGTTGTACGAGGGAGCTCCAGGATATCTAATGCTTGGAGAGTGCTTCTAAGTAGTACCAGACAAAGGATTTTAGGTTCTATCAATACATATTGATTTGACTCATTGTGCTTTGTCATTATTGTATTTACCTCTTGTGTATTCTTTATCTTCTCTTCCATCTCCTATCTCTACTTCCTTCTACCTCTGATCCCCGCTGGATTCGACCTTTCGACAAAAACCCCCCCGACATTAGTGAACTGGACGTGAAAGGTCATTAGAAGAAGGAAAGAAAAGATGGGAGAACCTTCGAACACAATCTCCAACGATGTTTTGCAATAGTTGGTGCATAATATGAATATGCTTATGTAGGTACAACAACAACAATAGGTGATGCAAGCTTCTGCTCCAACAGAAAGTGTTGGGATGAATGCTTTGCAAGCAATTGAGTGTGAGATGAAGCTATCCAATGGCAGGAATGTATTTGCATATGTACATACCTATGCTCAAAAGATGGAATTATTTGGAGTGGCTCAACTCTCATGGAGCCTGTATTTTGTACATGTTACTGTACATTAATTGAAAGCGTGAATTACTAAATTATACATGCAGGATGCTGACTGGGTAGCTTTCAAAAAGACACTCAGGGAAGAATTTTACATTGAAGATACCAGTTTGATTACGCGCAAGAATTTTGAGGAGTGGGTTTTACAACCCAATAAGGATATTGTGGCTACAAAATTGTTAAGAGAATTTGAAAGTCAATTCGAGGAGTTAGATCTTGCAGAAAAACAAGCTCTTGCAAGCTAGAAAATTAAATTGTTTCTATAGGCAGTTGATCTTGAGCTTCAAGAGAAGCTTGATGATTTGTTGGAGGATTGGACTACAAAGATAGGTTTGAAAATAGAGTGGAGACAGGTCAAGGAAGCTGCTACTGCACTTGTGAAAAAGCATAGAAGAAGAGAAAGATTGCATGTCTCTAGCTTTCCTACTGTTACAGGCAAGACAGTTGATGTATTCATTAAGCCACCCACTTCTATGGTTAACCCTATGGTTGTACCTGCTATTGTTTCCACTGTTAGGGAAGATGTCTTGGATGAATTGGTCAAAGGCATGCATGAACTTCAGTTGAAGGTTGCAAAATTGAATGAGAAAGGACAAGAGGAAAGGGGATAGGCAGCAGCCCCTAAGCCAGGAAAAAGATGTATGTGATGTGATACATCCATTATTACAATGTGTATTAGTTATTAATATTAAATATATTATTATGCATCAATTAACATGAAATCAAATGAAAGATATTTAACATATGTTAATTTAGGCCCAAAAGCATCCCACCAACCCATGCTTGGCCCAGTTTGTCACTTGCTCTGCCTACTGGCTAATTTTGATGCCTTTCCATGGCTGTTGGACTTGTCACTCCTACAAGCTATCTCCTTTGCTAGCTACAATGTCTATCCACCTGCCCATGGATGTTGCACTACTGCAACCATAGATGGCCTCACTAGCACATGGCAATCCTTAGGTTGCCCATGGTGGCTACTTGCCCCCTTTGCCATGCTTTCTCTCATTGCCAAGCCCTCTCAGAGTTGCTTGATGTGTGTGCAATTGGCGACATTATTGCCCCCTTGCTCCTTTGCACCTTCCCATTTGAGCGTGGAGAGAGAGAGAGAGAGAGAGAGAGAGAGAGAGAGAGAGAGAGAGAGAGAGAGAGAGAGAGAGACTGTGTGTGTGTGTTATGTGAGAGTGTGAGAGAAGGAGGAATATAACATCTTATTTCACCCTCTATATACATAGATATATGATATGTGTGTGTGTGCCACATATCAGAAGAGAGAAAGAGAGAGAGAGAAAGAGAGAGTGATAGAGAGAGTCCTCACAATGAGGCCGCTCGGCACCACATGGCAAGGCTCCAAACCTTTTAATAATAAGTAATAGAGATTAAATATGAGCGATAGAGAAGATAAAGAACAAGAGATTAACTCGAAAAGCTTTACATATAAAAAAATAAAAGCTGGGGTGCTTATTATTTGTACAGCATGTAAAACAAAAGTGGCGCTTGACCAAGGATTATATCATTTTTACATCTTTCGAACAATGGTGAATTGTTATAACTTTCAAAGAAATAACGTTTATCTTTCAGACATTGCCAATGCTATGGGTATTATTTGGAGACCACTTGGCATTGGCCCTGGCACGCATGGGAAATCCTATTGTATTTGAGTTGTATCTATACAGGAGACCGATGGACTCGTGACTCATGATTGCAGGGCCGACGGTGTCTGAAACTACCTCCCTCAACTAGATGTGTAGTGTTCACACACCGCATCTCTCTCTCTCTCTCTCTCTCTCTCTCTCTCTCTCTCTCTCTCTCTCTCTCTCCAAACAACCCACCCTATGACCGGTCCTCCCCCGGTCCTCCCCTAGCCTTTCTCGGGAAGTTCGCGTGCCAATAGATCTCTTCTTCTATATATTTTGTGAAAGCCAGTTGCAATTGCAAATCATAGTCAATGCACGTGCAGGCAGCCTGTGTCTTCTTCTTTTTCTTTAGCTTTTCCCTTTCGACTACAGTTGCTTCGTACTCTTTGCTGTAGCCGATATGGAAGTATTCATAATATAAGATAGAGTAGATTAGGAACATCAAGAGGGTTGAATAGAGTACCGTGGATTTCATCTTGATTGTTCTGGTCATAGTTGATAAGATTAGAGGGGTATCAATGATAGAAGAGATCAAGAAATCAAGTGGAGAAATTATAAGCTGGCACATCTCCAATAGAAATCTTTGGATTTGGACAAGCAGCATATAAATCTCATGCAGTGTTGTTGGCTGCACGCATGCGCCAACCATGATCCACATCAACTAGCCATCTACCAGTATCATATAAACCTTGCACAATTACATTAATCTCGAAACCATGATCTAGAAGGGCAACACAAGGAGTCTCAATCTCACCAAGCTTGATGATAGTTTCCATAGTCACACCCCAGTGACTTCGAAAAAAATGGCTACAAGGCACCAATCTAGGCGCATCTTTGCTCTCATCATATTGTACGGGATGAAGTGAAGGATGAAGAGACTTCTTGGACTGCATACATAGAGCTCCATTTGTAGGCTCCTAAAAGGTCTCTTCTTCAGAATCAACCTCCTTAATCTGTAATCCATAGAGAATAGCCTTGGCAACAACTAAATCCTCTCGATGGATCATATCCTGCATTGGCTCTTCAATAATTTGGTGCTTTCTTTTTATGATGTCAATGATAACATCATGAAACTCTCTCTTGGCAATCCCCAAAACTTCTCCAAGTGTAAATTCAATTTTGCAATTAAGAATTAGATCCTCAAGTACCTTTTTCAAGTCTGCGGAAGTCTTGATGTTGGATAGCAGCTTGAATATCCAGGTTGCTTCTTCGGCTTCAAATCCTTTAATTTTGGGGCCTTTTGCTCTTCTTGCACTTTTGGCTTTTGCACGTCGGCCATACTCTGCTCCGGTCCTGAAGAAGAAGGCTAAAGGACTGGCTCACTCCTCCTAGTTGTCTTCTTTAATCCTTCAGGTTGATCATTATCTATTTTGCACTTTTCTTCAACAAGTGCTTCAAACCCTTGAGATTTTAAGATATAAGCATCGATAGAGAAGAGATCTATGTGATCATTCCATCTGGTTCCATTTCTAATTGCATCTCCTATGAATGAAAGTTCAGATGATGAAGCTTTACCTTTCTTTTATGTGTGCAATGCATAGGACCATAAAGGAAACTTATTTTTCGATAACTGCACCAATTGAAGACCATAGGCAACGGCTTCTCTGGCTGCCTCTTGCTTCACATAAGAAGAACATAAGAGAGTTTCCTCCAATAATTTCTTCATACCTCCTTTGCTGAAATTTTCTTTTAGTGGTTGCTTTGTGTCTCCGGAACATATCATCCTATCCTTCCGGACCACCAACTTCAGTCTTTTCGCCTCTTCAAAGTCTTGATAGTCCTTGCACTCATGGTCTGAACTATCGCACCATATACAACAACAAACTCGATCACTTATGGCAGAATTCATAGGAGTAGAAGAGGATGGGACAGAAGTTGGAGCTGGGTTAAGTGGTTGTTAATCTCTTCTAGCCATCTTTATTTGAAGATCCTTCAAGTTCTTTGAAATTTCATCCACCATGCCTTCGACAATTGGTTTGGCAGATGGCCTGACAACTGCCACATGAATGGGCATAGGCATAGGCATAGAAGTAGCCATAGACATGGGATGAGGGGTAAGAGAAGAAGTGGAAGGAGAAATAGGAGAAGTGGAGGTAGGAGAAGGCATCGTTAGAGGTGTTTGCATACCGTTTTGTAAGAAAGCCTTCCATATCCACCTTTTTGTCAATGTGGAAACTGCATCAACAACATCTTGCCAATCTGTCTTCAATCCTATAGGTAGTGTACGGTCTTCAAGAAGCTCTCCCATCTCGTCCTGAAGTGCACGATCAGCCACCTACAAGAATAACTCTACTTTCTCTGAGCTTAGGGCTCTTTATTCAAGTGCATCCAACTAGTTGTAACGTTCTTTGAGCTCGCACAATAACTCGGAAGCAACAAGTCCTTTGTTGGGCTTATAGACCCACTCTCTGAACGTCTTTTGAGTAGCAATACCATAATCCTCCAGAAAATATTCATCTTTGAGTGCCTTCTTGAAGACATTCCAATTTGAATCTTGCACAAATAAATCAGTCACTCTAACCCGCAAAGCATGTGTGACAAGCCGTAAAAAAGAATTGCTCCAGTTGTTAGTAGGAACTCTAAAGAAGCACATCTAGCTTTTAAATGTTTTAAGTAAAGATGAAACATTCTGGCCATCAAATAATTTGCGTTAACTTACCACAGCATCGATCACTTTGGTTGCTCCATGTGTATGCTCTTGTTCTTAATGTAGCATATGTAGTTGATCTGATTGTTGCTGATGTAGCGGCTCTTGTTGCTCCATAGATAACTCTATCTGTTGATTTTGCATCATAAGAGCTGAAGAAAGAGTTTTCAATAAATTCTTCATCTCATCAATCGAAAAGGAATAAGCACTGGATGATAAAGTGGGTGGAGTAGTCAATGAGTCTCCCATCTCGACTATCAAAAGCGACACTTTCACATCAGGTTCACCAGGTGTCACATGAGATTCACGTGGATGTTCGTGAATGTCGCTCGTTGCACGGATGCTAAGTGAGATGGGAATACTTGATCAGATTACTCAAATCAAGATAAATACATGGAGTGAAGGAATAGTTAGGGTTCTCTTTCGAATAATTTTATGTGTCAGCATGATACATAGATTTCAATTTTTCTCCATATGTTCTCACTCTATTCATAAGAAATAGGGAAGAATAATTAATTCACAAAAGGTCTTAATACATCAAGCATGAAAAGAGAAGTGATTTGAACTCCCAAGTTTAAAGGTTCATAGGGTTGAGAAAGTCTTTCACTTAGCATGTCTTTTTGTCACTCCACATCTCATTCTTTTTCATGCTAACATCATTGATATGATTCCTTGGATCAGAAATACCATGGCAGTGCCGAGATTTAGGATAAGGCATATTCCCTTTTTACCAATTTGAACCAACTGGTTCTATTAGCTTGAATTTCTGTCATCCAGCTTCGAAATGCCATCTTGCTTGTCATTTCAAACGAACTATCATCACTTCTCTTTACCAATCGATTATGTCATCCACGTTGAACACAACTTGGAGGCCGTAGAAGACAATCTCAGGCATCAAAGTGATGGGAAAAAAATCATATGCCTTCTGTGTCTCCTCATTGTCACGTTCTAGGCCTCCTTCCTTTCGTCTTCCTTTGACTTCATTTGATGGAACCACCTTTAGCGTTGTTGGAGGGGTTTTTGTCGAAATGTCGAATCCACCGGGGATGAGAAGTAGAAGAAAGTAGAGATAGGAGACGTAAGAGAAGATAAAGAATGCACAAGAGATAAACACAATAATGACAAAGCACAATGAATCAAATCAATATGTATTTACAAAACCTGAAATCCTTTGTTTGGCACTACTGAGAAGCGCTCTCCAAGCATTAGATCTCCTAGAGCTCCCTTGTAAAACAAAAACCTAGATAAGAAATAATAGCTCCTTCTCTGCTACTCGGAAGGGGGGTAAAACCCCATGGCACTTGGTCATGGATCTCCCTGATCACTCCTTCTTCTTTTTCCAGTTGAAAGTGCAATTTTCAACCTCTCAACAGCGATCGTGATACGTGCGATTTTGCCAATCTGCCTTTCTTATGAAAAATCCCATAACTGGCTAAAAAAGTAAATTGCTTTTTCATGCCATCCTAATCTAGAAGTTTTTCTAACTTTTTCAAGCTTTTACAATAAATAATATCCAAAATATATAAAATAGGCTAACATTATCAAAAAAATCTAGTATTTTGGATAATCCATGCAACTCACACTAGTACTAATGACTTAGATCACATTGACTCTCTTGATCAATAAGAAAGTTGGATGATGATGCACTCCAGAGTTTTTCACACTATTCTCGCATAGTGGCACGACATCCACCCCCTCTGAACCTGCACATACTCCGGTATGTGCCACCAATACACCACCCGGGTCAAACACCCATAGTATCAACTTGTTGCTTATCATGCATATAAGAAAGCATCCCCTTGGATCATAGATCAAAATACTCGGTATTTGTACAACTCTTGAGCCATAGTACCCCCTCGAGAGTCATAAGGCCTTGGGTGCATATCATACATTAGAGAGGATGGGACAGAAGTTGGAGCTGGGTTAAGTGGTTGTTCATCTCCTATGGCCATCTTTATTTGAAGATCCTTCAAGTTCTTTGAAATTTCTTCCACCATGTCTACGACAATTGGTGTGGGAGATGGCCTGACAACTGCCACAGGAATAGGCATAGGCATAGGCATAAAAGTAGGCATAGACATGGGATGAGGGGTAGGAGAAGAAGTGGAAGGAGCAATAGGAGAAGTGGAGATAGGAGAAGACATCGTTAGAGGTTTCTGCATACCATTTTGTAAGCCATTCTTCCATCTCCGTCTCTTTGTTAATGTGGAAACTGCATCAACAACATCTTGCCAATCCGTCTTCAATCCTATAGGTTGCGTACTATCTTCAAAAAGCTCTCCCAACTCATCCTAAAGTGCACGATCAGCCACTTGCAAGAATAACTCCACTTTCTCTGAGTTTAGGGCTCTTTGTTCAAGTGCATCCAATTGGTTGTAACATTTTTTGAACTCTGCAATAACTTGGAAGCAACAAGTCCTTTGTTGGGATGATAGACCCACTCTCTGAACATCTTTTGAGTAGCAATACCATAATCCTCCAGGAAATATTCATCTTTGAGTGTCTTCTTGAAGACATTCCAATTTGAATCTTGCATCAATAAATCAGTCACTCTCACCCGCAAAGCAGGCGTGACAAGCCGTAAAAAAGAATTGCTCTAGTTGTTGGTAGGAACTCCAAAGAAGCACATCTAGCTTTCAAATGTTTTAAGTAAAGCTGAAACATTCCAACCATCAAATATTTTGTGGTCACTTACCATGACCTCAATCACTTTGGTTGCTCCATGTGTATGCTCTTGTTCTTGATGTAGCATCCGTTGTTGATCCAATTGTTGCTGATCTAGCTGCTCTTGTTGCTGCATATATAACAGCATCTGTTGATTCTTCATCATAAGAGCCGAAGAAAGAGTTTTTAATGAATTCTTCATCTCATCAATAAAAAAGGAATAAGCACTCGATGATGAAGTGGGTGGAGTATTCGATAAGTCTCCCATCTTGACAATCCGAAGTGACGCTTTCACATCAGGTTCACCAGGTGTCACACGGGATTCACGTGGATGTTCGTGAATGTCATCGTTGCAGTAGGGATGCTAAGCAAGATGGGAATACTTGATCAGATTACTCAAAGCAAGGTAAATACATGGAGTGAAGGAATAGTTAGGGTTCTCTTTCGAATAATTTTATGTGTCAGCATGATACATAGATTTCAATTTTTCTCGGTATGTTCTCATACAAAGATCTCTTGTTTTCTATTCATAAGGAATAGGGAAGAAGAATCAATTCACAAAAGATCTTAATACATCAAGCATGAAAAGAGAAGTGATTTGAACTCCCAAGTTTAAAGGTTCATAGGATTGAAAAAGTCTTTCACTTAGCGTGCCTCTTTGTCACTCCACATCTCATTCTTTTTCATGCTAACATCATTGAAACGATTCCTTCGATCAGAAATACCATGGCAGTACTGAGATTTAGGATAAGGCATATTCTTGTTTTACCAGTTTGAACTAGCTAGTTCTATCAGCTTCAATTTCTATCGTCTGCCTTTGAAACGCCATGTTTCTCTCATTTTAAATGAACTATCATCGCTTTTCTTTACCAGCCGATTATGCTGTCCACATCGAACACAACTTGGAGGCCATAGAAGTCAATCTTAGATGTCAAAGTGATGGGAAGAAAAAGCATATTCCTTGTGCATCTCCTCGTTGTCATGTTGTGGGCCTCCTTCCTTTCATCTTCCTTTGTCTTCATTTGACGGTTACCTTCAGCATTGTCGGAGGGGTTTATTTTGAAAGGTCGAACCCACTGGGGATCACAGGTAGAAGAAAGTAGAGATAGGAGTTGGAAGAGAATATAAAGAATACACAAGAGGTAAACACAATAATGACAAAGCACAATGAATCAAATCAATATGTATTGATAGAACCTCAAATCCTTTGTTTGGCACTACTCAGAAGCACTCTCCAAGCATTAGATCTCCTGGAGCTCCCCTGTAGAACAAAGTCTTGGATCAGAATAATAGCTCCTTTTTTGTTGGTCAAAAGGGGGGTAAAACCCCATGGCACTTGGTCACGAATCTCCTTGATCACTCCTTCTTCTTCCAATTCAAACTGTAGTTTTCAACCTCTCATTAGCGATTGCAATGCGTGCAATTTTGCCAATTTGTCTTTTTTTGAAAAATCCCATAACTGGCTGAAAAAGCAAATTGTTTTTTGCATGCCATCCTAATCTAGAAGTTTTTCTAACTTTTTTACATTTTTACAATAAATAATATCCAACATATCTAAAATAGGATAAAATTATCCAAAAAGTCTAGTATTTTTGGATAATCCATGCAACTCACACTAGTACTAATGACATAGATCACATTGACTCTCTTGATCACATTATTTTGATCTATCATCGTTGCAGCAGGGATGCTAAGTGAGATGGGAATACTTGATTAGATTACTCAAATCAAGATAAATACATGGAGTGAAGGAATAGTTAGGGTTCTCTTTCGAATAATTTTATGTGTCAGCATGATACATAGATTTCAATTTTTCTCCAT
Organism: Lygodium microphyllum; assembly: GCF_053477565.2. Classification (NCBI taxonomy): domain Eukaryota; kingdom Viridiplantae; phylum Streptophyta; class Polypodiopsida; order Schizaeales; family Lygodiaceae; genus Lygodium; species Lygodium microphyllum. The sequence continues at coordinate 110,007,454 of NC_141154.1, read as the reverse complement.
ATGTTCTCATACAAAGATCTCTTGTTTTCTGTTCATAAGGAATAGGGAAGAAGAATCAATTCACAAAAGATCTTAATACATCAAGCATGAAAAGAGAAGTGATTTGAACTCCCAAGTTTAAAGGTTCATAGGGTTGAGAAAGTCTTTCACTTAGCATGTCTCTTTGTTGCTCCACATCTCATTCTTTTTCATGTTAACATCATTGATACGATTCCTTGGATCAGAAATACCATGGCAGTGCCGAGATTTAGGATAAGGCATATTCTTATTTTACCAATTTGAACCGATTGCTTCTATCAGCTTCAATTTTTGTCATCCGCCTTGGAAATGCCATCTTGCTTGTCATTTTAAACAAACTATCATCACTTCTCTTTACCAATCGATTATGTCGTCCACGTCAAACACAACTTGGAGGTCGTAGAAGACAATCTCAGACATCAAACTGATGGGAAAAAAATCATATGCCTTCTGCGTCTCCTCATTGTCACATTCTAGGCCTCATTCCTTTTGTCTTCCTTTGACTTGATTTGATGGAACCACCTTCAGCATTGTTGGAGGGGTTTTTGTCAAAATTGGAATCCACCGGGGATGAGAGATAGAAGAAAGTAGAGATAGGAGATGGAAGAGAAGATAAAGAATGCGCAAGAGATAAACATAATAATGACAAAGCACAATGAATCAAATCAATATGTATTGACAAAACCCGAAATCCTTTGTTTGGCACTACTCAGAGGCGCTCTCCAAGCATTAGATTTCCTAGAGCTCCCTTGTAGAACAAAAACCTAGATCAGAAATAATAGCTTCTTCTCTGCAGCTCAGAAGGGGGGTAAAAACCCATGGCACTTGGTCATGGATCTCCCTGATCACTCCTTCTTTTTCTTCCAGTTCAAAATGTAGTTTTCAACCTCTCAACAACGATCGTGATGCATGCGATTTCGCCAATCTGTATTTCTTATGAAAAATCCCATAACTAGCTACAAAAGTAAATTGCTTTTTCATGCCATCCTAATCTAGAAGTTTTTCTAACTTTTTCAAACTTTTACAATAAATAATATCCAACATATATAGAATAGGCTAAAATTATCCAAAAAATCTAGTATTTTGTATAATCCATGCAACTCACACTAGTACTAATGACTTAGATCACATTGACTCTCTTGATCAATAAGAAAGTCGGATGATGATGCACTCCAGAGTTTTTCACACTATTCCCGTGTAGTGGCACAACATCTACCCCCTCTAAACCTGCACATACTTCGGTATGTGCCATCGATACACCACCCTGGTCAAACACCCATAGTATCAACTTGTTGCTTATCATGCATATAAGAAAGCATCCCCTTGGATCATAGATCAAAATACTCAGCATTTGTACAACTCTTGAGCCATACTTAGTACCCCCTCGAGAGTCATAAGGCCTTGGGTGCATATCATACATTAGAGAGGATGGGACAGAAGTTGGAGCTGGGTTAAGTGGTTGTTCATCTCTTCTGGCCATCTTTATTTGAAGTTCCTTCAAGTTCTTTGAAATTTTGTTCACCATGTCTTTGACAATTGGTTTGGCAGATGGCCTGACAACTGCTAGAGGAATGGGCATAGGCATAGGCATAAAAGTAGACATAGACATGGGATGAGGGGTAGGAGAAGAAGTGGAAGGAGAAATAGGAGAAGTGGAGGTAGGAGAAGATATCGTTAGAGGTGTTTGCATACCGTTTTGTAAGCAAGCCTTCCATCTTCATCTCTTTGTTAATGTGGAAACCGAATCAACAACATCTTGCCAATCCGTCTTCAATCCTATAGGTTGTGTACAGTCTTCAAGAAGCTCTCCGAACTCGTCCTGAAGTGCACGATCAGCCACCTGCAAGAATAACTCCACTTTCTCTGAGTTTAGGGCTCTTTGTTCAAGTGCATCCAACTAGTTGTAATGTTCTTTGAACTCTTGCAATAACTTGGAAGCAACAAGTCCTTTGTTGGGCTGATAGACCCACTCTCTGAACGTCTTCTGAGTAGCAATACCATAATCCTCTAGTAAATATTCATCTTTGAGTGTCTTCTTGAAGACATTCCAATTTGAATCTTGCATCAATAAATCAGACACTCTCACCCACAAAGCAGGCGTGACAAGCCGTAAAAAAGAATTGCTCTAGTTGTTGGTACGAACTCCAAAGAAGCACATCTAGCTTTCAAATGTTTTAAGTAAATCTGAAACATTCCAACCATCAAATATTTTGCGGTCACTTACCACGACCTCAATCACTTTGGTTACTCCATGTGTATGCTCTTGTTCTTAATGTAGCATCCGTTGTTGATCCAATTGTTGTTGATGTAGCTGCTCTTGTTGCTTCATAAATAAAGGCATCTATTGATTCTTCATCATAAGAGCCGAAGAAAGAGTTTTCAATAAATTCTTCATCTCATCAATCGAAAAGGAATAAGCACTCGATGATGAAGTGGGTGGAGTATTCGATAAGTCTCCCATCTCAACAATCAGAAGTGACGCTTTCACATCAGGTTCACCAAGTGTCACACGGGATTCACGTGGATGTTCGTGAATTTCATGGTCAGAGCAGGGATGCTAAGCAAGATGGGAATACTTGATCAGATTACTCAAATCAAGATAAATACATGGAGTGAAGGAATAGTTAGGGTTCTCTTTTGAATAAATTTATGTGTCAGCAAGATACATAGATTTCAACTTTTCTCGGTATGTTCTCATACAAAGATCTCTTGTTTTCTATTCACAAGGAATAGGGAAGAAGAATCAATTCACAAAAGATCTTAATACATCAAGCATGAAAAGAGAAGTGATTTGAACTCCCAAGTTTAAAGGTTCATAGGGTTGAAAAAGTCTTTTACTTAGCGTACCTCTTTATCACTCCACATCTCATTCTTTTTCATGCTAACATCATTGATACGATTCCTTGGATTAGAAATACCATGGCAGCACCGAGATTTAGGATAAGGCATATTCTTGTTTTACCAATTTGAACCAGCTAGTTCTATCAGCTTCAATTTCTATCGTCTGCCTTTGAAACGCCATCTTGCTCTCATTTTAAATAAACTATCATCACTTCTCTTTACCAGTCAATTATGTCGTCCACGTCGAACACAACTTGGAGGCCGCAGAAGACAATCTTAGACGTCAAAGTGAAGGGAAGAAAAAGAATATGCCTTCTGCATCTCCTCGTTGTCACGTTGTGGGCCTCCTTCCTTTCGTCTTCCTTTGTCTTCATTTGACGATTACCTTTAGCGTTGTCAGAGGGGTTTATGTTGAAAGGTCGAATCCACTGGGGATCACAAGTAGAAGAACGTAGAGATAGGAGATGGAAGAGAAGATAAAGAATACACAAGAGGTAAACACAATAATGACAAAGCACAATGAATCAAATCAATATGTATTGACAGAACCTGAAATCCTTTGTTTGGCACTACTCAAAAGTACTCTCCAAGCATTAAATCTCATGGAGCTCCCTTGTAGAACAAAGTCCTGGATCAGAAATAATAGCTCCTTCTCTGTTGCTCAAAAGGGGGGTAAAACCCCAGGGCACTTGGTCATGGATCTCCTTGATCACTCCTTCTTCTTCTTCTTCCGATTCAAACTGCAGTTTTCAACCTCTGATTAGTGATTGTGATGTGTGTGATTTTGCCAATTTGTCTTTTTAATGAAAAATCCCATAACTGGTTGAAAATGCAAATTGTTTTTTGCATGCCATCCTAATCTAGAAGTTTTTCTAACTTTTTCAAAATTTTACAATAAATAATATCCAACATATCTAAAATAGGCTAAAATTATCCAAAAAATCTAGTATTTTTGGATAATCCATGCAACTCACACTAGTACTAATGACTTAGATCACATTGACTCTCTTTATCAATAAGAAAGTCGGATGGTGATGTACTCCAGAGTTTTTCACACTATTCTCGCATAGTGGCACAACATCCACCCCCTTTGAACCTGCACATCCTCCGGTATGTGCCACCGATGCAGCACTCGGATCAAACACCCATAGTATCAACTTGTTGCTTATCATGCATATAAGAAAGTATCCCCTTGGATCATAGATCAAAATAATTGGCATTTGTACAACTCTTGAGCCATACTTAGTACCCTCTCGAGAGTCATAAGGCCTTAGGTGCATATCATTCATTAGAGGTTGTTGAATCTCCATATACATGCTATCAATACACCCATTAAGAAACACATAGCAACATACCTGCTCTCTTAAAATTCATTGCATGGGAAGTTTTCTTTTGATAACTGTTTTGCTACTCATTCAACATTAACAGAGCCTCACTTGTGTTCAACACATTCTCACCATCACCGAAAATAGTGAAACAATCCATATCTTGAAGCATCTTTGATTTGTCTATCAAGGCCTTTGATAAAGCATCTAAAATAGTTTCCAACTCTAGAGCATCATATCTAACCTCCTCTAATACAGGGATATCCTTAAGTCATGAATTGTCTCATAGGTAATAACTTTATCCTCCAAATCATGTGCATCCAACAAGTCATCAATCTCCCGTTGACTTCCTACATCAAGTAAAACCTGATCTTCATAAATCTCTTCAGATACATTAAGAAAATTTATAGATGCAATGGCTGAACCTTCCAGCACAGGATCTTCCAAGGCATTTGCGCTTGTCTCAATATTAGACTGCAGCTTATATCCTAGTTGTTTGTCCTCTTGCTCGCTGTCCTATTTTTTCTCCTGGCTAATCTCTTCCAGAACATGCTCGGGAGGTGGCTGATTTTTAGCTTTAGACAAATCCACATTTCTTTTTGTCACTTCCTTATATATCCCTGCATTATCTTCATCTCTCTTCTGTTTCTCTTTCACAAATACATCTGTGTTTTGCCCTTTTGCTAAATATGCATCCACTGAATATGCATCTATTGGTGATTCCGGGCCAGTTATGTCATAAATTTCTTTCACTGCATGAGATATTTCACTATTTGTAACTTTTCTCTTTTCAATTGCATGCAAATTATGTGTCCATATTTCAGCCTTTGGACCAACCATCACTTGGCCATGCGTTCTATCCAACTGTAGACCAAAAGTAGAAGCATGTACCGTCACAGAAGCATTTCGAACAACCAAGTCTTCTAACAACTTATGCATACCGCCCTTTCCAAAATTTAAAGCAAGAGGCAATCCCCTTTCTTGTGCATGGATCTTGCTGTCTTTCCAAAAGATGACATGTCGTGCCAAGGCCTCGTGATAGGCAACGCAATCCTTTCTCTCATGTTGCTCGAATTATAATGTTGACTCTAATCAACATTAGTAAATAATAATATAGATTACTCATTTAACATTATTTAAGTTGTAAATAATTATAATCCATAATATTATTTGATACAATATGTGAGTCAATTTAAGTCAAAACCCAATGTTATTGCATAGTGTAGCACACTCTTAGAGTGTCTTTAGAACTTTAGCATTTTCTTTGAGTATTTAGAGAGAGAGAGAGAGAGAGAGAGAGAGAGAGAGTGTGTGTGTGTGTGTTTGATCCTCCACACTATACTCCCTCTCCTCAATGATTCATTTCCACTCCACCTACCCAATCTCCACGACATCTATCTTTTTTAATGGCACAACCCTCCATCCTTTGAAGTTCATAAAGATGGGGACAACCACACCATCGTTGACACCTATCATTCAATGACTTGCTATTCCACCAAACCAAGGTAAGTCACACCTCAAATTCCTCCCATAGGCACTCTCGAGTCTCTAAAAAATTTTGCGGCCAAAAGCTATCTAGGACTAACATCTATCACACCCATGGAGTCTCAATGCATGATCTTGATGCATGCCCTCTCTCTCTCTCTCTCTCTCTCTCTCTCTCTCTCTCTCTCTCTCTCTCTCTCTCTCTCTCTCTCTCTCTCTCTCTCTCTCTCTCTCTCTCTCTCTCTCTCTCTCTCTCCAAGTAACCTTGAGTTGTGAGGTTCTCTTTCTTCATCTATCTATGGGATCCCCTCACGTCTTGTATATCCCATTTTATATTTACTCCTTTTTATTATGCTTGAAGGATTGAGATGAAAGATTTCATCTCAGCCCTTCAAGCATAATAAAAAGGACTAGCTTTCCAAGATCTCTTTCACTTTTTTTGTTGTATATTATCCAACATCCCTTTGTTATGGTCAAGGGAACCCACTTGTTTCACTCATTAAGCATATTATAAGTTACTTTGGACTCAATAGAAGCACTAAGTTTTTAGTATTGAGAATATGCCTCCATGGAATGGGAAGATGGAGAGTACAAACGTGGAGCAAAGAATATGCCTCCATGGAGTGGGATGATGGAGAGTACAAATGTGCAAGGAGTGGAGAGAAAACAAAAAGGAACTCCCAGGGCTATAGAGTAAATAGAAGTAAGGAGGAAATGAAAATGAAAAGATTTCAAAGAGGAGGATTCCACAACCTTTTTTGCACCTTAAGAGAAATGATTAAAATGTGATGGCAAAATATTACTATTGAAAAATGACAATCGCTCCCACCCATCTTAGTGAAACTGACTACTAATCCACTTTATTGCTAAAAAGTGACAAATACTCGAGCCATTTGAATGAAGCTAACAATTGTAAAAATGTCAAAATTGTTTTCGAAAAATACCAAAAATATTTACATAATAGAAGCCTTCTCCTCATTGCTAGAGCACACACTCTATCCTCCTGTTAAAAGGGTGAAAACTGACCTCAAACTCTTGTCAATGGTTAAGGAGAGCATAGTGTTATGCCAACAAAGCATTGGATGCAATTGTTCAAAACAATATGCAAAGTGTAGCTAGCAATAGATAAGATGCCGATGGCTTTAGAAACCTCTTCAACACCTTCAAGAAGCTCATCTATAGTATAATTGATATGTGGTCTAAATATCCATGATTTTCATAAGAAAAAATAAATGTGGCCCATGTCTACAAAGTTAAGCTCATGTATGCCTACCTCCTCACCAAGTGTACCAACCTTGCCAATAGCGATGTCATTATCTCCTCCCCCTAGCAACCCCACTATCTCCTTCGTTCTCTCTTCAAAATATTTAATCTACACATCCAACAATATGTGTTAATTGAATTTGTATAAAGCATATAACTATACCATTAATCTAATTCAAGTACCACTAACCCAATGTAATTGATTAAGAATGTCACCTAGGATTAAGCATGCTCCAATACATGACTTAATCATAGACCAAAATAGATTATAGTTGTCAACCTACTTTAAACTCTAGAAGCAAAAATCTCTAAAAATGCACTAATGACATTGTAATTAAGCCACACCACTTACCAAAGTTATGCAAGTCTCATTTAGAATCTTTTCCCCTCCAAATGCAAAATTCACCCCTTGCAGTATCATTGACTCTTGGTTGTTTGACCTAGATTTGGTGCTGTAAATCCCTTCACTCAAAGCTCCCTTGCTCTTTAGTCCTCTACCAAGATCAACTTAGAAAACCTCCAAAAAGAACAAAAAATCCCTTGAACTTTAGCTCACATTAATCCATGGCATGGACAATGTTTCGCTTGTGCTCTAGATACCCTTGTTCCTTCTCTCACATTCATGATCACATAGAGGGAGTCAGAGATTTGAAGCTCACAAAATACGTAGAGAGAGAGAGAGAGAGAGAGAGAGAGAGAGAGAGAGGAGTCAGTGTGGGCATGCATCAAGATCAATATGCATTGAGACTCCATGGGTGTGATAGATGTTAGTCCTAGATAGTTTTTGGTTGCAAAAGCTTTTAGAGACTCGAGAGCGCCCATGGGAGGAATTTGAGGTGGGACTTACATTGATTTGGTGGAATAGCAAGTCATTGAATGATAGGTGTCGACGATGCTATGGTTGTCCCCATCTTTATGAACTTCAAAGGTTGGAGGGTTGTGCCATTAAAAAAGATAGATGTTGTGGAGATTGGGTAGGTGGAGTGGAAACAGATCATTGAGGAGAGGGAGTATAGTGTGGAGGATCACACACACACACACACACACACACACACACACACACACACACACACACACACACACACACACACACACACACACACACACACACACACACACACACACACACACACACACACACACACACACACACCACGCTAGCACTTGCTACAACAAGCATAGGGCACCCTTGTGGCAATCAATAGGACACATGGCAAATATTGATAAAACATTCTCTATGTGTGCGTGCATGCGCAATCAATAGGATGCGAGTGAGCAGCAACTGGAGGTGTTGCGGGCACAATGAGTAGGACATGGGTGGCAGTGGGCAATGTGTAGAAGCACTAGTGAAACGAGAGAGAGAGAGAGAGAGAGAGAGAGAGAGAGAGAGAGAGAGAGAGAGAGAGAGAGAGAGAGAGAGAGAGAGAGAGAGAGAGAGAGTTAATGAGACACTTCTGGAGTATCTCTCTCTCTATGCGTCTTGTTAACTCAGTTAATGAGACACTTCTAGAGTCTCTCTCTCTCTAGAAACTTTTGGACTCTCTCTCTCTCTCTCTCTCTCTCTCTCTCTCTCTCTTTGTGTGTGTCTCTCTCTCCCACACTCAAATGGGAAGGTGCAAAGGAACAAGGGGGCAATAGTGTCGCCAATTGCACACACGTCAAGCAACTCCGAGAGGGCTTGGCAATGAGAGCAAGCATGGCAATGAGGGCAAGTAGCCACCATGGGCAACCTAAGAATTGCCATGGGCTGGTGAGGCCATCTATGGTTGCAGTAGTGCAACATCCATGGGCAAGTGGATTTCTTTAACAGAGCTTGGTGTTGGCCACTCCAGAACGTCTCTAACCTTGGTCGGATCTACTAATACAATGAATCCTAGATATTCAATCTATCGCTTGGAAAATGCACACTTCTTCTTGGCATAAAGCTTTTCTACCCTCATTATTTCAAGGACAATGTGAAGCTAGGGTTCATGATCTTTTTCCTGCTTGGAGTAGACTAGGGTATTGTCAAAGAAGATGAGTACGAAGTCATCAAGATAAAGCCCAAAGATATCCTGCATTAACCTGTTGAAGGTAGCAGGAGCATTTGTCAGCCCGAATGACATGACTAGGAATTCAAAGTGTCCATACCTTGTGCTAAATGCCGTCTTTGGGATATCTTCTTCCTTGATCCTTATCTGATAGTATCCAGACCTGAGATCTATCTTGGAGAAGATCTTCGCACCTTGAAGACAGTCAAGAAGTTCATCTATTCTTGGAATGGGGTATTTAATTTTAATGGTCGATTGATTCAGTCCTCTGTAGTCAATGCAAAGCCAAAGCATTCCATCTTTCTTTTCTGGAACAGCACTAGAGCTCCCCATGGCGAACTGCTAGGATGGATGTAGCCTTGGTCTAACAGTTTCTTGAGTTGCTCCTTCAGCTCAATCACTTCCGGGATGGCGTTGTAGCTAGCAAAGGAGATAGCTTGTATGAGCAGCAAGTCCAACAGCCATGGAAAGGCATCAAAATTAGCCGGTAGGCAGAGTGAGTGACAAACTGGGCCAAGCATGGGTTGGTGGGATGCTTCTAGGCCTAAATTAACATATGTTAAATATCCTTCATTTGATTTCATGTTAATTAATATATTTAATATTAATAACTAATGCACATTGTAATAATAGATATGAATTTGTAACTATTTGAGAGAGAGAGAGAGAGAGAGAGAGAGAGAGAGAGAGAGATAGTTAGTTAGTTGTATGAGAGTGTGAGGGAAGAAGGAAGATAACATCTTATTTCACCCTCTATATACATAGATATATGATGTGTGTGTGTCGCATATCAGCAGAGAGAAAGAGAGAGCGGTAGAGAGAGCCCTCACAATGAGGCCGGTGTGCTGCCACATGGCAGGCCTCAAAACCTTTCAATAATAAGTAAGAGAGATGAAAGGTTAAAGATTAAAGATGAGCGATAGAGAAGATAAAGAACAAGAGATGAACTCGGAAAGCTTTACGTATAAAAAATAAAAGCCGGGTGCTTATTATTCGTACGGCATGTAAAACAAAAGTGGCGCTTGACCAAGGATTATATCGTTTTGACATCTTTCGGACAAAGGTGAATTGTTATAACTTTCAGAGAAATAGCGTTTATCTTTCAGACATTGCCAATGCTATGGGTATGATTTGGAGACCACTTGGCAATATTGGCCCTGGCGCACACGGGAAATCCTGTCGTATCTATACAGGAGACCGATTGACTCGTGACTCGTGACTGCAGGGCCGGCGGTGTCCGAAACTACCTCCCTCGACCGGATGTGCAGTGTTCACGCACCACGTCTCTCTCTCTCTCTCTCTCTCTCTCTCTCTCTCTCAAACAACCCACCCTGCGGCCGGTCCTTCCCTAGCCTTTCCCGGAAAGTCCGCGTTCCAATAGATCTCTTCTATATATTTTGCGAAAGCCAGTTGCAGTTGCAATTCATAGTCGACGCACGTGCAGGTAGCCTTCTTCTTCTTCGTCTTCTTCTTTTTCTTCTTCCCTCTTCTTTAGCTTTTCCCTTTCGACTGCAGCTGCTTCGTACTCTTTGCCGCAGCTGATATGGAAGTATTCATAATATAAGATAGAGTAGATTAGGAACATCAAGAGGATTGAATAGAGTACTGTGGATTTCATCCTGATTGTTCTGGTCATAGTCGATAAGATTAGAGGGGTATCAGCGATCCACAAAGAGAGAGAGATCGGGAGGAGAGAGGGTCATATATTAAGCCGATTCCGCTCTCGATCACATCAGGTGATGGTGGCAGCTGCAACAGCGACGGTGTGGGTGTTCGGGTATGCGTCTCTTCTATGGAAGGCGGGGTTCGAATATTCCGAGAGGCGCTTGGGCTACATCAAGGGGTACAGGCGGGCGTTGCACATGGCGTGCTTCGAGCACAGGGGCACGTGGCAGCATCCGGCGAGGGTGGCGACCTTAGAGGAGGAGGAAGGGGCCGTGTGCTGGGGCTACGCCTACGCGGTAAAGGACCCCGAAGCGACCCTGGCCTACCTTCGGGAGAGAGAGAATGAATACGATGACACTGCGTCCCTCCCTTTCTTCCGGCACGCATGTACTTCAAAGATATACTCGTCACCTGCAGCTTCGTCTGATCTTGACCAGCAGCGTCTTCAAGTCCTGGTCTTCAAGTCTACCCTTGACTCTTCTGTGAACAATTACTACCTTGGCCCTGCGCCTGCTTACGACATGGCCCTGCAGATAGCGCGCGCTTGCGGTCCCTGCGGCACGAACTCCGAGTACCTCTTCCGCCTCGAGGCCGCCCTTCGCAGCATCGGCCACCCGGACCCCCACATCACCCTCCTCGCCCATCTTGTGCGAGGAATCCTTGTGATGGACACCCTTGATATAGTGCATCATGATGATCATACAGCTGCTGCTTACACGACTATGGCAGCCACTGACACTGTTTATAACACTACAAGAGACGTTGGTAGCATGGCCAAAATGCTCACTGTCAGTCCCAGCTTCCCGGTCGACCGTCGACGCATCGCTATTACCAAACCCCTAATTCTTCCCGCAATCCCTAATTAGACAATATCCTTTATTTCCTTCGACTCCAAATCAAAGCTCTCCAACTGGCACGGCTCAATATTCCATGGCTATGCATGATTCCACATTCTCATCGAGACTTACGATTTTGGTTTTACCACGGTCTAACATTGGTACACATTGGCCGCCCAACAAAGTAACTTTTTTGTTACCACATTGGTCCAATAAAAAATTAACGTTGTCTCACAATATTGCAAATGGAAGCAATATGATTATTACTTGTATGAAAGAAATTTACACCCCTTTGGATACTACACGTACTGTTGGCAATGGTAAATCTCAAAATGAAACCGGTTGCCACATGTACTAAATGGGGGTGATGTTCTAGTTGTTGTTAAGTAGGCAGACCATTTGCATCCTTGCCTCTTTTTTCTTCTAGCCTCATAGCTTGTGTGTGTGTGTGTGTGTGTGTGTGTGTGAATTTAAGGTTAACTAGTTAAAATGTTCGATTAAGAGCTTGAAGGAAAGGAGAAATATAATTAAGAGGAAATCATTAACAGAAGTCATAATGACAATTAGTGAGGACAAAGAACGGGTCATGAAAGAGTTAGGAAATCTTTTAAACTGTAATTAGTGTGATTATACTACAATATTCTCAAAATTATTTGAAAGTCAAATCTAAATCATAGTTTCAATAGGCTAGAGCCTAAAATAACTCCAACAACTATTCTTGGATTTTTGGGCATTCTTTGTATTTGCTAGCTAGTTCTAGCTTTCTAGCCATATCATTGCAAGGAGAAAGGAAGGGGCCGGCGGGGGGTGGGAGAAGGGAAGGAGGGGCTCAAAAATATGTTGGCCATTTTGATACGATGCATGCTAAAAAATGTCCACTAAGCAACATTTTAAAGCATCCATTTAAGCAATATCTTTAAAGTATCATTTATGCAATGCTTTTCAAGACAGTTTACAATGTCAACAAATTGAATGACCATATGTCAACAACGCTCACTAAATTGCATAATTTAAGTGGTGTTTTTGATTACATATTCCTTGCAATCAAATGTTTTTTATAGTTTCACTTTCCTCTTAGTGCACTATCCCGTGTGTGTGTGTGTGTGTGTGTGTGTGTTCACCAACCAATTGAGACCATTATGAAAAGCAAGCATCATTGCAAGGAGTGTGGTAGCTAGTGCCAAGTATTTCTTTATTTGGATTGATCATGCATCATGTGCATGATTGAGCCAGTCATTTGTTTTAATTGGTATTACTCTTGTCGTGAAAGTTTCATCTAGGTTTTGATTTAAATATTTAATAGTTATGTTCACACTAGTCTTGCATGAGAAAAGCCAATTGAATTGTGGCTATTCAAACTCTCGACATAAAATTCAATTTATACTCAACAATAACCATCAATAAGAAATAACTTTAGGAAAACATGATCAACACAAGATAGTAGTTGAAGAAATATAGAAGGGGCCAAAATAAGCATGAGATAGTATATTTCTAAATTCACCTTTGAAATCAATTTTTTGCTTCACCAACCTGCAGAGACCATTAATATGGAAAGCAAGCATCATTGCAACAACTGTGGTAGCTAGTGCCAAGTATTTCTTTATTTAGATTGCTCATGCATCATGCGCATGATTGAGCCACACATTTGTTTTAATTGGTATTACTATTGACTTGAAAGTTTCATCTAGGTTTTGATTTAAATATTTAATAGCTATGTTCACTAGTCTTGTATGAGAGAAGCCAATTTAATTGTGGCTATTCAAACTCTCTACAAAAAATTCAATTTATATTCAACAATAACCATCAATAAGAAATAACTTTAGGAAAACATGATCAACACAAGATAGTAGTTGAAGAAATATAGAAGGGGCCAAAATAAGCATGAGATAGTATATTTTTAAATTCACCTTTGAAATCAATTTTGTGCTTCACCAACCAGCAAAGACCATTATGGAAAGCAAGCATCATTGCAACGAGTGTGGTAGCTAGTGCCAAGTATTTCTTTATTTAGATTGATCATGCATCATGTGCATGATTGAGCCAGACATTTGTTTTAATTGGTATTACTCTTTACTTGAAAGTTTCATCTAGGTTTTGATTTAAATATTTAATAGCTATGTTAGCACTAGACTTGTATGAGAAAAGCCAATTTAATTGTGGCTATTCATACTCTATACAAAAAATTCAATTTATACTCAACAATAACCATCAATAAGAAATAACTTTAAGAAAACATGATCAACACAATATAGAAGGGGCCAAAATAGTATATTTTTAAATTCACCTTTGAAATCAATTTTGCGAAAAATCAAAAGTCTTTAGTGCTTCTAAACTACAACATATGAGGTGTATATCAATGAAAAATAGAACAAGAAGAGAATATGTTTTAAAATGTCGGGTTTAATCATTTCCAGTTTAATCATCCTAGAAGTCACTAGCAATGATTTAAAACACTTATTAACCATCTTTGAACCTCATTGCTGGTCAGAAGGCTCAAAACTTATAGCTTCTTGCCCAAAAGGGTGACTCTCAAATCGACATTCAACCGAACATCAACATAAGCATTTCACCAAGCTTGGATATTGGTGTTCTTAAACACTACTAATCAATCTATTAATTATCGCTTTGCTAGTTAATCTCAATAATTTGAAAGTTTTAATATCTTAAGCTTATTCATTAAGTGCTTAGCTATCATCATCTTTCTTGACTATTGTAAGTCTATGTGTCATATATAAACACATAGACCATTTTCAAGTTCTTCATCAAATTGTTCTAAATTAATTTCAACCTACTATCTATGCCTTGTAAAGGATTGGACACTGCCATTGCCTTGTGCAATTAGGTAGACCTTTCTATCATGTCTTAGGTTGATGTCAAGCCTCAAATCTGCAAGTTTGATGGGAGATACTTTCATCAATGGAAAGTATTAGTGAAACATAAAATGATGGGCATGGGTTACTAGCCCTTCATTAAAGGGACCAAGGCCATTGACCTATTTAACCCTATAGTTGTAGAAGATTATGAAAGAGCCCAAGTCATAATAATGTTGCACTTGGATGAATCCTTAATCCACCACATTGATCAACTTACAACTACAAAAGAGAAGTGGGATGAGCTCGAGAAATTGTATGGTGCAAGAGGAAAGTACTCCAAAATCTCCCTCAAAATAGAGTTATTTATCTTGGAATACAAGCAAGGAGAAGACTTGGGAAAGTTCATTTCCCATGTGAAGGGATTGATGGCCCAATTAGCTTTAGTCCAAGCTCTAGTTGTTGCTAAAGAAGATGCCATTGCCATACTTTTAAAAGTTGTAAGGAAAGTCTTTTAAACTCTTGTAACTACCCTAACAAATGTACCAAATTCTACACTTGAAGGTCTCATTTAGTCTTGTTTAGATGAGGAGAAAATAAATCAAAAGAAAGGTAGCACTAGCTCAGCATCTATCTCAACAATGCATGATCAACACTTAGCCTTTGTAATGTTTCTACTACATGTGCCTTTTGCAATAAAAAGGGATATATTGTAAGTAACTATTGAAAAAAATGTCCCAATAAGATGAAGTGCAACAAATGTAAGCAAGAAAGACATATCACTTGTAA
Source organism: Lygodium microphyllum (assembly GCF_053477565.2). Lineage (NCBI taxonomy): Eukaryota > Viridiplantae > Streptophyta > Polypodiopsida > Schizaeales > Lygodiaceae > Lygodium > Lygodium microphyllum. Next base: position 109,992,392 of record NC_141154.1, on the reverse strand, counting down.
ATGTCCTAACTCTTGTGAAGTACCATAAAAATTGGAGGATAACTATGTCTCCAAAGCACTCATGACCACCTTTTTTAGTATCTATTGTATCATATTTCCATAAATATCCTTGTAGCCTACTTTATAAAGGCATTCCACTAATTCATTGATGGGGGGAACCATTTACATGCTATGTAGTCTAATGCCACCTTGGCATTGATTGAGGGGGGGTGTTAGAAGTATAGCATGGGAACCCTGTGTAAGCAAGGATGCATAAGAGAAGGTGAAGTGTAAATGGACTAAAGGACAAGGGAAGCCCTAAACCTACCTTTTGATGGCTATATAAACAACCCAAAGGTCACTCTCAAGTAGTAGAGAGAGTGTACTAGTTGTACCTGGAGCAACTTAATATGTAAGAACTTGTTTTTGTACTTTGAGTGTGCACACTTGTATGTTGCAACTCTGATATTTCAACAACATATAGTGTGAGACAAATGCATTCAATAGTGAATCACATATTAGCATTGGCACCAAGTCCCTCTCTCCAATAGAACCTACTCTACAGAAGATTACAAGTGATTAAATGAGCAAATAGTGAATCACATATTGCATGGGAACATGCACCAACTCCCTCTCTCAAATAGGACCTAGTCTAGAGAAGATTGCAAATAATTGAATGATGAGTGTTTGAGAAGGACGAAGAAGCTTAAAAAAATTAGCATAAAATAGTTCCTAGAATAATTAGGCCAACTAGCTTTATACAACCTAAAAAATAAATTTGGGCAAATAAAATAGTCTCAAGTATCCACACTCTTGGCCAAGATAACTCGTTTCCAACAGAGAAATACAAAGGAAGAAATGCAGGCACAAACTTTATAATGAGTTGACTAATGTGCTAATAACTCCCCATCCACTCTATTTTCATTAATATACTACTCTCTTACTCCCCCCCCCTCTCTCTCTTTCTCTCTATGTGTGTGTGTGCGTTTTTCCTTTCTCTCTCTTTCTCATTTTTTCTATGGTATGCATGTAGGTACATGTGCTAGTATGCGCACTGGTATATGCACCAACATGCACACGAGCATCTAGTGATCAAAAGTGGCATTAAAATATTGATCTCAAAATGTGCCTAACTAATTTCTTGAATCCACTGATTATATCATAGGATATCTTGAGGTCATGAAATTCTTTGAAAAAAAAATGGAAAGTGACATCGATTTCCTTAATCTGTTATAGCACTAATAAAAACCATATAAAAAAATTTCTTATTGGATTGAAACTTTCATAAAAAAATACTTTGATATGTGCAACATTCATTCCCATTAAGAGTTACATTCCAATTTGAAAAAACCGTTAACCTTTTCAATAGCTTTTATTTTTATTTCATTTCTATAGCTAAGGGTTTTTAAAACTAAATTTTCTACACTTTTGAGAATTCATTATTTCAAGACTAATGATAAGATAGGTACCTTTAACTCTAGGGAACAAGATAAATGAATCAACTTATGTGAAAGAGATACATGTATTTGTATTAAGTTATTACTCATCAAATAATAAACCCTCTCTATATATGAATTGGTGGAGATTAACACTAGTTGAAAAAAAAAGTAGAAATCATCAAAATAGGCTAGGAAGTGAATATTTCCATGTCCAATTTGAGACTACTTTTGCAAAAAATTGATAAGTTTAAGTATTCCTACTCAAAACCATCTTTTAACAAAAAACTAAATCTTTCATGAGAAATATCCACAAGCAAGTCATGAGTGGCATGACTCTTGTGCTATAGCATAAATGAAATAGTTTACAATATGTTTTTGTTAGTTAGAGTTAGTTTCTTGAGTTAAATTAATCAATGAAATTTCATGACGGGAAAACTTGAGAGAAAAACATAGAAGGAAAAATTTCCTAAAACATAATAACTACTGATGGCCGAACAGAGAGGGTCAACCAAGTCATTGAAGATATTCTTATAAATGTAAACATACACAATAAAAATAGAGGAGAAAGAGAACTTCAAGATGAATGAATGTTAGTGATGAATGAAAGTGAGTATTAGATGCTTATAGATAGAGCAATAAAAGTAGTTGGAGCACGATGACTACTGTAGATGGATCATAAAACTACCATGTGAATCTAAACTATAAGATAGTGAACATAAACTTATAGTGCACATACCATTCAACTCATTAAACAAAATATATTACTCATTTCTCTTCAATGGACCAAAATTGCTTCTTTCTATGTCTTCTATTGCTCTCAACCTTGACCAAATGACATTGAGCCTTAGGGAAATCAAACCTTATTTACTTTTCCAGTTGTCACCATGTCCTCCCCACCAAGACCCTAATTGTTAGAAAGCATAAACAAGAAAAAGTATGCACAAAAATTGACTTCAACAAATTACTTACTAGTTTAGGGTGCCATAGGAGCCTTCCTAGATATCTTAATGTACAATATTAATGGAAATTCAATGATCATTGATCAATTCAATATCGAAATTATTCCCTAATGACTTCTTCAGGCTAATAGGCTAAGATCTTGTCATCTATTGTTTTTGTTGTATGAAGACCAATTTCTAACTTCAACTCTAGGAGGTTGTCTTCTTCTTGAGTACCATAAGAGCTTGAAACTTGTGGCTCCAACATTGCTCTTGCCTCCATCCAATATCGTGTTTTCCTCTTCGTTCCTTGCTATCACTAAAATTAGGATTTGTGTTGCCAAATATTCATTGTCCTATGGAACTCATTGGCATGACTTGTAACCATCGTGTAGCCTGAAGATTCTCAATATTAGTAGAAACATGCTTGCTCTCAATGCACATGAAGGTTATATGGTTCCTCTAGGGTCATCAACCAAGTGGAGTTGATAGAATAAAAACCCATGGGCTCAAGTCTAAGTCACATTTGTCCCTTTGCAACTAATCTACATTCAAGATAACTTGTCACAAAATTCGAGGATTCAAGGATCAAAAAGTGCAGCTACACATAAATTAATATAGAAAAGGCAAGTAATATGGTAAAAATTAACTATATCTATTTCATGACTTGATTATCAAAGCACACATGGAAATATTGTATAGATGCACACATACTATTAAGAGCACAAACATGTGTATATTTCACATACATATAACGATACCAAGAAAAATGGTGCACATATTTTAACGATGGTCTTATCAAGAAGCCACAAAACTAGCTTAAAGCCACATAAGTGGCTAAAATTGGATTTGACAAGATTTCACTAATTTGCTATTAACTTTCAAATATATAAGTAAAAATGTATAAGTTTGATAAATTCTAGATTAATAACCATAACAAAAAATTTGAATGATCTTGTTTCATGCTTTTGATTGATTTTCAAAATGGCATTATAGAGAAAGCCAGAAAAGTGGTACTATTGTTTTCTCTATACCCCTAACTTCAAGTGCTACAAAAAGTTGATAGTTTTTTGTTCTATTAATATAATACCTATATGGATGCATTTCATACATATCAAAGTATTTTTGGTAAAAGTTTTGAAGTGTTCAAAAATTTATTGAGAAAGTTATTGAAAAAATGGTCAAATTGAAGCATCTTTTCATAAAACACCTTCACTCATGCCCTTGAAAAATATACTTTCTTAACCAAAGAGCATCTCTATATTTTTTTTCAACTCCTATCTTATGTTCACTACAAATCTCTAAAAGAATTCTCATTAAGAAGATATATTCAAAGACAAATGAGAACTCTAAAAAGATATATAAATAGCCACAATTGTGGCTTTTTTGTGTCAAGAAGGGGACATGAGAGAGAGAAGAAGAGGAGAGAGAGAGAGTGCAAAAGAGAGAGAAAGATTGCACGAAAAGAGAGAAAAAGAGTGATGAGGAGAGAGAAATACTAGAAAAGGAGAGAGAAATACTGAAAGAGAGAGGAAGAAGCCATGAAAGCTTGGAGAGAGAGGTGAAGACGAAAGAAGACTTCTATTATGATCTAATGCCCAAATGTCAGGTCCCTTACATCTTTTATACTGCTAGTGCAGTAGATATTTTTCCTCCATTATTTCTTCCTGTATTTTGCCATGTATTCCCCATCTCTTACATTCCATCCCCACCCAAAGGTTTTTGCCCTAAAAAACGAAATGGACACTTACTATAGAATAGGACAAGGCTAGGTAGTCGAGAGTACTACTTTGTTGCATGATTACAAGGGGTTATTCAATAAATCATGTGTGGGTTATGTATGCATATTGGATCATGGATACAATATGATGTATGGCCATGATTGGGGAATAAGAAAAATCCAATTTTGACCACATAGAAACAAAGCTTACTTTGAGTACTTCCAGCCCATGTATATCATTAAATGATGTCCATAATTCAGAATCAAATCTGGCCGAAAACAGAGAGTGGTCTACAATCTTCCCTCTACACTAAAATATAGCCAAAGATAAATAATCTTCAGCCAAAAGAGCCTACCAAAAAGAAGAAATTTCATGCAAGATGGATGTTGGTCTAAAGGAGATCCCAAGCAATCCATTAACTTCTTGGATCAAAAGGTATTCCATCATAATGATTGTCCAAGAGAAGAGAATGCCCATCAACCACATACTCCAACCCACCCAGATCAAATGGATACAAGGAAGTATCCCCATAATCAAGTCTATAATCATATCCATAATCTCCTAGATCATAGGGAAGAAAAATGCCATCTTCATCTTCATATATGCCCAAATCATGTATTACATCATCATCAAACATATACCAGCCATCGTTACCATAATCAAGGTACTCATTATCAAATGTGTTCAATGGCTGTTGTAAACCTTGATTAAGTGTAAACTGATGCTCAAGAATATCATCATGAGGTTTCTCCAAGAGTCTAAAACCTTCAGCATAACCATCTACATCTGTGAGTGCCTCATGTGATTCATCAGCTAAGATGTCATAAGCTTATACATCTTGCTCTTCAATGTTCCCTTCTTGTACATATTCTTGGTGTTCTTGCTCATCTTTTTGTTGATCATGCTACTCATTATCCCAGTCTTGTACATCTTCTTGGTCTTCTTACTCATCTTTTTGTTGATCATGCTCCCTTCTTGTACATCTTCTTGGTCTTCTTGCTCATCTTTTTGTTGATCATGCTACTCATTATCCCAGTCTTGTTGTTCAGCTTGCTCATTTCTCTCTTCTTCATCATTAGCACTTTGAAATGAACTCATCATTACATTTGGGTAATCATGAGGTATGAACAGATTGGGATATAGGATACCATGGTAGTTATGAACTTGCTAGTGATCAAAGCTAGGAGAGAACTGATAAGCATAACCATTATTGTCACGTCCATAAGAACTGGGTTGCTCAATTAAGAAAGGTTCACATGTATAATCATGACTATGTAGTTGAAAAGGTGGATGCTCATAAGCATAAGCATGTTGCCCATAGTAGCCATCCTGCTGCCAAGGTTCAATGGAGTGATACTTTGCATTATGACATGGTACATCATATCTATAAGCATTAACATGTTGTCTAGATGTACTTGCATATTGCTCATGTTCGTTTTCATGTTGCTGCTGTCCATATTCATAAGATGCATGTAGGTCATAGTATGCACCATCAACATATACATGTTGGCCATAAACATAAGCATTGAGTGCATAATGCCCATGAGAGTTTGCATTAACTGATGGGAAGGTGGTTCTTTTAGCATGTACATGTGATTGATCTTCTTGCTCATTTCCCTTAATTTGGAATTCCATCCACTTAAGTGAGCTGGGTAGCAAGGGTGTCCATAGTGGTCTTCATTTGACCAATGCCTTCCATCAATTCTCTATGCCTCTCAGCATGTCTTGTCTCATGCGAACTGAGGGTATTAATGAGTGCGCTAAGGCTCCCCACGTCATGAAAGAAATCTTCATCTTCCATTTCAAGGTTGTTCTCAGTTCTCAGGGCACGTGCATCCCTTCTTTGTTGCTGGAGGTCATCATTTACCTTAGTTTTTCCCTTGTTCCCTGCCATGGCTAAGTGTAGTTCCGTTAGAACCCCCGCTCAATGTTTTGCTCGTAACTTGAGCTAGGGAACTATGATTGAACAATTTTTTTATTCAAGTTGAAGTAAGGATGTCCTCTGCAAAGTAAGCATAAGCATGCTACTACAGGATTAATACATAAAATTCTATAATAGCAAATCTGTAGCTGCTTTATGCAGTCCTGCACCCTATTTGAGAGCAGTAGGGAACTATTTTGGCCTGTAAGGTGGTGCCCAACTAAAGTGCCAAACTGATAGGAGGGGTTACTGAGGTCTGCAAACACTCTTTGGGACTTGCTCTTCAGTGCTGGTACTCACTCTTTACCTCTGCAACTAACTGAAAATGTCTACAGCACCCTGTAAGAATTCAAGGGAGCTGAAATATGGTTCCCCGTCTATTGTATGCATGCAACCACTTCTCCCATGGCACAGTACATTGTTTCAACATACATACACATGGTCTACACCATAATGTCATTGTTGAGCATGAGAATGAGCATTCCCATTACCGTGTCACTCACATATGAGGATCATACATGCACTATTTGTTGCATTCACTATCATAACTGCATACATGACTACATGTGTATCTAAAGATACATTTTAGCATTGATTCTCAGTCATACATCATTGTAAGTACATCAACGGCACATCAATATACCATATACATCACTGGCATAATCCCAAGTACATCAATATGTTATAGACATCAATGGCATCATCATGACATGCCAATTCTCGCTGTCCCCAAAATTTTGCTCCACCTGCAAACAAGCTCGCGCTCCGGATCACCCGGAGGTGGGTAAAGTTCCCCCCGGGCTGGGTTGTGTAGCCCTTCAAGGTCTTTGATGGCAAGGGGAGGTCACCCCTCTTTTTTCTTGCCACCTTGCCTAGCATCGGGATTTTCCTCACTCGAAATATACATGGCAGACATTTATTAATTAAACAATCAACATGCTATGCATGGGAGCTTGGAAGTAATTCCTTTCATGAAGTGCATGGATTTGAATTATGAATAGGGGAAGGGTTTACCGAGCAATGAATCACTTCTATCTCACCTCATTTACAATGGATTTCAGAGATTAGTTTATGCTCAAAAAATCATCACAATTCAAGAGATTAGGGTGAGGTAATCACTAAACAATAATGAAAAATTTCAGCATAGAATGGACCATTTTCAATGCAAGAAAGCCTAAGAGAGGGCTGAGATTAAATTGGTAGCATATAAGCATTGACATCTTCAATAAAATACATAATTGACTACTTGAATCTCTCCCAACAATAGGCTTTTTGGCTCAGTAATAGGATGGAAATAAAAGAGATTTCAAGAGTCAATTACCTCTTTGATTAGTGAAGAGGGCTGAGAATTAGTGGCCAATGTCCCAAGGTTGCTCTCTAATGCTCCGATTAGCTTCATGATGACAAAGATTTAGCCAAGAATTGAGTCTTCAAGCTTGATTCTTTAATGGGAGAAGGAGGGGTTGAGCATCAATAGCTCCATTCATGCTTTGAAGGCCATAGAAGAAGAATCTCCCAAAATTTAACCTCATAATTCCTTCCCAAGCTCCAAACCTCTTCCAAATTGGTGGGCAAGCTCCATTGATGGCAAAGACTCTAATATTTAAGCCTCGGTACCCAATCTTGAAGGGAACTTGAAGAAATTAAAGGTTGTTGGTCTATGGCTATGGCTGTCGCAAATGTCAAGCCTCACCCCACCTGTGATTTGCTTTGGCTTGCCATAACCACAGTCCATCGACAGTTTGGTCACATCCAACTATAGGCCCTTTTTTCGTTGTAATCCACTGCAATCAGTCCCTTTAGCAATCTCCACTCCTATAGCTACAATGAAGAGATTCTGTCCTTGCAGCACCCATCAAGTTCTTTCTCTAATAGCACAACTCTATCATCAGCAAAGTGAGGCAGTCCACATCTTAATTAGCATTGTGAATTTTACGATTTGTTTTGTGGTTGGATAGACCATTACATCTGTTAATTCTGTCCTAGTGGTGTACATGTACTAGACCGTGAACTCTCAGACCGGATACTGTACTGGACCTTTTTTGCTGATTGCATAGTAATCCCTTTTGCCCTCTTCAAAGAACTTGGGATTGCATCTTTACACAAGCTGTGTCTACAAAACCCTTATGTTTCAATTATATATACATCGTCATCTCCAATTCTACAAATAGGAGTTCTCTATCAAAAGACATGCTCAAAGCTCTAGATAGGACTTTGTAATTAACAACACTCGCTGCAATTGTACATACACGTTACAAGATGTCCAAAGTTCATGAAAAATTGAGGAGGTCACTTTTAGAGTAGGGTTCCACCATTGAATCCAATGCTCTTCTCAAGGATTTACATGAGAAGAAGCAGAACCTTAGACAAATTGCGAGTGAAGTTGGCTCAATGGCATCTGAACTCTGAGATGTGCATGGCCGCATGGCAGCACAGGAATCAACCTTAGATCATGAAACATCTCGAGGACATGTTGTTGAAGCAAAAGTTAGCCCTTAATGCCTATGTTTTGCTTGTAGACAACCCAGGAGGGGGTGCTTGATCTTTATTTTTGACCACTTATCTAGTTATTTTTTTCCCCTTTTTTGAAGAAGTGATTGGAGTTTCACCCAAGTCTCCTTTCAGATGCCCAATCACTGCCTCCCACACAACTCCACCATATGCAAAGTGTGTCAATTGATGCCCAATCACTGCCTCCCACACAACTTAACCATATGGGAAGTGTGTCAATTTACTAACTCAGCTAGTAGCATACAACAATATAAATGAATTGGCCATGGCAGAAGCTTGGGCACTGGATGCCTTAACATAGTATCTTTCATTGGGTCCACAAGATGCAATTGAAGAGGCTATAGTTGATTTAGTTAGGATTCTTTTTAGTAGTCTTGAGCTCAAACGACATGAATCAGTTGGTTGGTACTGTAAACCAACTTGTTGTAGTTCTATGTTTGGGCACTAGGGCCTCAAGGTATAGTGCAGCAAGGGCATTATAAGGACTTTTTACTACTGAGAATATCAAGGCAGGAGAAGCTGGAAAGAAAGCTATCGTTCCCCTTGTAGAGATGCTAAATTCAGGTTCTGAGAAGGAGCAACGTGCTACTATTGGGGCACTGACTAGTTTATCAGCAGATAATCCTTAGAAAGCACTAGCTATTGCAGATACTGGAGCTAATGCAATCGAGGGCTTATGTCGAGTGTTGTCATTAGATTGGTCAATTGGAGTTGAAAGAAGACGTGACAGAGCTTTGTCTAGTCCTCTTTGCTAACTCAAGGGTTCGCACCACTCCCATTGCATCAAACTGCATTGAGCCTTTGGTAGCCCTTTTGAGTGCAAACTCGAGTACTGTGCAACATGCTGGTGCAAGGGCATTGGACAATTTACTTGATGATGAGCAACAAGCTGAGCTAGTTGCAGCATAAGGTGCCAACCCTTCAAGCTAATGGGTCCAGTTGTACCCTATCTTCAAGTATTTTGAGAACTGGTGCCAAGATGAGAACATGCATGGAGACTTCTTTCAAATCCGGTCTTCAGCCTCTAAACTTGGTCCAAGGACTCCATTAATGCTCCTGACTATTGTACTCTTGGTCCTTGACCTGTGAGTCCTTCAGTGCTCCTCCATTTTAGTGTTTGTCCCTGTGTACCTGAAGCTTCTTGTATTTTAATTGAAAAGGATGGTAACTGAGCATGTAAGGTAACCAAATGGATATCAGAACTAGAGCTTTGATACCACTTGTCAAGAAGGGGACATGAGAGAGAGAAGAAGAGGAGAGAGAGAGTGTAGAAGAGAGAGAAATATTGCAGGAAGAGAGAGAAAGAGAGTGATGAGGAGAGAGAAATACTAGAAAAGGAGAGAGAAAGACAAAAAGAGAGCGAAAGAAGCCATGAAAGCTTGGAGAGAGAGGTGAAGATGAAATAAGACTTGTATTATTATCTGATGCCCAAATGCCAGGTCATTTACATCTTTTATACTACCAGTGTAGTAGGTATTTTTCCTCATTTATTTGTTCCCGTATTTTCCCCTGTATTCCCCATCTCTTACATTTTGCTACAAGACTAGTGTTAATGCAAGTGTAATTTAAAAAAGACATTACCTTGTGATCACGACCAAAACTCAACTCAAGCTTCTCTCTATTGGACATCACTATTTTGTTTGTATTCTCTTCTAATATGCATGGTTATCCAAGAAAGGATGGAGGGAGAAAACTCTAGTCTTTGAACTTTTGTTCTTCTTCTAATGTAGTCACATTCATGTGATTTTACTATTTCGCAAAGCTTACCATAAACTCATACTTATCAATCATGAAGATGCTCAAATTCTCTCACTCATTTGGCTTCAGATGCACCAAAATGCCCTTTCCACATAAAACCTCATGTGCTATCTATTCTAAATATTCCTTAGACCATGCAAGTTGAGCATCTTCATGGAGGTTTTGCATATATTCTTTAAGATACTACATGCACTCTATGTGCAACCATCCTTTGGCCATTGAACCCACAGGCCTTACTCTTTGTCACACATAGCTCTTCAATCTTACCATGAATCTTTTCACAAAATACATCCATCAAGTAGTATTCAAAACCCTTGCAAGCTCGATCTCATCTACTAGATGAATGAGAACATGCACATAGATATCAAAAAATGACATAGGGGTGATAGCATGGTTAGATGGTACCAAAATCCCACTATTTTCATGGTTCATAAACTATTCTTTTGATGCTCAAAATTTGCAAAGGAAATTCCAAGAAAGAAAACCAAATATTTGAAAATTACTTGAATATGATATAAGTTTTGAAAATTCCTAAGTAGTGTGACACTTTGGCCCTTGGAATCCCCCATGGGGCATGCTTGGGATCCCTTGGAGGAATCTTGCAAGACCGCCATATGTTGCATCACAACATCGTTTCCCAACTATACATAAAATAGCCAATATTTATGAGCAATGCATCCACTTTACATAAAATAGCTAATATTAACTACAAAAAGTAGGGCCAATGACAATGCTTTTTGGTACCACCTAAACCATGCTTTTATCTATAGGTAGATTTGTGTCTATTAAACAATCAACCTCAATGCATTTGGTCTTCAATGATAAGAGGAAAAATATGCTACACACATGAAATGTCTATAGTAAAAATTACATGAAATATAAAAAAACAATGTACTCAACAATGAAAAACTAAAATTTACCTTAAAACCACATATTCAGGAACTTTTATGAATTTTCATAAAGTTTGGGAATTTGAAATATGATTAATATTTGGATACATAGTCAAATCTTATCCCCTTACTTGAAGGAGAAATTTTCCTTACATACTATATAGCAATCTCCCCAAGTCCCACTCTCAAATATGGAGTTAAGATTTAGCTAATTGGTTAAATCTTTACTCCTTATTTGAAAATGGAACTTCGGAGATTCCCAAATTCTCTAATATGGTATTCAAGTTAAGGATGTTATGCCAATCATGGGTCTTAAGAGAATAGAAAGTGGTATTATCTACAATATATAAGTTTCATAATGATTCTCCATATTATGCAGGCATATGAATGGTTTATAGTCACTTGTTTCTCTTCAAGATTTCCTTTTACATTAGAACCCATGAAGCTAGATCTATTGTTCTCAATGTTGTTTTCACCTCTAAAATGCTTGGGCCACAACGTTGTTTTAGATTTTTGTACCCTCAAATCCTTTCTTAATGCCTCACTATCCTTTGAGCTAGAACACCATATTAGAGAATTTGGGAATCTTTCAAGTCCCACATTCAAATAAGGGGTAAAGATTTGGCCATAAGGCTAAATCTTAACCCATGCTTCAAAGTGGGACTTGTTAAGACAACCTATATAGTAATTAGGGTTGGGTAGAATCCACTTTCAAGTAAAGGAACAAGATTTGACCATGTGGCCAAATATTAACTCTATTGGGAATTCCCAAACTATATGAGAATTTCCAAATTCCCTAATATAGTGTCCTAAGAAGATGTTATTAGAGGGAGTGCACAACATTCTAAAAATATGGATTGGATCAAGAAGATGTGTGATCTTTAAATCTTTCCAATATTCCAAATGATATCATATGGACAATCACTGGGCCATAGATTTATTCATATGGCTTGTACACATTTTTGGTCCTTGTCCTTGCTCATAATTTGAGTTTGCCACTTGAACCATGTTGATATTTGAATGAGGATAGAGAGGTTGAACTATTTTTTTTAAAATGATGAACCTCATTGCCTTCCTAGAGATCTTTACCATTTACAAATGAGTGGTGAAGACTATCATCAATGACTTGATTGTTGATGTCTTCATTGATTGATTGTGCATGCTGATTTTCAAGCCTTTTGTACGTACTTGTGCCATTCTTATGTAAAAACCTCATATGCTCTAATGAGAGTAAAGAAACACCTTGTCTTGGGAAGTGCGTATTGTTCTCCAAATCATTATTTGGAATCTATGCCAATAACAATGGCATTGTTAGTTCTAAATTGTTATATCTATACATCTATCAAGTTACATCGTTTACTAATATATTTACAACTTTTTTTTGAGTCAAAACTGATGGAAGTCACATTAGTGAAACAAGAGTCCTACTTGAAGGCCATAAGGCAAACCCTCACTCACACACACACTCTCTCTCTAACTATCCTTGAGAAAATGAGTCTTATTTTCAAAGAATTTCTTTCAAATGCATTCTATAACAATATCCAAGTATTGATTTGTAGGTTATTGTTGCATGACTTGGGTATATATAACATTCCATTTGTGCATGGTAGCTTCAAGCTTACAAACTTATTAATTTCAATGTATATATTTTTCCATTGTACTATCTGATAATGCAAGGTATATAACATGACATGTAAGACATTTTTTAGGCAAACAAACCACAATTATTTTATTGCACTCTATTGTATACATTGCATGAGCTTTATAATAACATATGAGATACAAGTAAATCATGTTTTCTTTGCACTAACATTTCTTAATCATGTAGAATTCAAATGTACCCTTCTAACTTCATGAATGTCATGCTAACAAGCATAAGAGAAACATGTAAGTTATCCAAATGATTTATAACACATACTTTTCTGGGTGAATTCCAAAAGTTAAGCAAATGTGCAAAGTACACTTTACAACTTTAGCCATATAATGATGCACATATTCTATACTCATGGATTCATTTGACACATAAACATAGAGATTAAAATTCATTGTTGTAATTTTTCTTAGATATTGATAGAGTGTGTGCGATGCTTAAGGAGAGTAAGCCCAAGGAGTTCACCTAGGTAACTTATAAAATTAGGTAAGTTTAGGGGAGGGGGTATTTTAAAAAACTGTATAAGTGTATACATTAGGGTAGCCCCCATTAAGTTCCCTCTTTAACCTTAAAAGAAAAAAGTGGGGGGGGGGGGGGGGGGGATGGTATGATTGCATAAAGCTTGCCATACTTAATATAGCCCTTTCTTTCAATGTCTAGGAGCTTATATATTGATAAATTCCTTGACATCACCATTTTTTATACATTCTATCACCATCAATCTACCCTTTGCCTTAATGAATCATGCTAAAGAAGACACAACATCATATCTCAAGAACATTGCAGTGTGTAACTGTATTAGAAATATTCTAGTATTTTAAGCTTATTCAATATAGAAAATTAAAGAAAATACAAAATGTTACATCTTAAAAAAAGGAGATACAAAATTTTTATTTTTAATATATCATATAAGAGTAAAAAGGGGGGTCATAAGACTCTTGCACATGGTGTAGATAGGGAGTTTCTACTATTTCTTGCTTGCAAGTGACATGTCTCCTTTACAAAAGGGTGAACTCCTCACAAGATTAAGAGACGATCAACCTTTTCTCAGGAGCCATGAAGCCACTTTTGCAATAGAAGATGTGTTTATGGATGACATTTCCTCACTAAAAGATATTATTTTCTTTTGGAAAAGGGTTTCTAACTAGAAAATTGGACTATCTTTGAAATGTGATAGGAGATGGTCTGCCACACATCTTGTCTAGGATGAATGGGAAAAAGGGAGTTTATTGCCACTTTTGTGAATAATATAGGTAGATGTCTCTCAAATGTTTTATTTTATATGTATGATGGTTTCTTTTTGGTTTGTAAGCAAACAAAAGAGTATATCTATCCACCCAGCCCTATAAATATAGACGTGGCCATAGTGAAAGTTGGGGATCTTGAGACACCTTGCATTGCTCTTATTCATCGTAGATGAGAAATTAATGTTGTGGTGATACTTTTATATAAGAACATTATATAGTTGGTAGATGTACATCATGGATGGAGGATATGCACCTCTAATAATGCTCCTAGGACTTGTATGCAGCTTGTTCTAATGTAAAGGTGACTATTAGGAATGTCGAGGATGATCAACGCTTCTTTATGAAGGATTCCTCTTTGTATCCTATCATCCTTGGATAGCCATACATTATAATTGTATGTATGGAGACAAAGGTGTTAAATGATGATTCAACATATGCAATTATGATGGTAAGCATGATATATATTCTCTTACTCTTTGTGTGAATCTTGATATAAGAGAGACTATCCTTTGCATCCTAATGTGAAAGAGTGCAGAAATTCTCATGAGCCAATAGCTTTTCAATAGATAGAATTGTAAGGGAAGACTATCATGGTACAAGATAGAAAAATCTCTCATCTCATACAATAGGTTCATGTGCTTTTTCTATAGGTTCTATATGTTTTCAAACAATTGAAATTATAAATACGACTACTAAATAATATATTTTCAAGGCACATAAAAGCATGAAAGGGCATGGAATATTAGAAGTTGAAGAATGTATATCATGAATGTGTAATGGGTTGTATTATAATGAAACAATGTCTACACTCTTAGCTATACTAAAATTTGGATTGAAATCTAAGAATAAGTTCATACATGTATGTTCCTTAGATATGTACCAAGTGATAATAGAGTTTATGTCATGAAGAGGACAGGAGAGAGAGAGAGAGAGAGAGAGAGAGAGAGAGAGAGAGAGAGAGAGAGAGAGAGAGCAGAAGAGAGAGAATGACTGCAGGAAGAGGGAGAAAGACTGTGAGGAGGAGAGAGAAATACTAGAAAAGGAGAGAGAGAAAGAAGCCATGAAAGCTGGGAGAGAGAGAGATGAAGATGAAAGGAGACTTGTATTATAATCCAATGGTCCAAAAATCAAGTCCCTAACACTTTATATACTAGCTAGTGTAGCTAGTATTTCCCCATTATTAAATCCCCCTCTCTTACATTCTATCGCCACCCAAAGGTTTTTCCCTCAAAAACAATTTGGACACTTATGATAATTGGGCAAGAGGAGATTAGAGTGACTATTCTACTGCATTATTACAGGGGTATACTAATGAATGAGAGGTATTATTGTGTATGATGGGTCATTGGGGTATGTACCATACATGGGCCTTATTGGAGAATTATAAAGAATGAATTTAGACCCAAATATCTTGAGTAAATGCGAGCTGCAGAGATAGTGGACAGCAAGTTGTTTACTACAAGGCCCTGCTGTAGTAAATATGTCATAACTTTCTGTAGGAGACTCTGATCGTGGGTTTGGCTGTTCAAAGTTCAGATTAAAATCTAGTATAAAATAGTGAGCTATCTGCAATCTTCCCTGCACTAAAATATGGCCATAGATAACCAATCTTCAGCCAAAAGAGTCTACCAAAAAAAAGATGGATGCTGGTCTAAATGAGATCCCAAGAAATCCATTAACCTCCTGGATCAAAAGGTATTCCGTCATAATGATTGTCCAAGAGAAGAGAATGCCCATCAACCACATATTCCAATCCCCCTGAATCAAATGGATACAATGAAGTATCCCCATAATCAAGTCCATGATCACATCCATAATCTCTCGGATCATAGGGAAACACAATGCCATCTTCATATTCATGTATGCCCAAATCATCTATGATATCATCATTGGACATGTGCCAGTCATCATAACCATGATCAAGGTACTCATTATCAAATGCATTCAATGGCTATTGTAAACCTTTATTAAGTGTAAACTAATGCTCAAAAATATCATCATGAGGTTTCTCCAAGAGTCTAAAACCTTCAGCATAACCATCTACATCTATGAGTGCCTCATGTGATTCATCAACTAAGATGTCATCAACTTGTACATCTTGCTCTTCATTGTTCCCTTCTTGTACATCTTCTTGGTCTTCTTGCTCATCTTCTTGTTGATCATGTTGCTCATTATCCCAATCTTGTTGTTCAGCTTGCTCATTGCTCTCTTCTTCATCATCAGCACTTGGAAAAGAACTCATCATTACATTTGGGTAATCATGAGGTATGAACCAATTGGGATATAGGATACCATAGTAGCTATGAACTTGCTGCTGATAAAAGCTAGAAGAGTATTGATAAGCATGACCATTATTATCACATCCATAAGAACTGGGCTGCTCAATTAGGAGAGGTTCACATGTATAGTCATGATTATGTTGTTGAAGAGGTGGATGCTCATAAACATAAGAATTTTTCCCATAATAGCCATTCTGCTGCCAACGTTCAATGGAATGATACTCTACATTATGAATGGTACATCATATCTATAAGCATTAACATGTTGTGCAAATGTACTTGCATACTGCTCATGTTCATTTGCATATTGCTGTTGTCCATATTCATAAGATGCATGTAGATTATAGTGTGTACCGTCAGCATATAGATGTTGGCCATAAGCATAAGCTCAAAAGCATAAGCATCAGGTGCATAATGCCCATGAGAATACTCATCATGACCATAATACTCATCATACTGTTGATAATACTCAGGTGATGATAATCCATACTTGATTCAATTCTTTCTCTATTTTTTTTGTCCCCCTTCATAAAAGCAATATATCAATCAATTAAAGCTCCAAGTTTGTCAATATTAGCCTGTGTTTGAAGCCAATCTTGTTCACTAGAGTTGGAGCTATTGAGCTCAATTTCCATTGTAAGCAAGTTGCTTTCAAAATCTTCTCATTTGATGAGCATCAGCAAAGTTGCATAACTTCTCTATTTCTATTCTTGTCTTCCACAAGGTGAATTGCATCAATGAGCTATGTCAACTGCTAAGATCAGCATTGATGCCTCTAGTAGTAGCTAGTTCATCTCTATCAAGTACCAAGATCAGTCTTTAGCAATCAAAGATCTTGCTCAAAAGCTATTGCAGCATGGTCAACTACTAAGATTAGCATTGATGCCTCTAGTAGTAGCTAGTTCATCTCTATCAAGTACCAAGATCAGTCTTTAGCAATCAAAGATCTTTCTCAGAAGCTATTGCAGCATGGTCAAAGCTCTGGGTTTGCACAATTAGTCAACACTTTAGCTTCCTTGGAATCATTGAACATTAGCATGCCTTTTCTCTAACATGATAATCTTATCAGTAAGGGATCTAAAATGCATGCGATAGTGACTAAGCAACCTCTTCTGCACGATTTTTACCTATGGACATACCAACACCAAGCATGGCAATGCCAGAGTTTGTCATTACTGCTTTTTGATATGCAAAATCTACATTAACAAGACCTGGAACTACAATGATGTCATAAATGCCTTGTACACCTTGCCACAATACATCATTAGCCAAGAGAAAAGTATCGTGCAAAAGCGTTTGTTCTTGGGCAATGTCAAGAAGTCTGTCATTTGATATCACAATCAATGTATCTACTGACTTTTGAAGACGTTCAATGGCCCCTAATGCCTGCACAACCCTACAACATCCCTCAAAATTGAATAGATATGTAACCACCCTAATCAATTAGATTGCCTGCTACTTTAGACATTCGAGCAACTATTGGAGCTGCACCGGAGCCAGTCTCTTCACCCATTCCAACAGTTATGAAAACTAGTTTTGCATTTGCAATAGAATCCTGTCTCTACCCATTCCAGAAGTTATGAAAACTAGTTCTGCATTTGCAATAGAATCTTGAATAGCATCTCTAGATTTCTCTGCCGCTTGCTCACCAAGCTCTAGTTTACCTTCCCTCAAGATTCTGAGTTAGGGAGATCTTTCAATGAAGCTTCTGCAAGGGATGCTCAGCCTATGCAACCCAATGTTAAATGCCACTAAAGCCGATTTAGTGAGCCAATAGGATTGATAGCTCCTGCTTGGGAATCCTATGCTCCTGTTGACTTGCCTTGCCTCAAATCTATCCTCCAATGCCTATCAACTATGAGTGTTCCTACCTTTCCTTCACTAAGTTCTTGATTAAGCATGACAACTGATTTGTAAAATTTTTTGGCAATAATCACCACCAAGAGTTCAATATTCGAAAATGTTTTGTTCATCATCCAATCTTTCCAAGATCTCAATGTTGGTTGTTGTAGGTAGGCATGAAACTACTCCTTGGCACTACATTCTCGAATCTCCACCATGCTGCATAGAAGTTCTCTTTCTTCATTGTCTTGACTGCCTATTTCTACTAGAGAGCCGAAGCATGTTGCTTTCCCATAAAGGCATTATCTTGCTCAACATCTGAAAGTTCTGTGTGGGCCTTGATAAAACCATCCATAGCCTTGTACAGACTGTCATCATTCCATCTTGCATGTTCAGGGACTGCCTTAACAAGGGTGGTTGGCACTAGGGGTGAAGCTTCAAAATGAAGCTTAGGTGATTTTGTCCATTTGAGGGAAGGTGCTCATGTTATTATTTCTGCTACTACAATTGTGGCCAAGGTAGCTGCTGCACCAACAGTCCTACAATTAGGGCAATCTGTCCAGTAAATGTTGCAGACACTCTTGTGGCACAATCTGAGGTACAAAGATTACATAATGTTATAGTTGCAGGGCATACAGATGGGAAACAAGGGCCATGGTTTTTGGCTCGTTGCATATGCTCAAAAGGCTCCAATCTGGTAGACCATCTATCAAGGAAGATGTTCTTCTCTGTTCTCAATTGAACATACCATCTATGCCATTTTGGATGTTGCAGAGATTGTTGCCTGGCATTGATGTTAATGGCACAATGGTGCTTGTGCCTATTTTTACTTTGGCACCTCTGGATCTTGTACCAGATCTTTCCACTATGCAATAGTGGTCAAGGTGCAGAATGCGAATCTTGTGGCTTCAGTTTTTCTTAGAAACTAGTACAATGCAAAAGTAAGACTTGCCCTGTATAGGCGTATGATTCTTCACAATTTACTGATCTAATCTTTAGAGAGATAGATTACAACTTTGGTGAGCAGGTAGCGATTAAGAAAATCAATGACATCTTTGAACATGTATCTAATGCCACACGAATTCTTTGAGAAATGAAGCTTCTCAGACTTCTTCGGCACCATCAGAGCACTATAATGATAGAGCAGGAGAGGACTTCTCAACAACGGCCACTACCATAGGATCGAAAGTCGAGGCTTTTGTTTCTCCAGTATTCAAAAACAAGGATCCTTTCGGACTCTTCCACATTCTAGCCATAGAATAAGATTGCGATGCTACACAGTCTGCTAAAGGCTAACTTCATTTAGAAATTCTTCTTTGTCCTGCCAGCTTGCCACTGTCAAGTGTTTTTGTGAAAACTGAAACCCCTAGTAAAATTGTAGTTACATTTGATTTCTGCAAGCTTAGTTGTTTGTGTGACTGTTTGTTTTGTTGTTTTGTAATTGGATTTTTTGTGTTTTTCTAGCTTAGGATTTGTTGAGTGTGAAACTTGATAGCCTTGGTCGAGCTTGGTATTTTTTTTGGATAGGTTGAAGCTTGTGTTTGCTATTAGCTACCGAACATTGTGGAGTAAGGTATGTTTTCTTGTCGAGACTCTTGCACATCACAGGGATTATGGGTTCATGAGCACTTCACATTGCACTTGTTGATGCACTGCACTCGGGGGTCGTCTCCTGTTATTATAAAATGCTTCCATGCCATGGGTTGGGATTGTGCACATTTTGCACCATCGTTGAGCACTAGCACGGCATGGGGTCTGCTGCAGCTATATGTAGTAGATTTTAGAAGCACACACACATGAGAGAGCACTTGTCATTGAGCATGCACATTTCTTGCATGCACCATTTGGGATATTCATCACAAATTTAGAAACCTTTGGTTGAGTGTGTAAGGAGGTTGGGTGAGTTAGAGGGTCGTGAAGGACACTGCCAATTGTGAGATGGGTTGTTCATATCTGATCAACATCTTGAGGACCATCATTTCTAGAGCGATTGTGAGATTATGAATGAGTAGAGCGGAGATTGATATTTTCTTGCTGAGAGTTGACAGGAGAGGCTAAGGATTAAAACAATCAAGGAACTTTTGCTTGCATTTTGCATGACGCACGATCACATCTAGATAGGCTAGGCACAATTCTTCAAATGCATACATTATTTTTGTGTGAGTATGGATTGATTGATTGCATTTCATGGATTCAGCTCTGCATATTTTTTTCAAATCATGAGTTGATGAGCACGAAGTCCTATTCCAAAGCATGTACTTCTTAGGACACATTGCATGAACAAAAGCCAGGAACATATAAAGGAGAGTTGAGGAGCATAACAAGGTGGTTTTTTATGGTGATGTGTGTTCTTTGCAAGCAACCACCAGAGAAGAGCCATATTCTTGATGTCTTGTATGGTAAATATATGGATGTCTTTCCTTCTGGCACTCTATTTCAAGGGAACTTCCAATAACAAAAAGAGTGGGGCTCAACATGGATGAGTGGAAAGGCCAAACAATGTTAGTTCATAGATATTGGGGACTATATGTGAACTTCTATACTTTTGTGTCCGGCATCATGAAATCAGAATACAATACTACATACAGAGGAATCGGCTAATAGAAAAGGTATTATGTCTTGTGACAAGGAGAGAAAAGTATCTTGTTGTGGCTGCCGTGCACTTTCTACGGACATGTGTTGGGTGGAAGGATTAACGTGCTTAGAATATTGATATATGAGTGTTTCTAAGAACATGAAAAAGCAAGAAGGGGACCTGGTGCAATGGTACAACGAAAGCTCACTCACGTGTCAACTCCTTCAATTGTCATGGATGATGATATGAAACCTGAAGCTGTCGACCTTCTAGCATTACAAGAGGTGGCACCTAAGAGTTGCTTATGAGATGGGAGGTGGAAGTTCCCAAAAGTGGGATAGAAGATGTTGTTGCATGGAAAACTGAAGACGGCGAAGTGACGACGAAAAAGAAGAAGTCGAAGCCTCACCAGATCGCAGATGAAAGTGATGCAGTTACGAGAGAGTTAAGTTGACGATGAAACGGAGGAAGAACCTGAAGTTAATGACGAGAATATTGCGACCCATGGGACGTGTGATGATAGAAGCCGTTGCAGTCAAAGGGGAGGCAAATCGATACTGAAGTGACAGCAATGGAAGACAAGGAGGAGAATCCAACAACGGAGCTCTGCATATGATGAGAAGACAACGCAAAAGGTAACGGCTGAAGAAGAAGACAAAGCTTTGCAAATGTTGGAGGGAGAACTGCAAAACTGCAATGAGCGAAGCTGTAATTGAAGATGAAAGCTGGCAACGATCAAGATCGATGAGCTTTGCAAAGGACGAGGCAGGGTAGCAGCATTTTCGAAACGCAGGGCGGAAAGATCTGATAAAGCCTTAAAGGCTTTTAGCTCTTTTAGAAAAAACGTTTAAAGTTTAGAGCTTATTGAAAAGCTTAAACAATGAGAAAGACAAAAACTATTAAAGCTTTATGTTTTTAGAAAACTCAACGTGTGAGTGTGGATGAAAAAACTATAAAAGGAGAAGAGAGTGGAGAGCTAGGGGCCTTCCCCTTGGAGTCTTCTTGCCATCTTGTGAGAGATGTGAGAGGAGGGTCGCATGCGAGAGGATACTCTTGACATGTTAATTTTGAAGTTGAAGAATTTGGACTTTGTGGTGTCGAGTGTTGGCTAAAGGTTGTTAAGGTACGTGAATATATTTCTCTTGGTTTGTTTTTGAATTATTGGTATTTTCATTGTGTGGTTGTGTGATGCTCTACCCGCATACAGGTTTTAATTTTTGAG
This sequence comes from Lygodium microphyllum, assembly GCF_053477565.2. Taxonomy (NCBI): domain Eukaryota; kingdom Viridiplantae; phylum Streptophyta; class Polypodiopsida; order Schizaeales; family Lygodiaceae; genus Lygodium; species Lygodium microphyllum. Next base: position 109,970,419 of record NC_141154.1, on the reverse strand, counting down.
CTATAAGAGGTGTTGTTTTTTGTCTTGTTTTTGTGTGGCTTGTGGTGCAATATCAAATATTTGATTTTTTCAAGTTGTGTTGTGCATTTGACAAAGTCAATTACCCAAAATGACACTCCTTAACGTCTCGTTATCAGGTTGTGAGTGAGGCTTGCTCTCAATCACCGCTTAACACCGTGGATAGCTTCTTCACAGCAATTTCCCTTTTGTCTTATAATGTCCCCTCACCAAAGCCTCCCTGTCCTAACTGTGAATGGATCCAGCCTTGGCCACATGTCGTGGAAGGGGTTGCATCACTATTTTGCGTGGTTTGAGAGGTGGTGGTGTTCCTGCTTATTGATGGTTGCTTCGCTTCTAAACAGCTACAGCATTAGAAGAACGGAGGTGGGATGCTCCCAGTTCAGAGATAGAGAAGACTGGATCGGCTCTTCCAACCCTAGTCTGCAAGATCTTCCAGATCCAGCCTGTAGGTCCTCATCATCACACGAATCCTTGAGACGTGTTTGTGTACATCCGGAGGAGAATCCCATTTTAACTGATGTTGAACTCACCCTGAAAGCAACTCCTTGAAAGAAAGCGGGACTTGAAAGGGCAGTTGCGTGAGGAGGGCTTTGTCTTGAAGAAAGCGGGACTTGAAAGGGCGGTTGCATGAGAAGGGCTTTGTCTTGAAGAAAGCCACAAAGAGGAGAGAAGACGCAGGTGTGAAGCTTTATGGCCTGCAAAAGACACTTGCGACCGTGTAGATGAGCCTGAAGTTTGCCAATGAGCACCTTGCGGCCACCAATTTAGGGCATTTGAAGGCAGACGAGATGCTTTCCCATTCCAAGAAGCAGCAGCAGCATGTTGAGTGCAAGAGAGTCCTTTGAGGATGTTCTTGAACTCTTTAGCATCTAAATTGTATGGAATCTGAGTTTTCTATGGGCTTAAGGGAAGGTGATAGCTCAATGTCACTGAAGGTGTCAAATGATTCACCTTTCTTACCGCTAGGGTAGAAATGGCTAGAGATTCTGTGACTGAACGGAGGGGCAAGCAAGATTCTGCTAGTGAATAGGCTTCCAAATCTCAGGCTCATGATGCTCACCTCTGTTTGCCCTTACGTGGAAGAGAGCTTTACCTGTTAGACATGTAGCTAGATTAAGAGAAATATGTTGATGCCACTGGAAGCGCTTTCTTTTGAGCCGTTGCTTTCACCTGTGCCCTTATCAAGCAGCTGGTGGAAGATCAGCTACATACACTCCATCAGGTTCTCGCAATACTAGAGCAAATGGCACCTCCACCCAAGCGTAGTCTGCACCTTTCGTTGTTGAGAAAGCGATTGTATTCAGATGGAAGACTTTCCCTCTGCTACATCTGGCTTGGTCTCCCTGCATGATGATCTGGACCTTTCTAACAACAAAATTTCTCTCCTTGAAGACCTTGCTCCCCTTCCCAAGCTTAATCCCTAAAATCCCCCCGTTGCTCCTTCACCTTTGTCTCAAGGATATGAAATCCTCCACTGCTCCTTCACCTTTGTCTCAAGGATCATCTCCTGCCTCTCATCACCAGAATAGTTCCTCCCCATCTTTCTCCTCTCCATCTTGAGCAAAAGCCATAGAAAGGAGAGATTTGATGATTCAAAAATGAAGAGCAGGATAGAAACGAGTAGTGATAGTAAGGAAGAATGGGTTGATCTCCTCCATGGAAGCTTGAGAGGAGCTTGAAAAGAGAGAGAGAGAGAGAAAGACTCTCCTTGGAAAGTAACAAAAACTGTACCCTCTTCTACTCTTGTTAGCACTGTTTTTTAGAAATTTACCTTCAAATTTGACCCAAAATGACCCACGAGTTGCCAAATCTAGTATTCCAGCCTCCAAACTTGGTCCAAGGACTCCATTAATGCTCCTGACTGCTTTCCTCCCAGTCCTTGACCCTTGGGTCCTTCAGTGCTCCTCCATTTTAGTATGTGTCCCTATGTACCTGAAGCTTCTTAGATTTTTAAACTGAAAAGGATGGTAACTGAGCATGTAAGGTAACTAAATGGATTAGAACTAGAGCTCTGATACCACTTTTCATGAAGAGGACAGGAGAGAGGGAGAAGAAGAGAGAGTGTGTGTGCATAAGAGAGAGAAAGACTGCAGGAAGAGGGAGAAAGACTATGACGAGGAGAGAGAAAGACTAGAAAATGAGAGAGAAAGAAAGAGAGAAAAAGAAGCCATGAAAGCTAGGAGAGAGAGAGGTGAAGATGAAAGGAGACTTGCATTATAATCCGATGGTCCAAAAATCAAGTCCCTAACACCTTATATACCAGCCAGTGTAGCTAATATTTCCCCATGATTAAACCCCCCTCTCTTACAGTTTATGAAGCAAGAATGTATATGCTTTGATTAAAGAGTTGCTACATGTATGTTCCTTAGATATGTACCAAGTGATAGCAGAGTTTTTGAAGCAAGAATGTATATGCTTAGATGAAAGAGTTGTAGTAAAGATTGAAAAAAAGTATAACTTTGTCGAAAAAGAGGTTAAACCAATTGCATTACCATTGCCTCAAAACAATGAGGAGATGATTGAGTTAGTTTCCCATCAATCCAATTTGAGAAGTATGAGATTGTGGATAAAGAGGCTAAAACAATTGCATTATCATTGCCTCCCAAAAATGAGGAGATGATTGAGTTATCTTCTCATCAATCCAATTTGAGAGACCCAAAGAAGATTGGACATCAATTTAGTGTAGAGTCTCTCAAGGAGATAAAGATTGGATGTGATGACTCTCTTTCACTTGTAGAGAAGCAATGTTTAATGGATATGCAATTTAGACATGGTGGATCTATTACATTTTAGTCACATAAGATTGGCTACATAGATCTAGATACTATTACACATTTTTACTATTTCATATTTACCTTAGAACGTACAACCAATTCAAGTGCTAAAGGCTCATGTGACTAAGCTGATTGATTTATTGAATGAAAGGATTCAAATGGAAAATTTTGGAGTCTTTTTCAACTCCTTATTCCCAAGAAAGATAGGACATTGAAATTTATTCAGGATACTTAGCCAACTAATAAAGTGACCATTAAAAAATGGGACATTGAGATTCATTTAGGATATGTAGCTAGTTAACAAAGTGACGACTAGAAATGTAGAGGCAAAAATAGTTGTGGATGAATCTGTACATTATTTTGGTGGGAGATACATGTACTCTTTGGAAGACTTATAAAATTTTTATGATCAATTCCAATTGAAAATAGAAAGAAAGGATCTCACTACTATGGAAACACCAATGGGATTGCTGTGGATGTGTACACCAAAAAAAACAATGAATTTATTGCTCACATGATGAATGCAATGAATAAAATTTTGTAGGAATGCGTATCACATTTATTATGCCTTTTCTAGATAACATGGTGATAAAGTGGTGCACAGAAAATGATAAATATGAATAAATTTGATAAATATGGATGTAGGAGATTTGTTACAAATCACATTGCCAACTATGAAAAAACATCTTGACTACACTAGAAGAGATGAGTCTTACTCTATCAAGGAAAAAGTCAATCTTTGGGGTGAACAAGGTCTTATCTCGAATTCTCACTTTGTGCATTTTGCAAAATAAAACAAAAAGGATACAATGAAGTTAAAGACATTATTGTAGAGTACAACTACCTTCAGCATATGGAATACACATTATTATCACTATTGGTACAAGCCCTACAGGGATAGGTTAGGCTATTGGGTAGGATGATGATGAATGAAAGAGGTATGCACACTAAAAGGGGAGGAAACTATAGCGATGCTAAATTGCCACACTTTTTTATTGATGTCAGTATTAGCATTGCTATTTGTATACCTATGTAGCAATGCTAATAACCACACTTACAGTGACTTTATGATATGGGAAAGAAAGAGCCATAATAGTCATCACAAACAAACCTCATGAATGTTCTGACCAGGAAAATGTGAGAGAGAGAGAGAGACAGAGAGAGAGAGAGAGAGAGAGAGAGAGAGAGAGAGAGAGAGAGAGAGAGAGAGAGAGAGAGAGAGAGAGAGAGAGAGAGAGAGAGAGAGAGAGAGAGAGAGGGAGAATGAGAGAGAGGGAGGAAGAGGGAGAGAGAGAGAGGACATAGAATAAAGAGAGAGGGATGCAAAAAGAGAGAGTGTGTGTGATGGAGAGTGAAAGAGGGAGAGATGGAGAGAGAGGGGGAGAGGAGGGAGAGAGCAAGAGATAGAGGAAGGGAGAGAGAGGGAGGGAGATTAAGAGAAAGAGGGAAAGAGAGAGAGATGGAGAGAAAGGAGGAGGGAGAGAGAGATAGAGAGAGGGAGGGAGAGACAGATGGAATGAAATAGATGGACATTATGAGAGAGAGATTTAGGAAAAAAGAGATAGAGGGTCAGAGAGAGACACATGCGGGGGGGGGAGAGAGAGAGAGAGAGAGAGAGAGAGAGAGAGAGAGAGAGAGAGAGAGAGAGAGAGAGAGAGAGAGAGAGAGAGAGAGAGAGAGAGAGAGAGAGAGAGAGAGAGAGAGAGAGAGAGAGAGAGAGAGAGAGATGCAAAGTGTTAGCCATGGCTTGATGCCGCTATCTTTGCTCTTAGTATGTTTTAGTATCTTAGTCTTAGTATTTTTATGTGTGAAGTAGTGTTTAGATGCCTCATGAAGTATATTTATTTAGGCAGTTGTCAAGCGTGATATTTGAAGAGATGTTACTAGTGTCTCTCACATACTTGCTCATTCTAGATATCCACGACTTGATTATGATGATTTTTCGTAACATTACATGAGATCTAAGAGTTGGCACCATGGGTTTCTTTGTATTTATGATCCATTTGAGTTTCCTAATATACCATCATGTGTTTTCTCCACTCTCTAGAACAGTGTGTTTTATTCTTGTATGAGGCACTATAGTTCTATTATGCATTTCGCATAGATTAGGGGCTACAACATTTGGGTGATCCTTCCAAAACCTCTGGAAAGCTTTACTTAAAAGAATTTGTTTTGTAGAAGTAGAGTTTTCTATATGCAATTCAAACACTAGCAAAAATGTCAATGTTTGATGGTAGAATTTTGAATTGCATATATGAAACACTAATACATTTCCTACAACAAGATGATGCAATTCTACCAATGTTGCCCTACATCTTTGATTTTATAGCCTAACCAAAAAATACATTTTTTTGATACCAATATTTTGAAATTATTTGTCAAAATCTAAAGCAGTGACAATTGCTCAAAGAGTGACATAGTACCTGAAGTAGGATGATGTAGCTCAAAGGGTTAATTTTACATTTTTGCTTGTATGATAGACAATTACTTTGCTATTTTTTCTAGAAACAAGTCTTGAGAATTGAAGAAACCATTAGCAAAGAAATAATAGTAGGAGTTTCATAAGATTGCAAGAAGAGAAATATGAAGATTTTCAATCCTGAATAAAAATAAAGACAAATTGTTCGCAGAGAGAACTTTCAAAATGCAAGAATTATTACAAGAATATCCATTCTATAACATAGTCCAACTACATCTAATGAGAAAGAGAAAGCCATATCTTTTTCCTACTATAAGAAGCCTATGCATGATTGACGAGAGAGCATTGAGGTTTCACTCTTATTTTTGAAGTTTAAATTTTCAATTTGATTAATTGCCATGGATAAATCAAAATGAAAAAAAAGAGGTGTAAAGTTTGTTTTGAGCAAAAAAGAGAGGTGTAAAGTTTGTTTTGAGCCTAGACATACTTCAAAGAATCATTATTCTATTCATGGGTCTTGTGAAGAAGGGATGTCCTATAAGTATTTTTGCATGTTTGGTTTGTGTAATGAATTTGATGGTATTTACAAGAAGTTTTCATCAGTAGCACAAGGAAGGGTTCAAGTTCAAAGATAGATAAATCATGGGAGAAGTTGGATTCTTTTGAGGATATTCTTCATTATGCTTATAAATGGCATGATGATCATGAAGGCAAGAAAGTTAGGTCTTGTTCAAGTTTTACGCATGCTGGGAGATTAGTTAGACTAATTGAAAATATCAAGGAAAGATATGAAGGTATTCTAGGTTTAGATTTAGATTCAAGTTCAAGTGATGATGATGATTGGTGCTCTTTACCGATAGATTTGCCAAATTTTGTGGTAATGGGAGTGAGAGAGGACAAGAGCTAAAGAAGTCAAGAATCCTCGAGTAACCCAAACCCAACAAAGTAGCATGCCAATGGGAGAATGGATTATCACACACTTTGTATCAATAGTCTCAATGCATTTTTCATATTTTGGGTTTTTTGCACTATCATAATTAAACTCCAATGTGCTTTATTTAAGAAAAAGACAAGTAAGAAATTATCAACCATGAAGATGATCAGATTGCTAATCAAAAAGGCTAGTTATGTATTCAAGAAGATGATGTTATTGTAGTTGATAAGTTTGAGGATTATGATTTTTGGAATGAGGATGTCATTGTGGATGATTTTCCTCATTATCTTCTTGATATCAAAGAAGATAATGCAGCTACTAAGCTATATTTTTGTGAAGAAACTTTGCAAGAACTTGAAGTGCAATTAGTCATAGTGCAAAATGCACCATCTTGGGATGTATTTCTTCAGGATACTTATGTTTTTAGTATGTAAGGTAATATTTTAGGTCATTGCATTATTAAATCTAAAGAACTAGTATTCCACTACAAGAATTGTAGGATTGCAAAATTAGCATTGTAATTCCTCTACTGTAGGAAGAGTACGATTGTAAGTTTGGCACTACATTTCCTTTGCAAAATTTGGTTGAATATCAAGAATTGTAGAATGCATCCGGTTTATATGGCTTTTTTGAAGTTCCACATGAGGTACATTCTATGATTTAATCTCCAACTTAGATGATTCATCAGCATTCTGTTGAGCTTGAATTGTAGGATTCCAAGTTTAGCACTATAATTCCTCTGCTACACGAAGAGTAAAACTGTAAGATTGGCACTACATTTCCTTTGAAAAGTTGGTTGAATATTAAAAATTGTAGAATGCATTCAATTTGTGTGGCTTTTTTGAAGTTCCACATGAGGTACACTCTATGATTTAATGTCCAACTCGAAGGATTCATTAGTATTCTGTTGATCTTGAATTGTAGGATTGCAAGATTAGCATTGTGATTCCTCTGTTGTAGGAAGAGTATGATTGTAAGATTGGCACTACATTTCCTTTGCAAAAGTTGGTTGACTATCAATAATTATAGAATGCATTCAATTTGTGTGGATTTTTTGAAGTTCCAAATGAGTTACACTCTATGATTTAATGTCCAACTCGGATGATTCATTAGCATTCTATTGATCTTGAATTGTAGGATTGCAAGATTAGCATTGTAATTCTTCTGTCATAGGAAGAGTATGATTGTATGATTGACACTACATTTCCTTTGCAAAACTTGGTTGAATATCAAGAATTGTAGAATGCATTTAGTTTGTATGGATTTTTTGAAGTTCCACATGAGGTACACTATGATTTAATCTCCAACTTAGATGATTCATTAGCATTCTATTGAGCTTGAAAAGGAGAGAAATGCGGCAAACATTGAAGCAATTGAAGGTTTTTTTATTATCAAATTTCATCTTCAAGAAGTGAAAGCATTACTATAGTAGGAGGTTTCTCAAGTGAAGAATGCATTGGTTTTCTAAGTTTCTTTATGTCAAAGTCATTAATGCTCTTGAGGAAGTCGTTCTATAGAAGGATAATGAAAATTTTGATTTGGATACTCAATTGGCATTTTCTCATGCTAAAATCAAGATGTTATACTTGAGGATCTCTATGCATTGAATAATTAAGTTCTTGATGTTTCAATTCAGGCTAATAATTGTTGAAGTCTTTGAGAACACTAATTTGTCTATCATTGAAGTTGAAGTATTTGGAAGTATGCAAGTACTTATAGTGGATCTTTATGTTATTCATGTTATAGCAATAATGGTTGATGTTATTTATAATGATTGGTTTTTAAGCATGAAAGTGATGATTTTGTATGAGGCGGATTGAGAGTTAGATTTTGAAACCCATTTTTGGAGCGCAAAAGTGGTCCATGAGGTGCAAAATAGTAGTTTTTCATGAAAACTGAGTTGAGTGCGGATTGATGAACTGGAGTTTTCCCAAGGTGGATTTCAATGCCAAGAATCCAATGCAAGTGTCTATTCATCGATTGAAGTCCATCTAACCTCCCATTTAATCCGCACAAGGTTTCATATTCTAAAGCAAATACTTGATTTGGGAGCCGAAAAGAGTGTGCTAGGGGTCAAATTGATAGATTTTGATACTACGAAGCCAATCGTCTAGTCAAATCACAATTCTAAGGATGTTTGCACCCTAAATGGAGCCAAAACCACTTGCTGGGAAGTATGAACATGGAGGATTTGAGCTGCTTATTTTATAAATGAGGGTTTAAGCTTTAAAAATACCAAAAATCCTCATGATTGGGAGCAAGGGGCATAAAATTGTTTGTGCCCCATCAATTTGATGATTTGGGGCATTTTAGAACTGTCAAAATCATGAGGAATGGAGAGAGGCATGAGATCCATCATTTTCACGCTTTAAATCACCTGATGTCTCGCAAAAAACAAACCAATGAATGAAAACATACCGTTTTTCTCTCTCCCCTCTCTCTCTCTTTTTCTCTCCTCTTAGTGCTTGTTTTCATGCCTTATTTTATGTGAGGGGGGTGGACTAAGGTGAGAGATCTTGATCGTGGGTTGATGTTGGATCAATATGGAGCATAAATTGGTGTTTGGAGAGGCATCACTCACAAATAAATAGTGTGAGTGGCTTCTCAAATACGAAGTATGCATGGGGTTTTACGTGGTTCAATGCGTTAAGTAAGTTTTCATGTTGTTTTATGAATATAATGTGATTTTATGAGATTGGAAATGGTTTCTATTGATTACAAATGACTTCTTCCATCATAAATATTAAGAAAATTAGCAAGAATTAATCATCTATCAATTTTACAATGAACACGCAAAACCCAAAAATTGTGGTTTTACAGTAAATCATGGATTTTTGGGGGTTTTGGTGTGTCAAATCATGTTCTCATGGACTGGAAGGGGGGATGAAAGTAAATATCAATAATTATAATCAAGTTGTATTAAAAAATCAAAAAATCAAAATAATTATTGACTAATAAAAAATAGGATTTATGCATTCAAAAAGTATGGAAAACTTATACATGCATTCATGGATGTATGATAGGACTGAGGCATGAGATTTAGCCTCAGTTTAATCCTATTTCTATGTTAGAGTGTGTATTTATTTCTTTCTATACAAAAACAATACATTGAAATACTCTCTAAACCTACCACCACATACACAACACTTAACAATAGGGAGAGGAGGGGTCATGAGTGCTAAATATAGACTGAAATCTTTTTTTAATTATGAAATTTACATATAGGATGTATTTATTTTAAGAATTAAAGGGTTCAGTAGCACAAGGATACTCGCTAATGTCCGTGTGCAATGCCGCAAAGACGCTAGTAGTATGAAATCATGAAAAGAATTGGTTGTGCACATCCATGTTGTTGATTTGATTAAATGAATTGTTTGTGCACTGGTGGGCATTTACCTTTGCATTGCATTCCATGTCCATGGTATCATAATGAGTATCAACTCTTGGATTGCATAGCACTTTGTTTCCTAAATGTTGACCTATGTTGAGGGTGAGGAGCCCCAAGCTATGGGGTTAGTGATTTGTCTCCTTTGGGGGACTTATTCAATGAGGATTATACTTTATCTCTAGAATGATTGACGATAAGAGAGGACTATGTGTCATATGTGTTATATGTGTGAACGACGCATCTTGGGGCCAATCTCTGATGTATAGGAGAGCTGTAGTGGGGCCATGGCAATCAACCGAGGGGTGCTCTTTGTTATGTGCTACGAGGTGCTAGGCACCATTATGTTTGGGTACTCCCTAGAAAAGGGATCTGTTGGACTATAAAGGGTACAAACACATGTATAAGTTAGATTAAAGAGTATATCTTCCACACGCTCCTGGGCTATGAGGTCATGGGGTGTTTTGGTTGAGCGTAGAGGCTTGGCTAGAGCTTTAGAGCTAGTGTCGGGCACGCTCAGTTTTGGTCCCGACATGGATGCTTGTAGCAAGAGTATGTTACAATTTTATATATCAAGAAAGCTTTAGAATGGCCTACAAGAAATCTAAAATTTAGCAATTCTTATGGTAGTACCATGAATTCCTATAGCAAAAACGAAAATTTCTATAGGAGCAACTTATATTCATGTAGTAGCAAGGTAAATTTTTGCCATTCTTAGAGCAACAAGATGAAATTTTACCATTTCTACAATATTAAGCTAAATTTCTCAAATTCATACAATATCAAAAAGTACTACAACAAGATAAAAAATAGTGAAAAGTGTTACATCAACCTCAAAAAGAGCAAATATGACAACTTTATATTATGAACATCATTGGTTACAAGAACTTGAAAATTAAAAAATACAAGTTGTTGTGGATTTTCTTACATATTTATTTAGAATGCAATGTCTTATTCAAGATACATTGTGATACATTTATTATGATGAAAATGCTAGATCATTATTGTCATATTTTTGAGGTAATGCAATTATTCTGTGTAGTTGGAGTAGTGATCTACTTATTATATTATGGTTCTATATCTTCGTTCTCTATTATATATTATGGATGTCATTTTATATGATGGGTTCTCAGCCTTGGCATATTGTCTCGAAATGGTTGTACTATAGAACTACGGCACATTACCTATAAACAGTTCTAGACAATTTCATTTTGGCTATAATGCAAGGAGACATTGTTAAACCTACAATTTATGGATTAAGGCTTAGAATACTAATTCACCTTGAGTATGATGATCCATAGAAGGACTTGCAAATCAATTTGATGCAAGTCATTGTTGTAGTGCTTGAATCAATAGTGCAAAATTCTATGGATATTATAGTCATTGGCCAGTTTGATGGGATAAACAATTTTCAAACTTTGGCAATATTTCATTGCACTAATTTTGGTGACATTTTAGTACTGGTAGTAGTGTTTATTTATCTTGAGTGGAAAAAATAGATGTCATTTCTACCACATGAAATTGCAATCATGATGAAGGCCATTACAACCTCATTGCGAGAGACCGCAACATCGTTGCAGAAAACAAGGTTGTTACAGTAAGAAACAAGGTTATTGCAACAAGAATCTTTGACAAGGTTCGTGAGGATGCTTCACATTTCAGTGTGGGAGGAATATGATGACACCCAAAGAAGCATAAAAACAAGGCACAAAAATGGCCATGCATATATAATAATTTCATCTTTTGTAAAAAAGATAACAAGTACATTGTTACAAAATCACCAAAAAGAGATAGAGATATGAGGGGGCCACATCCACATCTACATCGATCATAAATAAATGATATACACAAAGTGTTACGTGCATGCATTTGTAAAGGGTAGGAATACTCAAAATTAAAGGCCAAAGGTCTTATAATATCAAATGTATCAAAGTTTCAAAGAAATAATAAAATACGAAGGGGTGTGCTTTTTGGGGAAGAGGTGGGGTGGAGTGCATGAGTGGTTATGTGTCTCTTTCCCTTCCCTCTATTGTCCAATTGCATACTCTCCTTTTTGGTGGTGCAAAAAGTTATTTTCTCTCCTCTCTCCTATGTTTTTTGTGCAGAAATTCTTCTTTTCCCTTTTGTTCTTGTATAATGGTTGAAGCTATGGATGAAGATGATGAAGATAACGATTTTGTTCATTATTAAGTGGAAGATTTATGGTTTCTTTTCAGTTTTAAGATTAATGGCTCAACCATGTGCATAGATTTTGCACGCTTCTACCTTGGTTTCCTGTTCATTTTCTACCGTGGGAGGGTTACTGTCAGCAGTCCATCAGAAAGGATGTTTAGAAAGCTCCGCCCGGCACTCCCATGGAATCTTACGGGGTTTGTGATCTAGGGATTTCCGCGTCTGCCACGTAGCGGAAGTATTTCGGCCGTTCCCACTTAGGATCGACCTGAATTAGGGTTTTCCTTATTGGTCATTTCCTAACAGCAACTAGCGTCGGACCCAAGTGAACTACTTTACGCAGAAATGCCAGGTTCGAAGCAGATTCATGCTGCACTTGGTTCAAGGAGAATGGGAAATGAGAGGGATGCAAAGCTCAACCTCTCTGTCATAAGGCATAGTCCCATTCCGTTTCCCTAAAACAGTGTAAATCAGGTTCAATCATAACTCTAGGTCAACACTTTTGTTGTTCGTGTTGACGATCTTCCTGCTGTTCATCGTGATTTGAGAAAAGTTCTCGGCCAACCGGGACCACCCATCTGTAGGACGGACCTATGGCCCATCCTCCGCACTTTCCTCGGGTTATTTTAGTTATTTAATTACCTAACACATTAGTTGGACATGTAACAATCAGCTTGTTTAATTAACCCATTAGGCAATGGTTGTTTCACATAATCTTATCACTTGACATAGAAAAACAATATCAGACAAGTTCCTTATTAACATGTTATCATATTTATCTTTGAAATACAAAGAGTCCAGCCCGTAGGCTTATCCACAATCCGCCCGAAGGCTATCCAACAATCCACAGGGATCACTAATCCAAGTTTTCACCCGTAGACCAGTATGCGGGTCTCGAGATCAAATCCCGAGTCACGTTAGCCTCTTGTGCAGGGCCCAGAAGGTGAGGGATTTACAGCTAGAGCCCCCTCTGGCACCCAAGTGTCCTCTTGCTCCAAGTAGCACTCAACGGAGAGACCTCTCACGGCGGGTTCGGTCCACTTGCCCGGTGCAGTTAAAAACCCCCTTGGTTAGGGTCAGGCAGGCAGTCGGGGGTAATTGAAGCTACCTCTCCCTTCAGGCCTTCAACCTGAAGTATAGATATCCATTTATCTTTTAATTCATTGATCAAACAAAGCCAAACAGTGCTCTAAAATCTGTAGCAAGCACAAACATTTCCATTGATAGTTTTTATTGGCAAACTACTAAGGAATGAATCCTTCCTTTTGAATCCATCCAGCACTCGATCCGGGATGACTTGCAACTTGGCAAGATCCCCTATATCCTAGGTTAGGGCGTACCCTATTAACCCGACTTGGTCAAACCTTAAGTTCATCAGTTATTTCAGTTTATTTGCTGGTCTTTAGTTTCCAATCAATCTTCTTTACTCACGAAAGATACTAAGTTAGGATGATTATTCATCCTCTTGCAAGATAACTTGCGTAAGGACTTGCCAACCTCGTTGCGAGAATTTGACCATTTCCTTGTGATCGAATCACAAGATCATATGACTCCGCACTTGTTACGCAAGTGTCGCATCGAACTATGAGACTATGGAGTCAAGAAACAATCTGTTCCTGATTAAGGCTAACATTGTCAGTCCTAGAGTTCCAAGTTCCATCTCGTAAGATTCTTAGGGACAAACCCTAGTTCACTTTCCAATTACATTTTCATTGTCCCTACATTCAGTGAATGTGGGCAAGTATTTAAGGTATAGGAATATCAGTTTTAACAATACGTACAATTAGGTCACGTATTAAATTCCCTAGTGAATTTCTTGGAATTCAACTTTTTCTAAACGAGTACTCCGCGGTTTAGGTGTTTTAGGTTTATGCCAATTTGGTTAACTCTAGAAAATAATTACGTGACCATTTTCACATGACTCATTGTCTATGCATAAATTGATTTTTCAACCCTAACTTTTTGAGGTCAGGCATAGGTTAGGTTAATTCCAACTAATCTTCCTATACTTTGCAAACAAAATTCATGTTAAACAAGTAACCTTTTACTTGATAGTTTGTGCAGTTGACAAATGATAATTTCCTAGAGTTTATGCATCGTAAGAATCATTTCATGATTTGCACTTTCCATGATGATTCATTGCAAAGAGGATATGGATTAATAGTGTGAGATGCAATTTATACTTCTAGGCTTAAATGAAGTATACTATTTTAATGGACATTAATCTAATTCTTAATTCATTTCAATACATAAAGCTATTTGCTAGAAATGCATTTATGCTTTCTTTATTTTTTTTGAATGTTTTATTGAAAGTATTAATGACAAAGTTCCTTCATCGTGAGCATTTAGGACAAAAATATATCCTATTTCCAACAATTAACCTTGCATGATTGAATTATAACAATACCAAATAAAAATTAGGAAGGAAAACCTGGGCTCGGGGCTGCGCCTTGAACTTTCTTAGGAGGCATCATAATTGTAGTTTTTCCGTCGTGGAAGTAGCTTTACAACTCCTCTTTGGAATTCCACCGTTGCTCCCTTTTTGCAATAGCTTGCACTGTCTGTCGAAAGTAATTTTAGAAGGCTCTAAGGCCTTTTGAGTGGGAAAGGGAGGTGTCAACAGACCCTCAATCACTCTCTTTTCTTCTACGAGTGGGAAAAAAAAACAAGGCTCCAAGGGTATTTTGCATGGGGAAGAAAAGGGCTAAGGGGTCCCTTAGGGGGGGATTTATAATCGCGGGGAGGCAAAGGACCCTTAAGGTCAAGCTTTTTGAGGGGGGAAAAAACCCTAAGGAAGCCTTTAAAGAGGAATTTTAAGGGGGGTTTCAAGATGCCTCAAGGGAAGGGGCTAAAAGAAAATTTTAAACGAGGGGGGAGGGGTTTCAAGAGGCCACGGGAAGGGGCCCTAGGGAGGGTTTTAAGACACGGGGGAGGGGTTTTAAGAGGCCACGGAAAGGGGCCCTAGGGAGGGTTTTAAGACACGTGGGGGGGGGGGGGGGGGGGTGGTTCCAACAACCATGGGAAAGGGGGGCTTAAGGGGGTTAAAACACAGGGGGAGGGGGGGGGGGAATTTTGGAGCCGTCTGATGGCGGCGATGTCCAGGCAGCAGGCAACTTGGCAGCTCCTCGCCATCACGCGCAGCAATCCCCTCGGCTTCTCCCTCCCTCAAGCCCTCTCTCTCTCACGTCAACTACACAGTACGGCATTGTGGCGGCCCTCACTCCCTCCTCTGGTCCCTTCACGGCAGCAGCCCCCCTTGGTTTAAATAGGGGAGGGGAGGGGGATCCTCCCTCTCCTACGTGTCGGTAGGCATGGCTCCAAGTGTGAGCAAGCTCTAGCAAGGAGCTTGCTCTACATTCTATTTCCCTCTCCCCCTCCAGCACGACCGTCGGATGGGGGGGATAAGGGAAAAAAAATTTCCATTATCCTTAAAAAATGCTATATCATTATCCTCATTTCCTATTAGAGGTAGTTCACGTGAAAAAAATTAGAATGTTACACTGAGAGAGGGTAAGTAGGATACAAACCATCACAATGTCTCACAATAGAACACATGTGATATGTAGCAGCCTCAATAAACTACAAGACATCCTTGCACATGGCTTTCCATTAGTATCTCTCTTTGATCTTTTTGGATTTAGCCCAAACTCCTATGTGACTAGCCCATAAGCTCTCATGAAACTCCCTTATAATTTGTAACTTAATGTCCTTATCACATAGTACTCGAAATGGGACTCTTTTGAAAAAGTTTCTATTAAAGGGACAGAACATTCATGATTAAATTTTGCACCTCCAATTTTAGTTTATTCATCATTTGCCATCATATCCTCTTCATCTTCACACCTTACTCTAGACAAAAGATGAGTTTTTATGAAGGTTAATTAAAATGTAAGACCCTTTCTAAAGACCTTCAAATCCACTCCACAATTGTTGCTAATGGTAGGAAAATGACACAAATTATTTTGTATTTTCTCGAGAAACTCTACAGTAAGGAAGTGTTTAAGAATATGTTCAAGAAAGGCATTGCATTTAGATGAATAATTGTAAAGTTTACTATCTTGTTTTACCATGCATGATCATCCTCTAATGAGAGAGAACCTTCCACAAGGAAATGATGGCACATATGTGCCAAAATGTGTATCCAAGCTCATTTAAATGACAATCTCATATACAAGCTCAATATTGAGAGAACTACTTGCATTCAAGTATTGTGATGACAACCTTGAAGCAGGGTAGGAATGTTGCTTATATTTCATTATCATTACATTTCCAAACTCTATATCTACAAATATTTTAGTAATTTATATTAGATAGTTTTAATATAAAAGTATTGATCTTTTGTCAAAATACTCCCATGTTAATAAACTCAACATATGGGATGGCTTTAATAAAATATCAACACTCATTGTAGGCTAGAATAGGATAATAATATAATAAAAATTTTAGCATCTCTACTATATATTAAGGAGGGGTCGGGGCTTGCTGCCACGTGGCAGCCCCCGACCCCCCCGTTTGCAGAGACGCGGGGGTGCCACGCGTCGGGCACCCCTCGCTCGCCCGAATCGCGGGCGTCGGTCGGACCGGCGTCTCACAAACATGATAATGCTGCACAATCTCCACTTGAGCCTAGCTCTCAAGGCCCTCCTCACTACACTCAAATATTCTACAACTATGAGACATACAAGCTTAAGGATTAACCTTGACTTTCCCATCTTTCTCCCCCTCTTTCCATCTCTCATTCCCTCTATCTCTTTGTGTTGCAACCCCTAATCTATGTGGAGTGTATAGCAGGACTATGGTGCATCATACAAAAGTATAACACACTACTATAGGCAACACAAAAAACACACAACGCTTTGTCAAACAACTCATACAAAAGTCAAAGATAATAACATAGGAACACGAGAATTCATCATACAACACTAATAACAATAAATCATAGATATAAATAAGAGAGTATGCTAGAAATAGATAAAAAATATAGAGAAAACCATAGTGCCAACCAATTGTGAGATATCATGTAATATCAAGAAAATCAATAATGCATCTAGTGAACATCTACAATGAGTAAAAATGTAAGAGAGACTAATAATACCTCTTTAGGTCACACTTGACAAGTGCCTAGATAACTACACTTCATGAGGCATCTAAAGACGATTCCACATATGAAAATACTAAGACTAAGGTACTAAAGCATACTAAAGATAATGCATCAAGCCATGGCTAACACCTGGCATAGCCTAGTGAATGGCTAGAACAACCATGACTCAAACCCTTGCATGTTAGGGTATTAAATGCCTTATGAAAAGTAGACATACCTAATAAGATAAATTATTCCTTACTCATAGAATTGTGCAATGAAGTAAGCCACATAGAGAAACAATAAGTAGAGCCTTTCTAGTAGGATACTTATAGCCATCTATTGCAACTGCATAATCCACTTAGAAGATTATCACAAAACATAGACGTATCATATTATAAGTATGATAGAAAATAAAAACTCTGATAGTGATAAGAAAAAAACCTCATGATCTATGAGGCTCACAAGCATCATGAAAATCAATGATGTACTATTCTTGTGCATATTGCTTAGGTGATACAAAAGATAGAACATCAACTTCATGAATCTTATAAGATATGAGTTACCTTATCTTAAAATCCATATTGATATCCTTAAGTACTTTAGTGATATCAATCTTCAGAGCATCATGATCCAATCATTGAATTTTAATTTTTTCCTATTGCTTCATATTTTGTAATATAGAGAATTTAACCAACAATTTATCATATTCACTCTATGATCCATCATGCTTCTCTTTAAAGAGCATCATTCTCATGTATTAAGGATTATGAGTTTTCTTAAACAAAATAATGTTGCAAAAGTATATATAGCCGATATATGACTTGAGACTTTTCCCCTACAATGGCAATCCACTGATCATATATACTCTTTACCAAAACATTCTTCATCATAGTAGTATCACTCTACAAAAACATTGATCTATCCATATCTACATCTAGATCCAATAGCATCTAAACCTCTTCATTACTATATTCACTTTGATAAATGATATTGATGGCTACTTTCTCCAAACTACTACTTTTTTACATCAAGTCTTTGTTTAGCTATATCAGGTTAACTATTACCTATACTGTCTAACACAAAACATTTCCAAAATTGTTAGTAAAACAACTTCGATCACAAGGATGAGGCCTAGCCATGGTAGGGTATAGGACTCCAAATCCATGACCACCAGAGTAAGGGAACTTCTACCTCAAATACTCCCACACTGAAAAGTTTGCATACTTGTTGAGGGATAGGGTTCTGTCTTCAATAAGGGATGATAAGAACAACTCCATCTCAATAGGGAAATAAATAAGACTCCATCATGTAGGCCCAAGGATACTTTGGGAATAGGGCTTGGTTGTTCCTCTTGAGATAAGGTTTTTATTTTTTATTTTTTTATTTTTTTTAGGAGTGTATTTTTTTAAAAAGGGTTATTCTTTGTTAAACCTTTTCTTGCACTTCCTTGTGGTTGTTGCCAATGTGAGATGAAGGAAAGGGAAAGTTAGGAATGGTGCGGGACAAGGGAATTCGGAGAGAGTGAAAGGGGGAAAATATTGGGGATTCTAAGTAAGGTGGTAGGTTGTGGTTTTGAGATGTGTACTCTAGGGAATTCATTTGATGGCCAAACGTGGGACTACAAAAGGGCCTCCCTTTTTCAAAGGTGGTTTATTGAATAAAATAGGCATATATTACTGGTTTTCTTTTTGTTTAGGTGAAAGCCTTAGGGTTAGGGAAAACAAGATGCCGCATGGAGAGGATAAGAGAAAGTTAGAATGGGTGAGCTACTCGGATTTGAGGCCAACGATAGCAACATTTAGGTAAAACCATAGGAGGATAGGATGGATAGGCATGAGGATCACCATGTTCAGTCAAAAGAGAGATATGAGAGGTGTCGAGGAGCTTGGTGAGCCTGCTACCTAGAATTGTGACCTGCTAAATAATGCCATGCGTAACCTCACAACAAAGTGCTATGGTGATGATGCATAGCCGGAAGGTAAGGCATTATCAGAGATCCGACCAAGCCTTGCGAATGCACCAAGATGAGGTCGATGAAGAAGGGAATTTTATTCTCTTTCCCTTCCTCTACGGTATGTGCCTATGTTACTATTATGATAGGAAAGGGGGATGATGGCAGAAATAGGGGAGCAAGACGTGTTTGGGGCAGGTGCATCGCAGCTGCTGCATATTCTTTCTCTCTTGCCTCTCCGTTCCTCATATGCATCTTCAGGATTTGTTACAGCTTTCCATCTCTCTCTTCTGCTTCGTTCTTCTTATGGCAAAACACTGTAGATGCCATGGTGTTTGCCTCACAGTTGGAATCCAAGACCAAAGTTTCAAAACACTTGGGCACAAATCAACATTTGATCGCAGATGATGATTGTTAACTTGTCTCCTCTTAATCATGCTACTACTGCAGGTCTTCATTAGGAGCCAAGTCGTTGTGGCCAATCTATCATAATTCCACAGGATGTTGATGAAATCGTGATATTCTAATCTATGTCTCTCTCTCACAAAAACGTCTCTGATCTGTCTTTCTAGTACACACTCTCTTCTTCCGCAACTGCCTCTCTCTCTGTCGTCTGTTCTTCTATCCATAAATCGTCGTCTCTCTCTGTCTTCTGTTCTTCTATCCATAAATCGTCGTGCTCCTAGCGTTGGGAATGCTCCTTGGAAGAACCGTAGGACATTGCATAAGAAGAGGAAGAAGAAGGCGTCTTCTTCTTCTTTGTCATCCTTGTTTTCTTGTTCCTCCAAGGACGTCTGCACTACACGACATCGATGGTGCTTGAAGTCGGAAGAAGACAAGGGCATGAGGTTGTCACACAAGTCGTTATGCTCACAAGCATAGGAGGACCATTCTCTGTGTTCCACTTTTGTCGAAGAGGTGCCACGAAGGTGCCTCGAGGGAGCCAAACCCTTCTCGAATTGATCTGCTTCTCCTGACACCTCCCACAGGTTGATTCAAGCAAAAGGGTAAAGGCCTATGTTGGGTCGAGGATATGATGACAATTCTCTGTACTTCCCACCACTACTCGAGGACATTCTCTCTCTCTCTGTGTCACACGTTCTGAATGCAACCGTTTGCTCTTCCTTTCTCTTTGTAGGTAGCCTTTGTTTATACAGTCGCATCCCTAGTCTCTCTGCTTTCTCTCGCCGAGCTTAACCTAAGGCGGTTTTCTCTCTCTCTCTTCAAATTTGCTCCCTCAATGTACAGCCATGCAGCCATCACATGACTTCATGTTTGCTATGAGAGCACTCAAATGTTCCATTTTGTCCCAGATCTGCATTCCTGTTGTTAACATGTACCTACATAGCTAGCTCTGTGAGTCCTCCATATTTTCTCCATATTTTTCACCAATCATTGTAATAAACAGAACATGGCCGAGTTCAGACTAGGCACAAATGGAAAAGCCCATTCCCATGTCCTCTCAACCGTTCATCATATGGGGGTAGTAGACATCGTAGGCCTAGACACTGAAGGGAAGTCTGGTATCAACACACGTACTGCAACAGGTCCTACCCTCATAATGTTGTCTCAGTTTATAACTGGTGTCGTTGTGAAGAAGAGTTGGTCATAAAGCACAGCTCTAGTCACATGATTGTCAAGGATGCTTCCAGTCCCTCATCCGATTATGCTCTTCAAAGCTCGAATATAAAAGTCACTGCTCATGCTGTGGATGATAATGGATTGGACTGTAATGTTTTCACAGGACATATCCCGAAGCGGCAAAGGTGCAATAAGGCCATCCATGAATAGCCTCAATCAAGACTTGAGATCAGCTTCGTTCCCCGGCTGCGCACCAAAATGACAGCAACCCTTCCACGGTAGAAAATGAACAGGAAACCAAGGTAGAAGCGTGCAAAATCTATGCACATGGCTAAGCCATTAATCTCAAAACCGAAAAGAAACCATAAATCTTCCACTTAATAATGAACAAACTCGTTATCTTCATCATCTTTATCCATAGCTTCAACCATTATACAAGAACAAAAGGGAAAACAAGAATTTCTGCTCAAAAAACAGAGGAGAGAGGAGAGAAAACAACTTTTTACACCACCAAAAAGGAGAGTATGCAATTGGACAATAGAGGGAAGGGAAAGAGGCACATAACCACTCGTGCACTCCACCCCACCTCTTCCCCAAAAAGCGCACCCCTTCGTATTTTATTATTTCTTTGAAACTTTGATGCATTTGATATTATAAGACCTGTGGCCTTTAATTTTGATTATTCCTACCCTTTACAAATGCATGCACTTAACACTTTTGTGTATATCATTTATTTATGATGGATGTGGATGTGGATGTGGCCCCCTCATATCTCTATCTCTTTTTGGTGATTTTGTAACAATGTACTTGTTATCTTTTTTACAAAAGATGAAATTATTATATATGCATGGACATTTTTGTGCCTTGTTTTTATGCTTCTTTGGGTGTCATCAACTGCTCAGACGTGTCCTGAAGATACAAGTGGAAATGTTACACGTAGTGCATTATAAGTGGGTTGTGTGTTTAGTGACCATGCCTATGGGATTATGGTAGATGAGATATATTGTGCTTGCATAGGAGGACCTCACAAATCAAGTTCAAGGCTGAGCTTTAAGGACAATAGATATTAGTGTTGTGTGCAAGTTCTTGTTCAAATATGTGATATATCATTATGGATGTGTGGGCAAGATTTTGGGTTGATAGAGGAGAGCTATATGTTGATGAGATTGGAGATTTATTCTCTAGGTTGTGAATCATGCTTGCACTTACATTGGCCTACAATTGCAAAGGGAATGGAAAGAAAGACATCTAGAGGAAATTTATGAGAGTGGCCAATGTTACTTCCATATGCTTAAGGGTTGATTACACTACGCATAATTCTATGACAAGATATATGCTTTTAGAGTTGATGTGTGGATAGAAGCCCATCAGGTCAACGGAGGAGGTGACTAATATATGGAATGTATTACCATGGGAAGAAGAAATAAGTAGAGAACCTTTTCTACCTCTAATGATTCATTAGTTAGAGAGAATATTAGAGGATATAGATCTTGTAAAAAAAATATTGAAAGAAGCCAGGCTATGCAACAAAGACAGGTTTGCTAAAAGACATAGACTTTGACCGAGAGCTATAGAAGAGGGAGACTCATTATTTGTTTATGACAATCGTTTTGATAATCAATATAAGATTACCAAGAAGGTCTCCAAGAGATGGTTTGGTTTCTTGCAATGTGAGATATTCATATGATAATGCTAGCTATTCTCTTTATAAGCTTGATGAGACTAAATTGAAGATACCTATGGCTAGAAAAATATTTGAAGTGTGAATGGGATATAGGGTAGCTCTTACTTTTGGTGGTGCAAAATCTAGGCTATTCATAGGTGCATACTATTGTGTGCAACAAAGAAGGGAAGAAGCTTTTAGTTGGAAGCTAAAATGAAGTGGAAACAAGGGAAATATATGAAGAGAAGAGGCAGAAGCTCTTAATGTGAAGCAAAAGGTTAATTCTTAAGGATTCTCATTGTTGTGAACTATTCCAAATAGGGATTGGAGGCTATCCATTGCTATCCATGAAGATTGTTATCTCATCTACCTTGGATATATGTGTGAGTATTGCCCTTGGCTATCTTGAATAGAGAGAAGTTGAGGATTGTTTTGACCTTTCATGATTTATTTCTATAGTAAGTTGCGAAATCGAATCTTTGGGTTGAAAGAAAGATATTTTGGTATATCTAAACTCTCTCTCATGAAATGCTGGTTGTTTTGATATCCATTAATGAGCTAATCATAATGGCTACTCATTTGACTCCCATTTTTTTAAAAAAATATTTCCAAAGGTGGCTAAAAAGTTTGTTGAAATCTACTCATATGTAGAGGATCTCTTGTTGCTTGAGAGCCTAAACCATGTGCTTGAGAATTCAACCCATTTTTGTTCCACTCTTCACCTCTTTGTGATGGTTCCCAAACCTCATATTGGCTATTTATAGTTCCTCTTCTTCTAATATTACATTAGAAATTTGAGTTTATTGGCTAAAATGGAACCCTCATATTCATACTAGCTTGATCCTTTTCTTTATTCTCTTTGTCACCCATTCATAATGCCATCCATTGAGCTAATTGGGATGTGAATTGGGCATTTGATAATACAAGTTTGTCAATAGTGTCCATTGTTTTGATCAATGGTAGGCTTACTTTGACTACCAATCCACAACATCTAGACTATAATATCAAAGAAAAAGAAGTAAGAGAACTTATCTTTTCCATTGCCTTCATGTTTGTTGCCATATCTTGAATGTGGTAATAGATCTTGAGCATCACTTGCATGAATATTTATATTCATATTCATATATATCTTCATAAGAGTAGAGTATTCAAATTAGAGACTTTGTTATAATTTATCCACAAAGAGTCTTTCTAATAGCTTGCATCATCTTCATAAAGTCTTCACAAAGAGTCTTCTAGATGGCTATCCATCTTCTTCATGGTCCTTCACGTATAGTCTTCATAAAGTGATAATCAAAATCTTCAAGTTAATCCTTTTTGTTTCTTAAAGAATCTTCTTCATAGTAGAGTTAAATCCAACCATAATTGCTCTAATTTAATCTCACTCTCACTTGGAGATTGTATCTAAGCATGTCTAGTTAGAAATGACCATGCCCCTTTTTTTTCTCTCATTCAAATTTAGGTTCTCATTCTCATTCAAAGATACAGATTTTGCAAGGCACTAATATGATCTCCCCTCCAAAGTAGCTCAATTATATTAATATCTCTCAAAAGAAGTATTCAATCACTATCGATAACATAATATTGCAAATATATCCCATATCATAAGATGAAGATTCTAATCCCCGTGTTTCCATATTATCCATCATAATGGTTACATATTATTAATAGGATACCATAGAATATGAATCAACATATCCAAATTACTAATGTTCCATGTATCTCCATCATAGTATGTATTATGTTTTTATCTATAAAATGAAATATCTTTAATATTCCATAGTAAGAGAATAGAAATCTTTGTAAAATACATTACATGCAAACTCAAAATCAAACTAACTCTCTCTCTCTCTCTCTCTCTCTCTCTCTCTCTCTCTCTCATAGTTATGTGTACCTTCCCTCATTTATTCCATACTAAAAAATAACTACATTATTTATCAATAAGACGACTCTAATTTTTACAATATATGCAACAATACTTAAATAAGAATAATAAAGAACATTTACATATACATAACTAAATACACTATCTTATAATGTAGATTTCATACTATCTAATTACAAAATAAATCTCATAAAGCAATCACTTTACTAAAAGCATTTGACTATAATACCTAGTATTTATAAACAATAACTCATTCCTAAGAACTATAAAATGATAAAACTACCAAATTTAACATACTCTGATATATACGATTCATTATTTTACTTTCTATATGATCGATATAATTTTTAAAAGAATGAATATAAAAAATGTATTAAAGTTTATTAGTATGAGTAAGTGAAGTGAGAACTTATCTGTTGAGTGTCATATAGCTTGAATATTTCCAAGAGAGTTGTATCATATACTCCTTAGAGTAATCAAAATAGTATGGTTGTATGTCAATGTCACTCTTCTTCTCCAAATGAGTTTTGAGATTCAATACTCCATGAAATATAATATAAGAATAGCCATATAATAAATAATCTTCATAAATTGAGCTATTATTCACGAGTTCTCTCATCCAAAGAAAGTTACAAATCTAAAGGTTTTTCCATCCAAGATCCATATGAGATTTAAATATATCAATGCTATAATATCCACAATATTGAAAAGGTAAATCAATGAGTGGCAACAAAAGAGATTAGAAATATCACTTTTTGCCTCATGCTCTTTCCATAATTAATTTCGTTATAGCTTATATTCTATGTAAAAACTAATCCTATGAAATATGGAGATTCCTTATTAGAAAAACTCTATTTACTTTAAAGAAACTCAAAAACTAATGATCACATCCCTCTCAAATGAAATCTTTACTAGATTCAATAAATAAATACCTTGAACTTGGACCTCTCAATAAGGCTTTTTCAAAATATCTATTATAAATAAGAAAATATTGTTATCAAATTTCTCTCTCTGCAAGTTTTCTGAAAAATATTCAACTAATCAAGAAAGAACTTTTCAAAATATCTAAGTTATGATATTGAGTATTTCTTATATTTTGTTTTCTTGAAATCATCAATAAAAACATCATCTTTTCCTTTTTAAAAATCTCTTTAAAGAAATCTAAAAAGAGATTAACAATTATTTTTCAACAATATAGAAAGTATTTGCTATAATCATATAGACAAAGAATAGAAAAATACAAGCACACCTTAGTCACTATTAAATACAATTACTATATTCTTAAAAGATATGATACTCCTTTTTCCTCACTTGAGTAGAGTAATTTTTAAATATACTAATTTTTTAAATAACTCTTTCTTTTGAGTTAGAATAAAAGAAAATTTTAATATACATATTTTTCATTAAAACAAACTACAAATCATAACATCTAAAGAATGTAAAAATATGCATGATACTATTTTTAAAAATAGTATAAATAAATGAGAGAAATATAATTATTTATTTTAATTATTATGAAGAGTCATAGAGAAAATATCAAATTTAAAGATCACATAATCTCAAATAATCCTTGTTTTACTCTTGCGTTTCATATAAATACTATTTTATTGTTTATCTCCATCACTTTGTTGACTGTCTATCTTTACTTTTCCAAACATCAGCTTCATAATCAAATCTTCCTTCTATCTTCAAGTTGATAAGAAAGCATCATGCTTAATAGTAGATTCTATAGCGTCATCTTCAAAAGATCTTTCTCTTCTCTTTGCTTGTTGTTGTGACCTAGATTATTGAGGCAGATTTTTCATTGATCCGCCCATATGAGTCATATTTTCTGCACCTCATTGATTCATGATAATCTTCTTGCTCCTTGATTCTTTGCTCAAAGCTTTTCATCTTCACGAATAATAACTCTTCAGATACCACTTGTAATATGACTCCTTCATAATTGTGAAAAATCACATTGCCAAGAAAAGTAAATAAAGATACATATGGAGAAAATAGAAAAGAAGAAAAATTGATATAATATAAGATCAAGTCTATAGAGTAGGAAAAATGAAATATCATAACATGCACTCCAATATGGAGCTAGAATCTCTCGACCACACCACCCAAGCTTATATTATGTATATGATAAGGAATCCCAATCTCATTCTCACTCTCAATCTCATTCACAATCACAATCACAATCTTGAATTTTTGGATAAAGGAGAAGAAGGATTTCCTCGATTAGGTATCTTCTATATGAATCCATGAATTGCTTGAGAACCATAGTATCTACCGTACATGTCTTCTTGAATAATGTAATCAAAAATATCATTTATAAAAAATATAAATATATTTAATCTTTGTAGACTATAGAGTTTGAACAATACTACCTAAGTTCACACACACACACACACACACACACACACACACACACACACACACACACACACACACACACACACATTTATTATATTATAATCGATTAGATAATATAATATACATAGTTTTCTACATGAAAGAATCATAAAATTAATAGGCTCGAAAGTTTTACTTAGAAGATCGTTACAATATTCAAAGCTTGCAACCAATCCTTCATGGTATGTTATAGCTAGGATTTCAAGAAGCTTGCAATGAAGGAGTGATCAAATCTTGCTTGAACCTTGGAGAGTTCACATTGGGTAACTTATGGAATCACCTAAGTGCAAGGAAAGGGATTTTTACAAAAAGTGCATAAGTGTATACCTTAGGGATAGGCTGCCATTAAATTTTCCCTCCAATCTTAAAAATAAAAAGGGGTGGGGTGATAGGGAAATGATATAAATATTTCCATACTTAATACAACCCCTTCTTTCAATTTCTAAGAGCATATATATTAACAATTTCATAGGCATCACCATTTTCTATACATTATAATACAATCAACTTACTCTTGGCCTCAATAGTCCATATTTGTAATGTCTTTGGATTTTCTTCTTTATCTCTCTATTCCATATGTGAACACGAACTTGGGTCTTTCTTTTTACTCCTTCTCTATGTATGAATAAGGGTATAAGGCAGGGGGATTAACTTAAGGTTTTCCAACTTTAATTTTTATAAGAAAAGTTCAAGAAAATTTATAGGATGCTATCACAAACATTTGTTGTCTTGCCATCAGTCCCACATGCTACCATACAAACGGCCTACATCTACCACCATTTCTCAAGTCAGTACCTCCCCTAGATCATCGAATGCAACTCCAATGTTCCAACCTTGTACTATATGCATGTTGCCACCTTGATGAGAGAGAGAGAGAGAGAGAGAGAGAGATGCAAGAGAGAGGACATGAGAGAAAGAAAGAAGAGAGAGAGGGACTATAGAAGAGAGAGAAGAGGTGCAAGAAGAGAGAGAAAGACTGTAGAGAGGAGAGAAGGAGAGAGAAACAAGGGAAGAGGAGAGAGAAATGGCTGGCAGCCACCATGGAAGGATAGGAGAGAAGGTAAAGAAGGTGAAATGACACATGTATATTCATAAATTGGTACCATGCCAATGTCCTTCACACCTTTTATACCTACGTCAGTGTGACACTAGGTATTTCCCTCCATTACAATCCACCCCCCCAACATATTGATCACAAGAAAACTGTTCATAAACATCGACATCATGCATAGAGTGCTCATCATATGCATGCTGCTTGTGATCATATGCACCACACTGCTCATAATAGGGTGGCTGTCCACACTCACTCCCGCACAATTCGATCAATGATTGCATAGAGTCCCCTTGAACTTCTGCATCTGTCCTAGCAATTAGATCAATCAGCATGTTCTTGTGTTGTACGTAATCTAGGCCTTCTTGCAAAACAATACTGCCATAGAGGTTTACAAGAGCCGCCACAATACATTGTTGTACCAACTGAGGGGTATTAAGTGTTAATTGTTGTACAAGTACCTACTCAACCAGAACAACATCTACTATTTCTGCAGCCATCATTGTATCATCAAATATCATGAGCGCACGTGCCAATGCAACCATCATATCAACCATTCTAGCATCAAGCTTGCTGAACATAATTTTCTCTATGGTACTTTTGATGACATTTCCATATGCACACTGCTGCCCATGAGAGTAAGCATGAACATCATACATATAGGCATGGTGCTGCCCAAAACCAGATGATGTCTACTATTCGTGCATGGATTGAAGCCCATATGGGGGCCCTGTGCTCTCTGCATGCATTCCATACAATCCAAAATTACTAGCAATAGGTGATGCATAGTTGTCATTCACACCTGGCATAACCATATTGCTGTAACAAGGTGCTCCTGGAGCATTGTAATAGCCATAACGATCTAGATACCCTGCATGCATTCCCAATCCATCTAGCAGCATATTGCTACCTATATATGACATTCCTTTCTGCACAAAAGCAGGCTGGCTATTACAGCCGCTACTCCAGCATACATGCTTCTGCCCATGATTCTCCATATCCTGTATCTACTCCAACATTGAGCCAAGTTGGTCCTCAGGTGCTTCCCTTCGCTGAGTGATCTAATCCCAGAATGCTGATGGGGAAACCTTTGGAATTGAGGAGAAGGATGGAAGCTTAAAATAGTCAACAAGATGCCCACCTGATAATCTTGATCATGGAGTTGAAGCATCCAAGGTGGAGCTACTCAGGGCAATGGATGTGTGTCTGCTTGTACTTCGACAAGAATAGAATTCAGCATTTGGTCGGGCTGCTACATATTTCAAGACAGAAGAGTTGTAGGACAAACACAGTTGCTTGCAAAAAGGGAGATATGATCTTAGCAGTGACAGGACTGTGGTTGTAGTTGACAGTGGCAGCAGTGGGCATGCAGTTTTCAAAAGATATGTCTGATGAAGTTTTGTTGAACGATTCCCCTTCAACTGTTCTCTAGAACAAAATCAAAGCCGATAGAGCTATACCATGTATTTAGCACTATGTCATTATAGCCAATCTGCAGGTAGACCTATGGCAAAACTAGCTATCCACTCCTCAATAGACCAGGACCCCCTTGCTATTGCATCTCGATACCATGGTTCCTCTTGCATCATCCGCTTCATCTTCATCATCATTTACTCTTCCAAAAGTGCCTTGTTGAGATGAATCCTGTAGTCCTATAGTCGCTCTATATGCAGTCTGTAAGAGAGCACTAATGCTTGCTACTATTGAAAGATCTCTGACAGTTGCTTCTGCTATATGATTCTACCAAAGGTGATGCTTCTGCCAAATGGAAAATCCTTATGTTGACAAGGCACGCTATTTGATGAGACCTTGAGCCGTAGTGCCAGGGAATTCCAGCTACCTTTGTTTAACAATGGAGAGCCTACTCATTCCTCACTCAGCATGGATCAACAGCAGCAAATGTGGATGCCCCTCCTTATCCTCTTGCTGGATCAATGAAGTACCCTCCTCAGTTTAAACTAAGCACAACTATTTGCAATGCGCCTCATGCAGTGGTGCCGATGGTCTAGGTTTCGCAACGATCACCCGGGCTGTAACTGCCTAGGATGAGGAGCAAGATGCTCTCTAACATCAATAGCCAAACATGCAGCATCCATATTGTCTTTAGCAGGCGCTTTGCAGCTTGCATAACTTATTGATGACCTTCAACTATGAAGCACATCTTCGGTCTTTTCTCGAAATGTTTATTCAGAGCAAATGTGATGGTTTCCGTAGCCATGTAGCAGGCATCGAATCCAGTGCATACAGTTGCGAATACCTTGAAGCTGTGAAAGTCTTGTGCTAGCAGCACTCTTCTCTCTCTCTCTGGTCGTGCTAGCTATTATTTTGCTCGTTCCGCCATGGTATCTTTGTGTGCGTCTGCTTTCCCACTCCTTGAAGCCTTCGATCAGGACTTGGAGGTGAACTGGCGAGACGGATTCTTTGTCAATCTTACGGATCACCTTCCTTCCAATCATTGAAAAGGCCATTTCAATCTTGCGCTCTTTTCTTGAAGTGTTCCAAGGATGAGCACAAAGTCTTAAGCATGGATCTCCTTTTTGGCATGCTGGAAGCTTTCCCATTGTAGATGTTAATGTTTATTATTAGTTTTGTTATTAATTAATGTTGTGTTATGTTAATATGTAGATGTTAATGTTAATATTATTATTATGTTGTTGTTGTTTTGTGTTATGTTATTGTTTATGGTAATGTTAATGTTAATTTTATTATTATTATTATGTTGTTTTATGTTATGTTATTGTTTATGTTAATGTTATTGTTTTATGTTATGTTATTGTTTATGTTAAATGTTAATTTTATTATTATTATGTTGTTGTTTTATGTTATGTTAGTGTTTTATGTTATTGTTGTTATGTTAATAATGTTGTTTATGTTATTGTTGTTATTGTTTATGTTATTGTTGTTAATGTTATGTTGATTGATAGTTGTGAATGTTATGTTAATGTTTTTTATGTTATGTTATGTTATTATTGTTATTGTTAATTAATGTCTTCTATCCAATTATTATGTTGTGTTATGTTATGTTTATGTTTATGTTGTGTTATTATTGTTAATGTTATGTTATGTTTATGTTTATGTTATGTTATTGTTGTGTTATGTTATGTTTATGTTTATGTTATGTTATTGTTGTGTTATGTTAATGTTAATTTTATTAGTTAATGTTAATGTTAATGTTAATGTTTAATGTTTGTTTATTTGATGATTTGATGTTATGTTATCTATTTATTAGATTATATATTAGTTATTTATTTATTAGTTATTAAAATGTTAATGTTAATGTTTAATGTTTAATGTTTAATGTTTGTTTATTTGATGATTTGATGTTATGTTATCTATTTATTAGATTATTAGTTATTTATTTATTAGTTATTATTATTAGATAGATTATGATTATTATTATTATTTTTATGTTATGTTGTTTATGTTTATGTTGTGTTATTATTGTTAATGTTATGTTATGTTTATGTTTATGTTATGTTATTGTTGTGTTATGTTAATGTAGATTTTATTAGTTAATGTTAATGTTAATGTTAATGTTAGGCATGTTTGTTTATTTGATGATTTGATGTTATGTTATTTATTTATTAGATTATTAGTTATTTATTTATTAGTTATTATTATTAGATAGATTATGATTATGATTATTATTATTTATATTTATTATTGTTAGTTATTAGTTATAGTTATTATTAGATAGATTAGATAGATTAGTTAGTTGGATTAGAAGTTAGAAGATTAGATATATATATAGATAACATGAGTATTTTATTATAATTATAATGATCTAATCTAATCTAAATAAATAATTATGAAATGAAATTATGAATGATGAATGATGATTATTATGATATGATATGATTATTTTATTTTATTATGTTTATTATTATCTAACTAGCTAATTAGTTTTATTATTGGTTTATCTAAGTAATTTATTTTTTAGATTTGTTTATTGTTGTTTGACTAACTAATTAGTTAGTTTATATTGTTATCTATCTAATTAGTTTATTAGTTTATAGTTTTTTATAGTTTATTTATGAGTATTTTATTATAATTATAACTATCTCATCTAATCTAAATAAATAATTATGAAATGAAATTATGAATGATGAATGATGATTATTATGATATGATATGATTATTTTATTTTATTATGTTTATTATTATCTAACTAGCTAATTAGTTTTATTGTTGGTTTATCTAAGTAATTTATTTTTTAGATTTGTTTATTGTTGTTTGACTAACTAATTAGTTAGTTTTATTGTTAGTTTATATTGTTATCTATCTAATTAGTTTATTAGTTTATAGTTTTTTATAGTTTATTTATGAGTATTTTATTATAATTATAACTATCTCATCTAATCTAAATAAATAATTATGAAATGAAATTATGAATGATGAATGATGATTATTATGATATGATATGATTATTTTATTTTATTATGTTTATTATTATCTAACTAGCTAATTAGTTTTATTATTGGTTTATCTAAGTAATTTATTTTTTAGATTTTTTTATTGTTGTTTGACTAACTAATTAGTTAGTTTTATTGTTAGTTTATATTGTTATCTATCTAATTAGTTTATTAGTTTATAGTTTTTTATAGTTTATTTATTGTTATCTAATTAGTTTATTAATGTTATGTTAATGTTAATAGTTATGTTAACATCTATCTATCTAATTATTATGTTATGTTAATGTTGATGTTGATGTTGATTGATGTTATTAGTTAATGTTTAATGTTTAATGTTTATAAGTTTAAGTTTATGAATATGATGATTATGATTATGACTATTTTATTATGTTTATTGTTATTTTTTAGATTTAGATTAGTTTATTAGTTTATTGATGTTATGTTAATGTTAATAATGTTAATGTTAATACTTATGTTAATATCTATCTAATTATTATGTTATGTTATGTTTATGTTTATGTTAGTTATTATTGTTAATGTTATGTTATGTTTATGTTGATGTTGAGTTGATGTTTTATGTTAATGTTTAATAATTTTAATTTATGAGTTGATGTTTATAAGTTTAAGTTTATGAAAATGAAAATGATGATTATGATTATGACTATTTTATTATGTTTATTGTTATCTAACTAACTAATTATATAGTTTTATTAGTTTATTTGATGATTAGTTTATTTTTTAGATTTTTTAGATTTTTAGATATTAGTTTAATGTGTTGATTATTAATTAATGTGTTGATTATTAACCAATGATTTTAATGTGTTGGTTATTAATTAATAATAACAATAACAACATAACAACAATAACATTAACATAATTAGTTTCTTAGTTTACTAATTAGTTTATTGGTTTATTTATTGTTATCTAAATAGTTTATTGTTATCTTTATCTAATCTAACTATCTAACTAAGAATAGTTTATTGTTATCTTTATCTAATCTAACTATCTAACTATCTAACATTAAATTAAATTAAACATTAACTAATTAGTTTTATCAGTTTATTGTTATCTAACTAATTAGTTAGTTTTATTAGTTTATTGTTATCTATCTAATCTAATTAGTTTGTTTATTTGTTTATTACATAGATAGATAGATATTAGATTAGATAAACTAATAAACTACTATTAGATTAGATAGATATTAGATATTAGATTAGATAGATAAACTAATAAAACTAATCTAAATAATAAAATAAATAATAAAATAATATCTTAGTCTTAGTCTTAGTTTATTTATTGGTTTACTAATTAGTTTATTAGTTTATTGGTTTATTTATTTTTATCTAATTAGTTTATTGTTATCTTTATCTAATCTAATTATCTAACTAACTAATTATCTAACAACAATAACATAACATAACATCTAATCTAATTATCTAACTAACTAATTATCTAACAACAATAACATAACATAACATTAACACAATTAGTTTCTTAGTTTGCTAATTAGTTTATTAGTTTATTTATTGTTATCTAAATAGTTTATTGTTATCTTTATCTAATTATCTAATCTAACTATCTAACTAACTAATTAGTTTTATCAGTTTATTGTTATCTAACTAATTAGTTTTATTAGTTTATGAAAATGATGATTATGATTATGACTATTTTATTATGTTTATTGTTATCTGACTAACTAATTATATAGTTTTATTAGTTTATCTGATGATTAGTTTATTTTTTAGATTTTTAGATATTAGTTTAATGTGTTGATTATTAACCAATAATTTTAATGTGTTGGTTATTAATTAATAATAACAATAACAACAATAACATAACATAACATAACATTAACATAATTAGTTTCTTAGTTTACTAATTAGTTTATTGGTTTATTTATTGTTATCTAAATAGTTTATTGTTATCTTTATCTAATCTAACTATCTAACTAATAACTAATTAGTTTTATCAATTTATTGTTATCTAACTAATTAGTTAGTTTTATTAGTTTATTGTTATCTATCTAATCTAATTAGTTTGTTTATTTGTTTATTACATAGATAGATAGATATTAGATTAGATAAACTAATAAACTACTATTAGATAGATATTAGATTAGATAGATAAACTAATAAAACTAATCTAAATAATAAAATAAATAATAAAATAATATCTTAGTCTTTGTTTATTTATTGGTTTACTAATTAGTTTATTAGTTTGATAATTAGTTTATTGGTTTATTTATTGTTATCTAATTAGTTTATTGTTATCTTTATCTAATCTAATTATCTAACTAACTAATTATCTAACAACAATAACATAACATAACATTAACACAATTAGTTTCTTAGTTTACTAATTAGTTTATTTGTTTATTTATTGTTATCTAATTAGTTTATTGTTATCTTTATCTAATTATCTAATCTAACTATCTAACTAACTAATTAGTTTTATCAGTTTATTGTTATCTAACTAATTAGTTTTATTAGTTTATTGTTATCTATCTATCTAATCTAATTAGTTTGTTTATTTGTTTATTAGATAGATAGATAGATAGATATTAGATTAGATAAACTAATAAACTACTATTAGATATTAGATTAGATAGATAAACTAATAAAACTAATCTAAATAATAAAATACATAATAAAATAATATCTTAGTTTATTTATTAGTTTACTAATTAGTTTATTAGTTTGATAATTAGTTTATTGGTTTATTTATTGTTATCTAATTAGTTTATTGTTATCTTTATCTAATCTAATTATATCTAACTAACTAATTAGTTTTATCAGTTTATTGTTATCTTATTAGTTTATCGTTATCTAACTAATTAGTTTTATTAGTTTATTCTTATCTATCTATCTATCTATCTAATCTTTACTAAATATTAGATAGATAGATAGATATTAGGTTCTATCTAATCTAATTAGTTAGTTTGTTTTTGTTTATTAGATAGATAGATAGATTAGTTTATTGTTATCTATCTAATCTAATTAGTTTATTAGATTAGATAGATAGATAGATTATTACTAAATATTAGATTAGATAGATAGATAGATATTAGATTAGATAAACTAATAAACTACTATTAGATATTAGTTATCTATCTAATCTGATTAGTTTGTTTATTTGTTTATTAGATAGATAGATAGATTACTAAATATTAGATAGATAGATAGATATTAGATTAGATAAATAATAAACTAATAAACCACTATTAGAATTAGATATTAGATTAGATAGATAAACTAATAAAACTAATCTAAATAATAAAATAAATAATAAGATAATATCTTAGTTTATTTATTGGTTTACTAATTAGTTTATTGGTTTATTTAGTGTTATCTAATTAGTTTATTGTTATCTATCTATCTATCTAATCTAATTAGTTAGTTAGTTTGTTTATTAGATAGATAGATAGATTACTAAATATTATATAGATAGATAGATATTAGATTCTATCTAATCTAATTAGTTAGTTAGTTAGTTATCTATCTAATTTGATTAGTTTGTTTATTTGTTTATTAGATAGATAGATAGATTACTAAATATATTAGATAGATAGATATTAGATTAGATAAACTAATAAATAAACTACTATTAGATATTAG
The DNA here is from genome assembly GCF_053477565.2 of Lygodium microphyllum. Lineage (NCBI taxonomy): Eukaryota > Viridiplantae > Streptophyta > Polypodiopsida > Schizaeales > Lygodiaceae > Lygodium > Lygodium microphyllum. Next base: position 109,935,074 of record NC_141154.1, on the reverse strand, counting down.
ATATTAGATTAGATAGATAAACTAATAAAACTAATCTAAATAATAAAATAAATAATAAAATAATATCTTAGTTTATTTATTGGTTTACTAATTAGTTTATTAGTTTGATAATTAGTTTATTGGTTTATTTATTGTTATCTAATTAGTTTATTGTTATTATCTTTATCTAATCTAACTAATTAGTTTTATCAGTTTATTGTTATTTAATTAGATTATTGTTATCTAACTAATTAGTTTTATTAGTTAGTTAGTTAGTTAGTTTGTTTATCAGATAGATTTATTAGTTAGTTTGTTTATTAGATAGATTACTAAATATTGTTATCTAACTAATTAGTTTTATGAGTTTATTGTTATCTAATCTAATATCTAATCAGTTTATATCTAACTAATTAGTTTATTAGTTTATATGATGATGATAATGATATGGTGATGATGTTTAGATTAGTTAGATGTTAAGGGTTATTGTTGTTATTATTATTATTTATTTAGATTTAGATTTTATTTAGATATTATTAGTTTATTATTGTTTGGATATTATTAGTTTATCTAATTAATTATAATATATATATATAAATAATAATAATAATAATGATAATGATGATGATTATTATTATTATTATTATTGTTGTATTGTTTATTAGTTTATTTATTGTTAGTTTATAATTTGTAATTTATTGTGGTCTTATTTTATTTAGATTTAGATTAGACAAGATAAACGTTTTAGGATATGTGGGTAAAACTATCCTTTGTCTCATTGATTGCAATTCGTAGGGCATTATTCAAGTTAGAAAGCTATTGTTAATTATATTACTATTTACTTATTCGTGGTCGTGACTTTCATTGTTGAGAGATACAACTATCCTTCAGATCAACTCATTGCGATCTGTGGGGTTGGCATGGATGTGGTAGCCCTTCATGGCATTAAAAATTCGTTATTGATGTTTTTAAACTTAGGAGATTGTTTAGTGTGTGAATTATAATTTCATTGGCAGGGGTGGGGTATGATTTTCTAAGAAAGGATATTAGTTGGTGTGCACCGTGCAATGTTAGGTGCACCACCTAAAATACCAACTCATTGGTCATTGTGGCGTTGGCTTTGATCCTTGACTTTTCTCATTATAAAATGGATACATTCATTGTGACAAAAAGCCTAATGTCTCAATTAGGAAGCCATGAGAATTTGCTTGAAATCTAATCCAAATGCATCTTGAAGACCCACTTGAGTCCTGTGTGGGATAAATCTAATGTCAATCTAATGTCATCTACGATCTTTCACTGTTTGAGCATTGGAAGTTAATGCACGTATGTTTAAATTTAATGCATTGGAAGTTAATCTAATGTCATCTAGGATCTTCCATTGTTTTTAATTTTTAAGATAAGAAAAGAATAGTTGATATGCACTTGGATGTTGACGTATGTGTTTTGCGCAGCATGGAGGAAAAAAATGCGTCTGTAGCAAATGTTGTGCAGTGCGCTCCCAGTGTGCAAATGAATGTGTGCAAAGGGAAAGAGGTTATAAGGAGGAAGGCAATTCGTCGTGCACTTAGGCATGTTGGAGGATATGAAAGTTCTGTTAGTTTTTTGAGATTCATTCATCGCTTCGATGGGCTTGAGAAGCAAGTGAAGGCACTGTTTCGACGTCAAAGGGCTTCGATTTCTCTTGGTGAAAGCATTGATAGCTGTCTACAGAGGATTGAGAGAATTTTGGAGGAGAAATACGAAGGGAACCTTTGTGATGGGGTGAGGATACATGATGAGTTGGAAGAAATCAAGGGTTACATGGGCGAGATATATGAGCATGTTCGAAAGTATTGGCCACGTATTGGATCCTTGGATGATCATGATGAGAAGATGAAAGATCTTATTGACAGTGCTGGTCGTATAGAGGATGGCGTATGTGAGTTAATTGCTCACAAGAATGAAAATGTTTCCCTTGATGTGCAACTTACTTCTTTGAAAGTTTCCCTTAATAGGTTTTCGGCAATGTTAACCCAGATGAATCACCGTGTGGGTTCATTCCCTTTCACTCGAGAGCATTGCCCTTGATATGCAATTTGCTTCTTTCAAAGTTTATTTGGATAGGTTTTTGACAATGTTAACTTGGATGAGTCGCCGCTGCATAAGCACATCCTTGAAAACCTCCATTTTGAAAAACATTGTCTATCTCTTTCAAATTGAAAATTGCTACATACTTGATATATATAATCTTTGTAAGACTTTTTAAATGAGTTGTGGAAAGACTTTTTAAATTGATGAAAACCTCCATTTTAATAAACATTGTCTATCTCTTCTAAATTATTAAGATTTTTTAATTTTTGATCTCAGTTTGATAGTTTAGATTTTCATATTTTCACCTTGGTATTCATCTTTGGATCTTTAACACGTTCGAGCCTTTGCCAAGATCTATGTATGGATCTAAACGAATGAACATCCATTAGTAGGGCTTGCACACACACACACACACACACACACACACACACACACACACACACACACACACACACACACACACACACACACACACACACACACACACAGAGGAGGTAAGGCATGGCTATATATTTGGTGAGTGTCATGTGTACATGTGGATGAATGGACATCCATTGAAGAGGGGAATCATTAATTGGATTTTGGTGAGCACTGTGTATGTGTGTACCCATGCATGATTATTTACACGTGTTCGTGTATGACTGTTCTTTTGTCTTGGAGTCCAACACACTTTCAATTTAGGGTTTTCAGTTGGAAATGTGTTTGTCTTCAATGGCTTTGAGATTTGAGATTTGAGGTTTCTCTGTTGGGACTCTTATACTCTATTGAAAGTTTCGTGCAGTCGTCATGGAACAAAGCAAAGCTATGGACGATGTTCCAGACATAGTGCATTCGACTCCATTGAATGCAATTGATTTGGTTGAATCAAAGAAAACAGCGACAACATCATCTCTTCGACGCTTGCCTGCTTGGAGTCGTTCGCATGGGTATGGGAGATAGTTGTTATTCTAAGAATTGTATTTTCACCAAGCTATTTTGTTCTTTTTTGGAAGATAGTCATTTGTGTATTTTGTTGCAGCCAAAATGTGGAGTTTAATAGAGTGAATAAAGTTAATGTGCGAAAGATGAAAGAAGTGGCGAGGCAACAGGGAGGCCATGTTAGTAAATTCACAAGGACATCAACGATCCGAAGAAACACAAAGGCTGCTTCAAGTTCTTTGGAGTTTAAAAGCCTCGAGACCAAGATGGATGAGTTGATGGAATTGCAGACGAGTTTATCCACACGTGTCGATCATGCACTTGCTATTTACTCTGCAGAGTTGCATAAACAAGCTAAGGGTTTATATGGTGTTGTGTGCGAGACAAAGCACACCCAGAGTGTTCTTCAACAAGTGTCGAGTGGTTTGGGCGGTGAAGTAAGAGAACTTTCAGCAATTGTCTCTGAGACAAGTAGGTTGATGAATTTGTTGCTGAATGATATGTGGGCATCATTTTGGGGGCATGGAGATGATCGTGAGCCTATGATTTGCCAGAGGGGTTGTCGACTACCGTTTTTGCAATTCCAAATGAATGTTAATAGGTTCAATGCCTTGCTACAACAATTGAGTCGTCAAATGAACGGTCCCAATTGAGGAGGATTTGCTTGGCTGAGGCTTATGATCTATTATCGTCTCGCTTATATCTTGCTTGGAAGTGCTTGGACCAATATTTTTTTTGTAATGATGTGTGCTTCCTTTTTGTGAAGCTTATATTGGTTTTAATGTAACGATGTGATATTCTCTCTCTCTCTCTGTATGGTTTTAATGTAAGAATTCTATGGTCTAATTGTAATATTCTCTCTCTCTCTCTCCAGTATTTGGTTTAATTTATTGGTTCGATTTATTGATCTATATCTATAGTAGTTTATTTATAGATATAATTATTATGTCTTGCAATCTAGAGAGAAAGTTCATTGGTTTTTGCTATGTAGTACGTATCAAAGAGTAATATTTTCTGAAAAATATGTTTCAATGTCTAGGAACTTGCTATGTATCATAATAAGATTGTGTATTTTTTCTCTTTTCAAGAGTTTGTAAATATTAAGTACATTTTTATTTTTAAGTATATTGTCTCTTTCTTGAGGTTTGATCTATAGAAATACTTATTATGTCTTGCAATCTATAGAGAATAGTTCATTGATTTAAAAATCCTAACACTTTATAGTTTATTGCGCATTCATGTTGAAGAGTAATGTTTGGGTTTGAGTTATAGGTTGGGGGATCATGCGTAGGTTGTATATAGCTTTTTTTTTTCTTTGGGTTAGATATATCTAATTGTATAGAATATATAAAAATATATGATGATTCTAATTTTGACTATCGTTGTTCCTTGCACGTAGGAGGATTGTGATGATTTAAATTGTCGTAGTATTTTTTGGATTATGTGATTCGAGATTGATTTTGCTTTTAAGTATTTTTGAAAATATACTATTCCCAATCAAGACTCTCCTTGAAATAATGCATGTTTTCTCTTGATGTGCAGGCTCTGTGAGAATCCAAATAATATGGGATTAAATAATCAGAGAACTAGCAGGGATTATGTGTTGCGTATTCATAGGCATAGACTCAACTCTACACGATATAGACGACGACAAATTGCTAGGCATAGGGCTCAAATGGCAAGACATGACCGGAGGGGGTATAAAGAGATGTGTTCTACTATAGTTGAGTGCCGGAACGTTTTGCAAGGAGGGGCTCTAAATCATGATAGCTTGATTCGTGAGAGACTTCACAGCTTGATTGAGCAGCAATTTGCTAATGATTATAATTGTGATGTTGAAAATCACCAGAACTTAGGAAATGTTGTGATTAATGAGTCACGTGTCAATAATGTACCAACCGTTAGTGCTCGAAATGGAGGTTTTTGCTCCATTTTACATGCTTTGCCTGCAATGGATATTCATCCTGCAACTACAATATTGCTATTTCAAGACCCGATTGTGCATTCCATGGGGAGTCTTTCTGAGATGTGTGAGCAATGTTCGGCTAAATTGTGGAGATGTGAGGCTCAAGTGCAGGGGTCAGTTTTGTTCGGTAAACATTGTTGTCGAAATGGAAAAGTAATGTTGCCACAGTTGCAATATCCACCACAACTATTGCATGATTTGTTGCATGGTATGCATCCTCAAAGCAGAGTATTTAAAAATAATATACGAGCATATAATAGTGCTCTTGCATTTGTGTCACTTGGTGCCAATGTTGATGAGCTTTTGCCTGTTGTGGGAAATTCTTATACCTTTAGAGTGCATGGCTCTATTTATCATCGTATAGGCTCTTTGATTCCTAATGTGCAACGACAGGAAAGGCCAAGATTTGCACAACTTTATGTTTATGATACTGAGCATGAGTTATCTAATCGGTTGGATGTTATGCCTAATTTATTGCCAAACTTGCTTGGGGAGCTTCAGTCTATGATGCATCAACACAATGCATATGCACAAGCTTTTAGATCCGTGGGTATGCAATTGCAAAATAATCCCTTGCATGATTTGAGAATGACTATTTTTGGGGTTCAACATGCTAACAGACAATACTCACTTCCAGTGGCAACTGAGGTTGCGGCTATCATGCCAGGACAAGGCGATGAGAATACTCTTGATCGTCGAGACATACATGTTTATAGTCGGGATGGACGATGTATTGCTATTTCAAACTTGCATAGGGCATATATGCCAATGCTATACGTCCTTCTTTTTCCTATGGGTGATGATGGTTGGCATGTAAAGGTACCTTATAGTGGTGTTAATGTTCCAATTAATATACATGGATTATCTAATAAGGACTGTGTTACTCAGATGCAATTTTATGCATTTCGACTAGAAGTGCGTGAGGACACTGAGGTGTGCATGTTGCGGGGTGGCCGATTGTTGCAACAATTTATTGTTGATGCTTATTGTAGTATAGAGCAATGTAGGTTAGCTTGGTGTCGTCAAAATCAATCAGTTTTACGCTCAGAAGTTTATAAGGGCTTAGGAGATATGGTGGGAGTGATGGATGATGGGCCGATGGGGATTATTGGTGCCTCTGTTGGTAAAAGGGTGGTTTTGCCGTCTTCTTTTACTGGTGGGCCAAGACACATGTATCAGTTGTATCAGGATGCCATGGCTATAGTGCGAAGTAAGGGAAAACCTGATCTGTTTATAACGATGACATGTAATCCAAAGTGGTTAGAGATAACTAATGCTTTGTTGCCTGGACATATTGCTTATGATCGTCCGGATTTGACTGCTCGGGTATTTCATAAAAAACATGCTGATATGATGCATACATTGTTGAAAAGGAATCTGTTTGGAAATGTTGCAGGCTATGTTAGTGTGATTGAGTTTCAAAAGCGGGGGCTACCACATTCTCATACTTTGCTAATTTTGGAGCACCCTTTTAAACCCTCTGAAGCATGCCATTATGATAGATTTGTTTGTGTTGAGTTTCTTGATAGAGAAAAGTTTTCAGATTTGTTTGAAACTATCTCAAAATGCAATGTCCATGGTCCTTGTGGTGTAATGAATCCCAAGAGCCCTTGCATGCGCAATGGTCGATGCACTAAAAAATTCCCTTGGAGATTTGTGAATGTGACAACTATTGATAGCTCTGGCTATCCTGTTTATAGAAGACGAGATGATGGAAAGATAGTCACAATAAAGGGTAATACTATTGATAATCGATGGAATGTTCCATACAATCCGTACTTGAGTAAAAAATACAATGCACATATAAACGTTGAGGTATGCTCAACGGTGGCAGCTGTCAAGTATTTGTATAAGTATATATACAAGGGACATGATCGTGCAACGATTAAATTTTCTGTTGGAAACTTAGGGTTAAATGGTACGACCTTTCGTGAAGTAGATGAGATCGAGAGTTATTTAGATGCACGGTATGTTTCTGCTTCGGAAGCGTGTTGGTGAATATATGACTATGCATTGCACAATGAGAAGCCTGATATACAGCGGTTGCAGGTGCACTTGCCTGGTGAGAATTATGTGGTGTTTCAAGATACAGACAATATATCACATGTTATGCAGAATGAAGATATCAGGAAAACTACTCTTACGGAATGGTTTGTGTGCAATAGTGTTCATCCAGAGGCTAGAGCTATACGGTATCAAGACTTCCCGATGTATTGGGTGTGGAATGCACAACGAAAGGTATGGACGAAGAGAAAGCGTGGAAATACGTGTGGTCGAATATACTTTGTGCCGCCCACATCTAGTGAGCATTATTACTTGCGAATGCTCTTGACAGTGTCTCGAGGATGTATGTCTTTTGATGATTTGCGTACTGTTGGCAACGTGGTGTACAACACCTTTAAGGAAGCCTGCATTGCAAAGGGCATGTTAGAGGGTGATGATGAGTGTGTTGTGTGCTTGGAAGAGGCTGCATCTGTACAAGTTGGTGCCCAGTTGTGTGCTTTGTTTGCTGCAATTTTGGTCTTCTGTGAGCCTGCACAGCCTGGTCAGCTCTGGGATAGGTTTATGTCACCGATGGTGGAGGATATTTTGTATAAGTTACAGCTAGAGCATGTGCATATATCTTCTGCAGTTCTACAACAAGAGGCATCAAAGAGGGCTTTATTGCATCTTCAGGATCTTTTGCGACAGCATGGGCGAAGATTGTCTGACTTTGATGGATTGCCAGAACCTCATCGAACAGATTCTCAGTTGTGTGCTAACCCTCTTTTAGAAGATGAATATGCATATGATATACTGGAGCAACGTAGAGTTTGTGTTTGTATGGAGGCAATGTTGAATGATGGACAGAGGGTTGCATATGATGTAGTTATGGGTGCCATTGGTGGAAACTTTGGGGATGTTTTTTTTTTGGATGGTCCCGGTGGGTCTGGAAAGACGTTTCTTTACAAGTGTTTGCTTGCTAGGTTGCGCAGTGATGGTCATATAGCATTGGCAACGGCATCATTTGGCATTGCTGCTTTGCTTCTGCAGGGCGGTCGTACTGCTCACTCAAGATTTAAAATTCCATTGGATCTATGTAATCGATCCACCTGTAATATTCCTGTTCAGAGCGATCTTGCTCAACTTCTCAGACAATCGAGCCTTATTTTATGGGATGAGGCTCCCATGATGCACAGGTTTGCATTTGAAGCTGTTGATAGAACTTTAAGAGATATTATGGGCTGTAATAAACCATTTGGTGGAAAGGTTACTTTGCTTGGGGGTGATTTTAGGCAAATCTTGCCCGTCGTGATGAAGGGCTCTCGTGAAGATATTGCTAATGCGGCACTATGTTGCTCTCATTTATGGCAGTATGTTAAGGTGCTAAGGTTGTCTGGGAATATGAGAATGTCAACCGTTGGTGGTGTAATGGATAATGGATTTGTTGGTTGGATTCAAGGGATAGGGGATGGAGTGGGTATTACGGAGAATTGTGATAAGTTACATATTCCATCTAGCATGGTATTGAAAGGGTGCTCTATTGAAACCTTGGTTAATAGTGTGTACGGTGAAGTATCCGTGGTGAGAGACTTTGGGGCATATTTTAGTGAGCGTGCTATACTTGCAGCACGGAATACAGAGGTGGCTTCTTTGAATCATTGTGCATTGCAATCGATGCCAGGAGAAGTTATACAGTACTATAGTGCGGATTCAATTGCAGAGACAGGTGATAGCTCATTTTTATACTCTGTAGAGTATTTAAATACACTAGATCTTGGAGGTGGATTTCCTCCCCATCTATTGTTGCTAAAGATGAATGCACCTATTATTCTGCTTAGGAACTTAAATCCAGCAAAAGTTTTGTGTAATGGTACACGGTTGATGTGTAAGGCATTCAATAAAAAAGTGATAGATGTTGAAATAATAACAGGGACAAATGTAGGGGAGCGAGTTTTTATTCCTAGGATCACTTTTGTTCCTGGCACCTTGCAGTTTCCGTTTGCTATGAGGCGGAGGCAATTTCCTATTCGATTGGCCTTTGCTATGACAATCAATAAGTCGCAAGGCCAGACATTGTCTGTTGTTGGTCTTTACTTAAAGGCACCAGTATTTACACATGGACAGTTGTATGTTGCATTTTCAAGGGTGAAATCCTCATGTGGTGTGAGGGTGTTATTAGATGAGGATGGAAGCACTGTGAATGTCACGACGAACATTGTGTACAAGGAGGTACTTCAAAAGATGCAATGAGGTGCATTGCTTTTTTGCAAAGATGCATACGGAGATGAGTTTTTTGGAGAGTGGAAGATATGCTTGCATTTTTTTAGAGATGTATCTATTGAATTTTGATGGCTTCGTAGTCCTTGCTTGGTGTGTAGGTGAGATAGCCTCAAAGCTGTATTCGGTTGGCATATACTCGATCGTAATTGAGTATATATTCCCTGCACTGTATATAAGTGTTTGCTTGACTTTTGCAGATGCCTACTCCAAGCTGGGGTTATTATCCAGCTTCTGAGTATCAGAAGGAACTGCAGTGTAACTTGCGCGCAGTGACAACGGATGATATTATAAGAAGAACGCTTGCAAGGGTCACTGAGCGTTTGTATGATGATGTCAACATAGAGATTTTACTTCCAGTCTTTATTGAGGTGGTGCATTGTGGGTATACTCAATGCTTTCGAGTGCATATGGGTGAAGCTGAGCAAGACAAGAGGTTTCGGCGATCTCACACTGATAGAATACCAAGGGGGTGGTCGGCGTATGAATTTAAGGATCTCAGTTGTTTTGTGACGCTACATCAAGCTGTGACAATGCCTGCCAAGGGGTTTGCAAGTGTTAAGCCAGGTATTGTTATTCCAATATTAAGTGATCTTTGTCAATATTGTTGGATATGTTCATATTTACGTTGTGAGCTTTTAAAATTTTAGGTGCAAGAAAGAGAGGAAAGACTATCATGTCCCCTGTACCATCACCGGGACGAAGAGTGGCAATGGGACTTGCTTCTCCTGAGCATGCTGTGTTGGAGGATGGAATTTTCCCCAGTGATTCCTCAAAGAAAAGAAAGCTTCATTTTGGTTAGGCCCGATGAAAAGTTTCAACATCTTTGTAGCATTTGGATGTAGATATGTATCTATATCTACTTATCATAGGTGTAGATACTTGGATTTATGGTACAAAGTTTTCGGCTCTGAAGCAAGGTTTGGTTTTGGGCTTTACTTCACCTATCTGTATTTGATGCTTGGATATGCTTAAACTTTGTGGTTCCTTTCAGCGTAGCAATGTTATTTCTGATTGTAACGTCGAATGATCATGAAGAGCTACTTCTACCTATTGCGCATAGCAGGTGTTGTTGTTTTAATGTTAAGTGGCGATTGGACTTGCTTCGCCTGGCCATACTATATTGGAGAGCGGAAATACTATTATGTCCCCTGTACCATCAACAAGACGAAGAGTGGAGATCGGACTTGCTTTGCCTGGCCATGCTATGTTGGAGAGTGGAAAATTTTCCAATTATTTCTCAAAGAAAGAAAAGCTTCGTTTTGGTTAGACCCTATGGGAACTGTAAATTTTTTTGTAACATTTGGATGTAGATGCATAGGCACAATCAAGGAGTGACACTTTGTGGTTTGTTGATACTTGAAATTGTGGTGCAAGGTTATTGGTGCAGTCTCTAGAAGAAACTTTGGTTTCGGGCTTTGCTTCACCTATGTGGGTTATTAATACTGGGAGTTTGCATGCAATGCTTGGACAAACTTAAATTTGTGGTGTGGCTCATATATCTTTTATTTGTGGTTTGTTTCACCGTAGGAATGTTATTTCTCATTGTAACATCCAAGGATACAAGTTGTTTCTAAAAGTTTTGCAGAGCAAGTATAGATACAAGTCTATAAGTTTGGTGCATGGTCATTGCATGTATATATGAGTCTATGTACTCCTTGATGCAAATGCATATTTGGTCTTTTATACATGAGAGAGAGAGAGAGAGAGAGAGAGAGAGAGAGAGAGAGAGAGAGATGTTCCAGACATAGTGCATTCGACTCCATTGAATGCAATTGATTTGGGAGTGATTGAGTGAGAGTGGATAGAGGGGGGAGGTGTAAATGGGATGAGAGATAGAGGGGTTGTGAGTAGAGGAGAGTAAAGCATGCGATGTTTTTGTGATAGCATTATCCACTGTGCGATAGGGAAGTGAAGCTGCCGTGCAATATAGAGGAGAGTAAAGCATGCGATGTTTTTGTGATAGCATTATCCACTGTGCGATAGGGATGTGAAGCTGCCGTGCGATAGCACGGCAGTTTCACTTCCCTCGCACCCCGCTTCGCGAAGCGGGATAGCGTTCCTTGCGCGCGAAGCGCGCCAGGAACGCTAGTCTGCATTATGGAAGGGAATTTGCAAGGAGCACTGGACAACGCCACTTAGGGCTCCAAAGGTGCTTCAAATATCGATAGTGCCAGATGGCTAGATTTGAAGATGACAGATACCACTGTAAGAGAGCTTTCTTCTCAGAGTTCCAAGCTTTTTCTTTGGATGATCAGGAGGCTCTGGTTTCTCTCCTCCTTCGTGATCGAGATGCAACTTTCAACTTCTAAAAATGCCTTCAATGCAGCATGTCTTCTCCTTGGGAATGTCCACTGGTTAATGCACTGCTACATGTAAGTCTGTACTCCTGGTACTTTTCTGCCATAGATGACCTGATTAAAGAAATAGGAAAAATTAGTTGAAATGTAACCAAATTGGGATCAAGAAGCCTAGGCTCTGATACCACTGTAAGAGAGAGGACAGGAGAGAAAAAAAGAAAAGACAGAAGGACTGCAAAAGAGAGAGAAGAGGTGCAAGAAGAGAGAAATACTGTAGAGAGGAGAGAATGAGAGAGAAACAAGGGAAGAGGAGAGAGAAATGGCTGGTAGGCACCATGGAAGGATAGGAGAGAAGGCAAAGAAGGTAAAAGGACATATGTATATTCATAAATTGGTACCATGCCAATGTCCTTCACACCTTTTATACCTAGGTTAGTGTGACACTAGGTATTTCCCGTCATTATGAGAGAGAGAGAGAGAGAGAGAGGAGGTGATGACTACGAGGAAGAGAGAGAGGGAGGATGCTATCACAAACATCTGTTGTCTTCCCATTAGTCCCACATGCTACCATACAAAGGGCCTACATCTACCACCATTTCTCAAGTCAATACCTCCCCTAGATCATCGAAAACAACTCCAATGTTCCTACCTTGTACAATATGCATGTTGCCACCTTGATGAGAGAGAGAGAGAGAGAGAGAGAGAGGAGGTGATGACTACGAGGAGGAGAGAGAGGGAGGGCTATCTTCCCCCACCCCCTCCTAGGGCTATAAAAGCCTTAGCATAATAGCACTAGACAATGTCAATCATTTTAGTTTGATTGAAACATTATTCGAGCAAGTAGGAATAAAGGCCTAACCACAAGGGTTTATGATAGAAGGAATGTAGAGAGTAGAGAGAGAAAAAGTTCAAGAAAATTCTCCAAATTAGATTGAAGAAAAATCTAGCTAGTTTTCTTAATAAGAATTCCACACAATACATTGTAACTCTTAATAAACTCATATCTGTACAATTGAACAAACTCAATCAGGTCAATAAACTTTGTGTCCAAGTCAATAGCTTAAAAGAAACTCTTCTTGAAATAATAGTTCAAACTCTTATCTAAAACTTTATGTCCAAGTAAATAGCTTAGACAAAACTCTTCCTGAGACAATAGCTCAAACTATGACAAGTTTTCTTAATAAGTATTCCATGTAATACATTGTCTCTTAATAAATACCTCTCTAAGAAAAGAGAACAAACTCAATTTGGTCAAGAAACTGTGTCCAACTCAATAGCTTAGACAAAACTCTTCATGAAACAATAGCTAAAACTCTTATCATGGCCCAAAAGGAGCTTATACAAAAAATACAAAGTACTTTGCTCAAAACAATACTAGTGATTCACTCTAAATAGCATAGGTGATGATATAGCCACTTCACTAGCCTTACTAGTCTCAGGTTTCATCTCTCTCTACATCTGTCCTCATTTTTGTTTTGCAGGCATTACATCTACAATTTATTTTTCTCACTCTATTTTTTCAAAAGAATACAATTAATATCACTTTTTCCTTTCTCTTCTTCCATTGACCTTACTGCTTGGGATGTGGAATGGTCATTTATTTCTATTCCAAAATCATTTTGTCTATTCAGAAGGTTTTGATGTAAACGATACATATCCTCTCTTGCTCTAGGAGGATAAGGACAATTTGTACTTATATGACTTATCTCTCCATAAGAAAAAAAAATCACAATTGGTCTTCAAAAATATCCTCTTCCATTTCCTTCTCTTCCACCTTCTAAATTTTCTTGACTTGCCTATTCTACAAGTCCTCCACTTCCTCTTCCTTAAGGTCTTCCTCTCAATGCTCCTAATCTCATTTTTTGCATTTGTCCAAATAATTTATCCTCAGCCTCTCGAGCTACTTGAGCATTCTACCTAACTAGAATTTGATAAAATTTTCCATGCCCTTGCCAGTTTTGATATCTATTTTCATTGTTTGATGTTCTATATGGATTTCTCTTTATTATTTTCTCAAATATTCTCTCTTTTTCTATGGTAATCATCACTAATTCCTTAAAAGTAATTAGTTTCTTAATTTCTATTTTTATTCTCACCTCTCCTTGTAATTTTCTCATGAAATGTTTTAGTTTGAGCATTTCAAGTGCTCTCTCTCCTAGGCCTAGTGATGTGTTCCAATGATCCCAAAGTCAAGTTTATTTTAGAGCGATAAATTTGATGGTTTGGTCTTATCTTTTCTAGAAATTTTTTATTTTTCTTCCAAGGTCCTAGGAAGTTTTAGTTTCTTTAAATCGGTCAAGAAACACCTCTTTGATATCTTCATGTTCCATAAGAACATGAGAATTTCTCAATTTAAAAGTTTTTTCTTCATCCTCAAATCAATTTCTATCTTCATCCAACAACTAAAATTTTAAAATTTGGAGTTTCAAGGTTGAATAAAAAATTCATTGGATTATGCACCCAAGCTTCAAATTTTCAAGGAATCATTGAGGATCCTCTCCTTTTGTGCTGTGGAATTTCAGAAAAGAATTGGCTATTGAAAGATGTTGTTTCTCTATTGGAAGATTGAACTTCATAGTTTTGGTAGAAGAATTATGTTCTTTTTGGACAAGTGGTTCATTTTTCTTAGCATGCATGATGGCAACAACTTTCAATTCCACCAAGTTGGAGGCACGTTCATAGGCATTGCTATAGCTTTCAATAGCATTGGCCTTCACACACAAGCTTGACTAGGATAGTCTTTTGCAATGTGGCCTTCTCATTTACATTGATTGTATAAGGGCTTGCAGTCCATGGATCGGATAAGTTGGTGGGATATGTCTCTTGTCTCCGTATTTGTAGCACTCCACTTCTGACCTTTGGCCATCGCTAGATTTCCTTCCTTTGTAACCTTGGATAGAGAACCTCCTTTGGCTAGAATTAAGATTGAACTCTCTAAGCTTTGGGCCAATATCATGGGTTTCTATTCTAGATTCCAACACATTGAACCTTGCTTCCTCATCTTTTTTCCTCTTGTTATACATCTCCTTCAAAGAGAATGTCTTCTATATGGTTCTTCCTTAAACAATATGAAAGAGGCTCTAGGGATAGTTGGTTTTCACATATATTCAACAGTTAAATGTCTTGCTTGATGACACTTTTTGTACCATGTATTAGATTGTATCACATCTCTTCCACCTCTTGTGATACTAGATATGTTGGTGGTATTCAATTTTAATGTCTACAACTGTTGTAATGCGACTATACTCTTTACATGGATCTGGCTTGGAAGTTGACCTTGGGTTGCCATTGGGACTTCTATGAAGAGTATGGAAAGGGTATCAAAGGAGATTTCTACTGCTAGTTGGTTCTTGGCTTTGATTTTTGCATTCTCCCTTCTCATATAGCTTTAGATTCCTTCTAGTGGTTGCCTCTTGATTGTGTCATTCATCAAGGAGTTAGCTCCATCTAGTTTGTCTATACTCAACATAAGGGAATTAGAAGAGCTTCAATCTCTAGAGGAATCTCTTGCCAACATTTCTTTTACTTCTTTTTTACATCTCTAAATTTGGCTTTCATTCCAAGTCTACATAGGGGAAGATATTTGTTTTTGAAGGTATCAAAATTCATTCTTTTGAGGATCGCCATAGTGCCATTGTCTTGATAGTACCAACTTTGGAGTGTTTTGATATAGTAGAAATTGTGAAGAACACTCTATCTACTAGCTTTGAGTAGGTTGCCAATTGGACAAACAGAAGGTTGTCAGTGCACCAACAAGTATCCCACATATCTTCATGTTAGGCATCCATGAACAAATTCCAACTCTTTTCCTTCTTATTCTTGTGAACCTTCACTAACCATAACTCCTGAAGCTTCTTTATAATCTCCCACTTGATAATGTTTGGAAACTCTCAACGAAGACCAAATCTCTCATGGATGGACATTCTCTTTGTTCTTCAATTCAATGGGAAACAATTAGCTATTGTGATATAACTTTCTAAAGCCTTAGAAGTGTAACATGTCCACCTGTTGACTTGTAGGACACATCTTAGCAGCTCATCGGGAAGAAAGTCCAAAAAGTGCCGCCCGGCACTCCCACGGAATGTCATAGGGTTTGTGATCTAGGTCTTTCTGAGTCTGCCACGAAGTGGAAGCATTCCGGCCGTTCCCACTTAGGATCGACCTGAATCAAGGTTTTCCTAATGGTCAAGTTCCTAGAACGGTAGCTAGTGTCGAACCCTAGGCGAACTACTTTACGCAGAAACGCCAGGGTCAAAGCAGATCCATGTTGCACTTGGTTCAAGGAGAATGGGAAAGGAGAGGGATGTGAAGCTCGACCTCTCTGCCCATAAGGCATAGTCCCATTCCATTCCCCTAAAACAACATAAACCGGGTTTCTAGCTTCCTAGATTCTAGGTCATCGTTCCTTGCTGTTAATTTCCTTCGAGAAAAGTTCCCAGCCAACCAGGACCACCCTTCCGTAGGACAGACCCATGGCCACATCCACCACACTTTCCTCGGGGTTGCTTTAGTTGTCTAATTACCTACCACATTTAGTTTGACACGCAAAAACAACTTTCTTAATTAGCCAATTATTCACTGGTTCCTTCACGTAACTTAAGCATTGACATAGAAAAACAATGTCAAGCAAGTTTCTTTTCAAAAATTGATCTTATTTATCAGACTTTGGAATACTTCATAATCCAGTGCAAAGGCTATTCCATAATTCGCCCGAAGGCAATCCATAATCCGCCCGAAGGCAATTCTAGCAATCCTCAGGGATTACTAATCCAAGTTTCCGCCCATAGACTAGTATGCGGGCCTCAAGATCCAATCTTGAGTCACGTCGGCCTCTTGTGCAGGACCTGAAGGCAAGGGATTTACGACCAGAGCCCCCTGGCACCCAAGCGTCCTCCTGCTCCAAGTAGCGCCCGCAGAGAGACCTCTCGCGGCGGGTTCGGTCCACGTACCTGGTGCGGCTAACAACCCCCTTGGATAGGGTCAGGCAAATAGTCGAGGGTAACTAATGCTGCCTCTCCCTCCAGGCTTTCAACCTGAAGCATTAATTATTTTCCATAATTAGTTCATTGAGCAAAGAAGTACAAACAATGCTCCTAACTATACAAACACAATCAATCTAGTGGTTGTTGTTTGGCCAACTGCTAAGGTGTGAATCCGCTTCTCCGAATGCATCCAACATTCGATCCAGGATCGATTGCGACTTGGCAAGATCCCAAGGGTTTCATTGCTTGTTTACCCTTTTATCCTTGGATTAGGGTTTATACCATATTAACCCAAATTAACCAACACCTTAGGTTCCTCAAATTAAGACAGCAAATCCTGGGCAACCTTGTCGCCCTAACTCGATTGGTCAATTTCTTGCAAGGCAATACATAACTTCCTTAACTTGGCAAATTAGTCCAAAGAAGGGTGATGTAGTAGGATGTCTACTCATCCTCTTGCAAATTAGACTTGCACTAGAACCTGCCAACCCTTGTTCTAAGAGTGGCAAATCTATCTTGTGACTTGAACACAAAGCCATGCGACGTTGCGACTTGTTGTACGAGACAAGTGTTGCACCTAACTTGTGGGATCATTTCTTCCATCAAACAACGTTCCTTGGCCAAGAAATACGTTTGGTCAAGATGTAGGGTTTGGGAGTCCTCTTGACCCAACCCAACCCTAACCATACTAGGCCGACAACGTTTGGCCCTAGGGTTTCTAAACTCAATCGGAAGTCTAGTATTAGGCAAATTTTCCCTAGGGTAAAAACCCTAGATCGTTATTGTATGGGCATCCAACTAACCCTAGGACCCTTGAGGTCGAAATTATCAAGTCGGTTTTTCCGAGTGCGATAGTAAGCAGAATTTTAATACAGCTTAGCTCTACCTAGCACATTGAAGTGGTCATCATTTGAGTTACACCCTTACAATGAATTACCTAACTGATCCAATTTGTCTTGCGACAAGAGGTGATTTTTCCTTAGAAGAGATGCAAATCCTTTTTCTAAGAGATGTAAATAATTGCAAAACATAACATTCCATGCAAATATGCGATTCATAGACTTTTCCTTCTATGCAGCTAAAAGATTTCAATGATCATTTCTATTTCCTTGCGCTAAAACTATAATGATGCAACGGAACCAAGCTTTAATGATTGATAATTTAGGACTAACTTGTATAGAAACCTACGTTGAGTTTCAACAAGAACTATACCTATAAACCCTTTGTCCAATGCATTGAATTTATGATTTAATATGAAATGCGTCTTTTTCTAAAACAACTTCGATAAAGAAGTTCATGCATGAGTGAATGTCATAGGACTATTTATTGACTTAATCCGTCCTACAACATTTAACCCAACTTAAAATGTAAGCATCCTCGCATGCAACAGGTAAGTTCATGGTTTCTTTTTCATGCAATGCAATTCTTTGGACAATATTCAATGGCGTCTAAGATTAACCTTTATACGAATCACGTCCATGGATTTAAATCATAAGTGCAACATGCGACAAGCCCTATCCTTCTTAGCATGATCCCTCTTCTAATTTATGCATTATACATTCAAGGGGATTGCAACTACCCTTGTTGTGACAGGAGTGCAAGCAATTTCAATTAATTTGCATGCACTAACTTTGTAAAACGAATGGATGAATGCATTAAAATTTTTCTAAAAACCATCGTGCTTAACGCATCCCTTTTATGCAAGAAATACAATTGGAACCTGGGCATGAGGACTCGCAGCAATGTCCACGCATAAACTTGGCTTGGAGGCTCCCGTATGTGCACCTCGCATCTTTTGTTTGAAGGCCATCGATGGCGTAGATTCTTGACTCCGCAAACTCGTCCTTGCCTTTATCCGATCTATGAACTTCCCTCCAGGCTTTGGGAAATCAACCTCAAAATCTGCCTACTCCCCTCATGCGCAGAAATTACCTTTACAAGGAGTGCTTATAAAAACCCGAGAAAATCCGTGTGTACAAGGCTTATGGAAGCCTTGTTTTTTTAAATAAGCTTCTAAAGAAGCTTCCAAGAAGCTTCTGTTTCATAGAGTGACGTGGGGGGAAATTATTGGAAAGGAGGAGATTGACGAACGAAGGAGGTGAGGATGACGATCACGATGGCGATGGTGATGAGGTAGCAACGGGCCAGTGTGGCAACAACAAGTGGCATGGAGATGGATGGTGGCGGCACGGCGCAGGGCGGCAGCTTGTCTGATTCTTTCCTGTCCCCTCAAGTTTCAAGGGGGGAGTCTTATAGGCTAAGGAAGGGGGGGGGGGGGGGCACAGATAGCCTCCCACTTGGCTTGTGGGCATGCCTCCTCCCTCATGCTTCTCCACACCACACTCCTCTTACACTCATACTTCCCTCTCCCAGCCATGCATCGGATGAGGGGAGAGGATTATTAATTAAAAAAATTTCACAAAATTTAACCCTTATCCTTGTCTTTTTCCTGAGAAGGGTGTTCTTGTGCGGCTTGCGGGTTTTTAGCCTCGGCCTTATTTGCACAACGCGGTTGGGGTTTATTAACGTGCGCGCAGGGTAAGCATTTAACTGCCAACATTTTACGATGTGTGAGATTACTTTGGGGTGCCTTATTGCATGGGGCGTGTAGTGGTCAAAATTCATTATTATTTCGTGCGGAAATATTACAAGAAGATAATGGAATCAGTCTGTCTATCACATAGAGTGTGTGTTAGGATAGTGATATGCTTTCACCATTGAGCAATATCAAACTTCACAAATCTTTATAGTATTCATATTCCATCATCTTCATAGTCTTCATAGTCTTTCTCTCAATCTCTCTCATAGATACAATGTTTTTCATAGAGAATTGACTATCTCTCTAACATATGCTCTTCTCAATAGGACATTGGAATAAAAATTAATAACACTCAATTATCCTCTCTTGGTTGTGGATATTCTCCCAAAAGGTATGCTTGATATAAGATCACTAGAGCCACTATGGTGTCCCTTGGGAGCTCATCAGTATGAATGTCACTTCAGTCTTTACTTCAAGTCTTCATCAACTACTTCTACTTCTTCAAGCTATCTCAAGCTTGTATTTTTCATCTTTCAAGATTGCAAAACATTCTATAAGCTAAACATCTATCCATTAGAACACATACAAAAGCAAACAAATGCTAATAGACTAGATATAGCAGCTCTATATAACACTACCACAGAAAACATAAGGCATAAAAATTGTGTAGCCCAAACCAAAACCACTTCAAACCATCAAAAACCATTTCATAAAATATCAATAATTCCTCAAAAGACTCATTCACAATCTCAACCCCATTAAAAAAAGAAACCATATCAAAATAGAGGCAAAATGGGCCCTATCAAAACCAAATAGACACATTACAAAATCTATTAGAATATTATATCTAAACAAAAAACTATAATGAGCTTCTCAAACCTACTCAAGCT
This sequence comes from Lygodium microphyllum, assembly GCF_053477565.2. Lineage (NCBI taxonomy): Eukaryota > Viridiplantae > Streptophyta > Polypodiopsida > Schizaeales > Lygodiaceae > Lygodium > Lygodium microphyllum. The sequence goes on along the minus strand of NC_141154.1, from coordinate 109,915,170 downwards.
ATCCCAACACACTCCTAACATATCAAAATCAATCATTTCATCACAAATTCAACCATTCAACTCACAAATTCAACAAAAATCAATCCAAAATACTAGTCGATTTAGCCCTCAACAACACTTTGTTGGCAAATGATTGCCACAACTTTGCACACACTAAATTATTGCTCTTGTAGATCTTTGCAAGGTGTCTTGAATCTTGATAATATCTGAGTTTAGACATATCCTAAGAGAAATCCACACTCTTGCCTTTTTCTTGTGCTTTAGATGTTGCTTACTCGCTATGAATCGTGGACCTTTTATTATGGAGTGATAATTCTTGTTGATTGTGTAGCTTTGTTGCTTCTTTCCTTCAGCAGTTTCTCCACCCTTATGGCTTCATAGAACACATTGGCTAAAACATCTCATTGCAAACTTGAGTTGCTAGCCAAAGCCTTATACATTTGTTGAATATTTATCCCTTTGATAAATACCATGCCCTAGCCATGGGTCTCTCAGGTTCTCGGATCCTCTTATAGACACTTCGCATATGAGTGACATACTATCTGATTTTCTTTTTGTCTTTATAGCTCACATTAGTGAGTTTGAGGATTAAATTATCTGAGTATCGAGCCTCCAAGAAGCGCTTGATGAACAAATTCTTGAGAGTATCAAAGTCCTTTTTTCTGTGTCATCGAGGCTTGTGAACCAAGTCTGGCATTTTTTCCTAAGACATACCAAAAGCTTGTGCTCTCTTGTTGGCATCCATGAGGTTTTTTCCTAGTAGACTTGATTGGACTACTCAATGAAGCTATAAATTCATTCCCTACCTTGTACTTGTCAACTTGCTTTATGACGATTGATATCTTTATTTGGCTTCTATTTCTAGGTGGTGTCCCCCAAGCTGGTCTAAAGTGTCATAGCTAGTGTAGCACTATATTTTCTATTGAAGATTGTTCTAGTAGTATTTTGAATAGGAGTTTTGTCACTAACAATTCCCTGATAGTACATTTTAGTGGTTCATTAGGGAACTATCCTAGACAACTTTTCCCGCGACACTCGCAAGAATGCACGAGGTCTATTGTGTAGGTTTCCTAGAGTCCACCCCATAATGGAAGGTACCAGTCATCTCCACAAGGATCCACTTGCAAGCTCAGGGTCCTAATTTGACAAATGAGGTCTCGATACATTAGCTAGCTCTATCAAAGGTGTCCTACAAGGGCTTCTCGTTTGGCTGGAGTGATCGTAGTTACCCTTGGTTCATGGAGTGCAACACTTTTTGCCAGTAATTGGTTAGGATTCAAGGAACCTTAATGGAGTTTTGGCACAGCAACCACGCCTTTCCCCTAAGATTAATTTTTATCAAGGTTTTAAGACCTGACCCTAGGTAAGTCAATGCTCAGCTCTACCTAATTAACATTTTGTTCAATCTCTTGAGAGAAGCTCCCAGCTTACTGGGACCACTCATCCATAGGACGGATCCATCAGGGATCTCACCCACCTACTTCCCACCCACAAATGGTTTTCTTTAGTTTTCTAATTACCTATCATATTAAGTTATGGCATATAAAAGCAGCTTCATTAATTAACCTGTTATCACATGTTCCTTCACGTAATTTTACAAAACAACACAAAGACATAGAAAAAACTCTTTTGGTAAAACATATTTATTTATTATTTTGTAAATTTATTAATGATGATTTTTTCCTTGTGCCTACGCAAAAGATAAACCTCCATTAATTGGAAAATCCCTTCTGTCTGTGCGCAGAAGAAAAAAAACCCTCCAAGATTTTCATCCCTTCACTAGTATCGAGAACTCCAGGATCCCATCCTGATTTGTGCGAGGGTCATGCAGTTCCTAGGAGCGATCAAGAGATTTATGGCCAGAGCCCCCATGGCACTCTTGCCTCCTCTTGCTTAACGGATTTCTCAATGAGCAACCTCTCTTGCCATCAGGGCTAGTCCAAAGCTCCTCGCAGCGGTACAAAACAATCCCCCTTGGAGCAAGGTTCCATGTCTAGCTATGGGGGAGACGTAGTGCGATCTTTCCTTTTATTATCACGATTATATATTTACAATCAAATCTAACTAATGCAAGAAAAATCAATCTTTCTTGTGCAACCATCAATGCATGCACAAATAAAAAAGAAATAGCAGTAAGTATTTTTAGCGTGGAAAGCATCCCCATCCAAATCTAAGGTTTCTCCTTTAAGGTCCCACTTTATTCTTAGGGTTTCACTCCCTACTTGTGACTCTTTTTCGGGATCCCCAAGTTATTTTGCGAATCTGATTAATTATGAGAGGTCTATTTTATCCTTATGAAAAATTTGATATTTTCACCCTAAAAGAGAATGTAGGCATTTATGCCTATGGCAGGCAATTCATGCACTACCCTACCACCCTAATCTGCACTTATCAGGATTTCAGATGCTTTTCCAAGTCTGTTTAGACTTTAGAATTTGTATCCGCAAATTCTTATGAATGTCTAACAAGTCCTACAAACTTTTGATATTTATTTAATTTGCTGATACTGATAATTTCAGGGCTGTCGAGTACTTCATAGTTGTTTTTGCTTCAAAAATCTTGATATTTTAGGTTAGGCTTTCTTACTAATTCGTATGTGGGCCAACTCATGATATTGACACTTTTGCTAATATAATCATTCATATTAGTATTACGTGTGTTTTGAGTAAGAAAATAATTTTCATTTTATTATACTCATATTCTATGGTTTAATCGACGATGTCTAACCATTTGCAAAACTTTCAATGTTATCTCAAAAGATCAAATTTCTTTTAGCTTTGTCATAAGTGCAATGCTGATTGTTTTTTTGAAAATTTTATCTAGGCAATGCAAAAATCATAAGTGCAATTTTTCTTTCATCTTTCAAACATCGAATTATATTCTACGCACCTAATTTATATGTATCGAGAATATATTCTCCTATACAAATTTTTGTTGATTTAGTGCATTGAGTATTTTATGATATTATCTAATTGATTTTCCATAATTTATTATAAATTTCTTATGCATCTGTTTATCATTAAAAAAATGAAATAGAATAGTCACTTTTAGGAAAAATATTCCCTTTTCTAACATCTACCATTTTTTTGTTACTATGATTACATACGTCTTTAACTAAATAATAATAAATATTATAAAATAAACCATAATTAAAATATATTATTAATGACAGGCATATAATTATTTTTCAAGTGAAAGAGTCCTTTCATTGAATATTTAATTATGACATTACTTAGTTTATTTTTCTAAGTAGTAGTTCATATGCATTTTCATTGGAATGTATTTATGATCGTTTAAAGCCAAATAAAGTGATAAGCTTATAAAATATTAATTTTTTCCAAACCGACAGGATGTTACCTCTCTCAAGTTTACTATGAGGAGGGTCTCGCCAATTCCTACCGCATCATTTTCTCCATCAACTGTGTTTCTTGCTTCCCTTACTTCAAATGTACTTTTTGAATTTCTACGACCTCGCGGAGCCTTTGAATGTCAGACGAAATTGAGATGGTAGTTCAAGGAGAGTTGATGATCGTCCAGAAAAATTTCACCAACATTTCACCCATGGATTTGGTTGTATAGGATAAAGGCGTAACGGAGGGTAGAGAAATGAAAATGAGGTAGAAGGGGGGGGGGGGGGGGGGGGGTTATTTTCCTCTTTCAAAGCTCAAAGCTTCAATGTATAAGAGAAGCACATAAAATTTTCCATCATCAGGAGGTCTTCCTTCTTGATTTTTTTGTGAAGGAGAGGGGGTGTATTATATACATGAGGGGGAGTATGCAGTTGGCTGATTCTTTTGGCTACTTGTCAAGAGCCAATTGAGCTTTATTAAATATTCACTTTGATTACTTACCTATTGGATGGTGGCATGGGGATGATTGTTTAATTCTTTCCCTCTCTCCAAGCATTAAAAATGTATTGTTTTTTTTTCTATTTTTTGAAAAACGTCTTTTTCTTTTCAAAATGATTTCATACGTTGGTTTTTGGCCTAGTTACTTCATGACTTATCTAGTATATAAAGTCATCATGGCATACTCTTTAATACTTAACTTACTCAATATCATGCTCATTCTTGTGTTTCCTTCGTCTTCCGATTGAGGCTTTTGGGATTTGTCTTGCAGTTATGAAATCAATGCGATCCTTGACGCATTAAATGGAATCAAGAATACTAAATCAAATATAATGCGAGGAAAATTATATGATTAAGGTGTCGTAATATTATTTACAATGTGTCTTTGCTTTTTGTTGACTGGGAATATTGAGATGCATTATCGCATCAGATTACAGAATTGATTTAATGCAAAACTCGATATTAAAAAAATTATGTGTGGTCATTTGTATGATAGCTCGACAATTAATTTTTAAAACTCCTCAAACCCGTATTCGTTTCTTAAAATGAAGTGATGTGGTGGAAATATTACATGTTTGGATGGGCTAAGGCTTGCATTAAGCATAGTTTCTCCTCTCTTGTAGTAGTTTCTCTTGATAGATCCAAGATCCACTCGATTTGGCCGAAGTTTATCTCCTTTCTTCACTTCTCTAGTCTTTAACTTCATGTGAACCTTGTAACTTAACTAATGAGATCCCTTCCAAGCTTCCTCTTGACTTCTACATCTGCCATGATCTCTCCCACATATCTTCCTCTATGTTCAACTTGTGTGTGTTGGTTGTAGAGTCATATTAGTTTTTGGATATTTGTAGGGGATTCCATTGCATCAAACTCTAGAGAGTTCGTATTTGAACTCATTTCTGCCATGTTTTCTGGATCCTCTTGTTGACAACATCTCAATTAGGCTAATGAGCCTTGACAAAGTACTAGGGATTTCTATTGGGTGTTCCTTGCAGGATTGATATATTCTCTCTCTTGAGTGAATGCGGTGTAATGTTAGCACTTGTGAGTGGTTAAGCTTAGGTGCCTTACGCCTCTCAATGGGGCTAATTAGGAACTTCTTATTCTCCCTTGTGTATGGTACTACTTGTCAAGGTCTGAATGCATGCTATGACCTTCTCTCTTTCAACACTCTTACTACTCCAATTCCCTTGGTTTTGTTCTATCCTTGTCCTTGTTGCAATCTTTCTTATTCTATTCTGGGGTCCTAGGTCAAGGATGGACACATTCTTAATGACTATATGGTCTCAAAAGACCTAGGAGGTCCTTGATAATTCCAATGTTATGGCCCTTGAAATGGTATGTCCTTTTTGTGGTTAGTTTATTGTTAGTTACAATGTTCTTCTACCCAAGGGGTGAAAGCAATCCTTGAGACAAAATAAATACTTCCAATGTTCTCCACATCTAGGCTAAGAGTTTCCCTTTACACTAGGCCACGATTTGTCACTTAAGGTGAATGTAATTGTCTTCATTATTTGCCTCTAGTGCACTTTGTATTGATTGTGATGGTTTCAGGTGTGATAAGGGGTGGTTGTTCCAAGAATAGCATGGGTAAGTATGGTCCTAGGATGTTTGATTTGAGTGACAACACCAAGATAAGAGGTGGTGATCACAATGAAAGTAATGCTCCAACAATAATTATATTGATCTGAATGTCAATTGGAACACCCTAAGTGTGTCAGATTGTCAGCAATGCTCTGATCAATAGTGATATTCCAAGCTTGGCCAATGATTGTATCTTTTGTTCTACACGGTGTTTCAACAAGTCTTGATATTCCTTTCCTAGTATGATGGTCACTCACTTAGAATTCTCTTCACATAGCACAATGCAAGATATTACCCCCATTTACTCTTTGTAATTAGAATTATCAAATCAGTTGAGCATACAATGGTTGATCAATTCTTGGTCTATTGGATGATAGTCAAGGCTCTTGAAACCATCTCCAAGGCAACATCATTGCTAGTTCCTGGCCTACTAGTCTCATGCACTAGTGTTAGCGTGTTCTAGGTAGATTAGGTATCAACCTTCACCCCATTGTGTCACGTACTCAAGTTGTTATGGGATGATGCACCACATACTATTGGTTTCTGGTCTTGTGGTCTTGTGGCCTTGGTGTATGATCAATATAACTTAGCAAGCCTCATGTATGCACTCATAACAAGGTCTTGTTCAAGAGGGCGGGGTTCACTCAGATTCCAAGCAAAGTTGAATGGATACTAGTATGAGAGCACATGTCTCTTCACCCCTTGAAGAGTAGTACCTATGCCTACTGATGGTGGAGTAGCAGTTGCCTCTAGAGATGATAATAAAATAAGGCCTCTGTTAGGGATAAAAGAATTTACCGGAGCAATCATCTACTACTCCATATATTTATGTTTGACTTGTGTTGCCTTTGGCCAAAAGATTTTTTGGCACTCTTGCACTCAAAGGTGAGTCAAGCCTTCCAACTTACTTCAAGAGAGTGCCTTTTGGATGACTAAAATGACGAAAAATAAGTCTTGAGGTGTTGAGAATCATGTAGTGGTAGATGACCAGTTTTTTCTTGCCTAGAAAATCATGGTCCAAGTGTGACTCAAACGGTTGGAATAAGTGGATGCATTAGTGTTTAGGGTAGTAAGAGTGATCCTACCATCTTGAGAGTTTGTAAGTACTCAACACTTACCCACAAGGTATGTAATCCATCACATGAGTTTGATCAAACCTCACAAAGGTTTTTCAACCACTAGCAGTGGTCCATAGTGTGGTTGAGCTAGAGGTCTCAACCTACCTACAATTCCGCAAGGTTGAAAAAGCAATCCAATTTAGCTTTGGAGAAAAATCCTCATAGAGTACTTGGTGATCTCCAACACAAGGAGATGGGCCACCAATCCACATGGAAGTCGTCCCTCTAAACCCGAAAAGGCAAGCTTTTCACTAGACAATACCTAGTGAAACACTTTCTACTTGTCAATCAATCTCCAATGGAAAATTGAGCATATGAGGATCCTTGATGTTGTAAAGCCTAAAATTTATCCCAAATAACATAAAATTCCACAATGGTCTATATTGCAAGGACCAAGGAGCATAAATAGATCAAAATATGTCTCTTAGATACCCTTGAACTAGCTTTTTGGGCCTCCCAAATAGTCTGCCAAGTCCTTGCAATAGCACCTTCACTTATAATTGACCTAACACACTTTCCACACTATAAATAATCTTATATTTTCTGAAAGAAACATGGAAATTAATTCACCCCATACTTCAGCCCTTCCCTCTTCTAACTATGCACTCTCTAGTCCTTGTAGAAAGGAGCTACTCAACACTACTACCAAGGACTTTTCAATGCAGTATGCGAAGTCTACAAAACTTGTGATTAATGCTTGGAAAATATTAGAGAATTCAAAAGTTTGTGGTCTGCTTTGGCTGGGCACATCAAGAATTTTAGGAGCTCACACAATTTGATCTTACCTCTATCACTAGTCTGACTAGCTAATCGTAACACCACTAAAATCAACTAGTTTGTCTAGCTATTCCTTCCAAGTGGCTTTTGCAACCAATGATTTGATTCTTAACCAAATTTCTGAAATTTTATTGAGCATACATAGTAAATTACAAAAAAATCAATTTTGATCATTTCATTAATAATATATCCAAGAACATGCTGCTCCCAAGCACCATAGATAGGTAGTCGATCTGTGACTAGTTTCCATTCAAGTACTTCATTCAAACCAATGAAAATTCTAACATTTCAATGCTTTCCAAAATTTTTGATAGTAAATTCTTGGTAGAAAAAATCATCCAATTGCTTTACAATAATAGACTCAATTGCATCCTTGTTAAGCACACTATCTTCATTGCAATTGATTATTAGCAATCCTTTAGTAAGAAACAAAACAACCAACGTGAAATCTTGATTTCTCATGAAGATTTGATATTTAAGATTGATTTTTAAATTGAATTTATTTATGTAAATAATCAGCCCCGTTGCATTTTGATAGGCATGCATGTTCTAGTCTTCTTAGACTACCTGCATTGATTATGATTAGATTGTTTGTGCCCTATTGCTATCCTTTCTTGAATTCTTTCTTGAACTATAAACCACATGTATTTTTAGTAAATAATATTTAAAAATATGTGACATACTATAAATACTTGTGATCTTTACCCTTTTCTAATTATGCTTGAAAATCACTACATGCAAGTAATACACCTAGTTGTTGCAGATGTGATCGCTTTCATGTGCTTCTTGTGTCAACCTCCAAAATCATAAAATATGAACTAGCTACAATTTTTTTTTCATTTTTTCATGACCCTTGTATTTTTTTTAATCCCCAATCATAAATAGCATTGATATCTACTGCAAGCAAGAGTCTTTATAGGTAGTTGGGTATTGACTACAACTAGCTAGTTGCTATCGAACTTCCAACTCGTAATATGCCAATGTATCCCATGGTAAAAATTGATGAAAATAAATAAAATCAAAGTGGAAATCTATAATTTTTGTGGCTTTTTATCCCTTGAATCATATTTAAGTGATGAATCACTTAACATGGCCTAGAATGTAGGATATGGTAGTTACAAGCAAGCAAGAGTAGTTTGTGTTTTTTGTTTTTTTCAAAATTTTCTTGAATCCAAAATGATTTTTTTCTAATCTAACAAATTTTTAAAATTCCAAGCCAATCATATGAAAATAAAAAGATATGTGCATTCCACAAATTGGTTCTCTTCCAATATGTTTGACTTAACTACGATGCATGAGGTTTCTACATCGAACTTTACATGGAAAGAAAGCCCATCTCGCTCAGATTCAACATATTCCACTCAGTGTCTATGATTGGAGACTCATCAAGAGATATTGTTTCCTATCCTGACAATAGAACCAAAATGTTGGGTCACTTTGTCTACGTGTCCAAAAGGATGCATATCAATCATGCACTCCCTTAAGCAAGTCTACACACCATCTCTTACCCCGTGAGGTTTTCTACCATCTTGTCTTGATCACTCAAATTGTCATGGATGAGAATCCACAGCCCATCAAGAAAGAAGGTAACCAAAGGAAAAAGGTCGATGAAGGGGAACCTACCGCATGTAGTCTAGATGTCCATTGAAAGCTCCCAAGCTTTGATGATGCCACTGACGCATGCTACCACAAGATTCACACTTCTCATTCTATTTTCATTTGCATGCAAATAGTCAATATCCATCACTTGTTCCTCCAAGCTTATGCAATTTCACCTCTTCTCTGTCCTTCTCTCACTCTCTCTCTCTTCCAAGGCTTCTCTATCTCTCTATCTCTGCAACAAAGTCTCTACTCTTCTATCTCTCAAAGTGGGAAGATCCCAAGAAGGTAAGGGAAAGCAATGGATTTTTACCATAGTAACCAAGAGCAAGCTCACAAGACTCTCCCTGTCTCTTTGAGCATGCAAGAGATAGCCAACAATGAAGAAAATGAGAGTGTGAAGAAGAAAAGAGATAAGCATACTTTGCATTAGTTAATGGAATAGTTATAATAAGGTTTTTCTCACCATATATATGTGAACTTTGGTTTAAGATTTGGACTGGACCTATGTTTCATGGGTACCCACCACCCATGGTCTCTTCATGCTTGCCTATAGAGTCCATGTGACCTATCTAGACATCCTAACTTATTCCACTTGTGCATCCTTAAATGTGCATTAATTCACAATTTGCAAGGAGTGAGCTTGGTTCTTGAGAATGATTTTACAAAAAATTATTTGAACCTTCTCGATATTGTTTTTGATTCTCTATATTTCTAGAGTGCTTGATGCCTCCATGTTATTTTTTTCTTTTTCTCTCTTGACAAGCACTTTTTACTTCTAGCTTTGAATTCTACTAGTTGGACATGCTAAGTGTATCTTCATAATATCACTTTGGGTTTCTCCTTGATCCTTGTATATATTCCGCTTTTCAATTCTTTTAACACTTATTACTTCTTTTTGTATATTTGTTGCTTGCTACTTACTTCCTACTTTTGTAGCCATTTTGCAAAAAAGTTAACAAAGTGTTGAAGCATTTGGGGTCAAAAGCACGGGGGTAAGAGACAGTAGGGTAAAGGGAGATTCAGGGAGAGCAATTGGTGAAAGAGAAGGGGTTCGAAGAAATAGAAGATATTGAAGAATAATCATAGAGGTGAAGCCTATCAATTTATTTCTGCATCCTGAGAAGATAAATCCCTTGTAGGCCTAAAATGTGCATCAAGCAATAGCTTCTTCTCTGCTGCCTAGACAACCAATATGATACTTCCATTGGCTCCGAAAGGGGGTGAAAATAGTAGGACACCTTGTCAGAATTCTCCTAGATCACTCATTCTTCTTCTCCCAATTCGGAGTGCTATTTGTTGCTACCTGTAAATTGCAATCACACGTCGCATGATTCTATCAATCCTTCTTTTTGCATAAAATCTCCCCAAAATGAGTGAAAGCCACTTGATTTTTTTACATGTCATCCTATTTTGGAAGTTGTCTATAGCTTTTGAATATTTACAAGAAATAATATCCAAAATATCAAATATAGGCTAAATTCGTCCAAAAAACCAGTATTTTTAAACCATCCACACTATAGACACTGACACTAATGACTAATATGGCATTGACTCTCTAGATAAATAAGAAAGCCAAATGATGATGCACTCTAGAGTTTCTCACACTAGGTCGGCGTAGCAGCATGACATCCACCCCCTCTTAACCTGCACATCCTACGGCATGTGCCAATGTCTTATGGATCTGTAGTGTACGAAGAAGTATCCTTTTCCATGTCAATGTCTTTATTTTCTACCTCTTCTTCTTTCATATTCTCATGTTCATGCTTAGTATCTAACTCCTTCAACTCATATGCTGAAGACTGCCTACATTTAAAGAGCTTGATACATTTTCTAGCCACTAGAAACCTTAGAGATGTCCCATCCATCTCATTTAATTCATAGGTAGCATTGAAAAAAACAACCTTACCACATATGGACCAAACCACCACTTTGCCATCTTCTAACTAACACTATGTTGATTTTCCAAGCTACTGTTATAAACCATTATCCAGTCCCCTTCTTGTATAACTCGTGATCGAAGTCTATGTCGTTTGTCAAACCTCTTCTTGATCTTGATCCTTATAGTCTTCAGCCTTTTCATGACTATCTCAATGTCTGGCCTTCTTTCTAATTGTCTAATGCATAAGACCAACAACTCTTCTCTATTCAAACTCTCTTTCCATGGTAGAACTGGTGCACAGATCGGATACCGTAAGCGCGCGTAGTGAGCGTTAGAAGGTCCCCAAGAACAAAAGAACTCTACTTTTTGCACAAAACTCAATGTAGAAAGCATGCACGACATGAACAAGAGACCAATTGGGTGCAATCTCCCCCCATGCCTTGTGTGAGCACTCCACAAAGCATGTATTTTATGTATTAATCATCTTCAAGCTCAAATAATAGCCCAAATTACAAAACAGCACGCTTTTGGCTTTTGAGTTTGCTTTAGTGCCAAATAGAAATAAAGCTAATGGGCGAGCACGCAAGAAATCATACATACCCAATACAATGTCCAAATACAAATATCTAAATCGTGCGCCCATGTGCATACAAAAATAATAAATAAATATCCAATGCCTTGATAAATAGGCACGATAAAATATAGGCGCCATGCCTAAGGTATGCCTCCAATGCTTTCCACCGCCACTGCTGCTATCTCTACACATCAACTGAAGCATTCACAATCGTTAGTAAAATAATACAATTAAATCGACAAAAGTGAATACCTAGCAGTCTTCAACTACATAAATAAATCAATTGGTTAGAAATCAATCCTAACCTTAATTTATCACAAGTGCGCACTCTAAACTCATAAACGTTTATTAATTTAAATATGTATTTTGCGGAATCACCCGCTATGGAATCACCCATGTACACACTAAATTAACAAAATGCCCGAAAAGGATAGGCGTCCCCATCAACTTCTCACACAAAGAATCCACTTTGTGTATGAGATCTGGTAATCAAAGTTTATGGAATCCACCGTAAAACCTCACGGAATCCACCGTGGCACGGAATCCATCGTGAAATATGCCTCCTGGCATCATACCCCCGGGGTGGGATAGCAATTGTCCTCAATTGCTATTAGTTCAATGTGGAGCTAACAAAGTGGGGAAAGCATTTAAGTCTCTAGCGTGCATCCATTGGGCCTCTTCAACATGATGGTTTTTAATCTTGACCAAATATCTAGAATATCTACGGTGAGTTCTAGTGGTCATAAAGTCAATATCTATAATAGCTTCAGGCTCAAGGATTTCAGTCTCTTCATCTAACAAAGGTGGGTTTTCATAAACAGGGTGTACAGGTAATTGGCCTCTAAAGGGTCGTAATAAACTAATATGAAAGGTGTTGTGGACTTTCCAATGTGGTGGTAGTTCTACTTTAAATGCATTGTCATTGATTTTGTGTATGATCTTGAATGGTCCATAGAATCTAGGTGCTAATTTCACAACTGGGTGTTTATCTACACTTTGTAATCTACGTTTTTCTATTCTTAACCAAACATAGTCATCAACTTTGAAATGCATGGCCTGTCTTTTCTTATTGGCTTGTTTTGTATATGATTGCTGGGCTTTGACAATCATGTCTTTAACTTCATCAAAGATAGTAGTGTGCATGTTAGCAATATCATCAGCACTGTGAATCTTATTTGATAATGAAGCAACAAGTGTAGGAAATCTATAACCATAAATAACTTCAAACGGTGCTTTCTTTGTAGCTGTGTGTAGTGTATTGTTATATGCAAACTGAAGTAAATGTAGATGTGTATCCCATGTGTGTGGTTTTGAAATAGTGTAAGCATGTAAAAGATCTAAAATAGTATCGTTAGTAGCTTCTATTTGACCATTTGTTTCAGGATGAAATGCAGATGAAAAATCAATCTTTGTTCCTAAGTTAGTAAACAAAGTAATCCAAAAATTATTACAAAATCTTGAATCACGATCAGAAATAATAACTTTTGGTAAACCATGATTAGTAAAAACAGTTTTCAAAAACAATTGAGCTGCCTGAGATGCTATTAAAGTTTTCTTGCATGGAATGAAATATGCTTGTTTACTAAACCTGTCTACAATAGTCCAAATCATATCATGATTAGCTTTAGTGTTAGGTAAACCAATAATAAAATCCATAGAAATTTGTTCCCATGGTCGTGATGGAATAGATAATGGCATTAGTAAACCATACCGTTTACCATGATGTCTCTTAACTCTTTGACAAACTAAACATTCAGAAACAAAGTTAGATACATCAGTGTCCATATGTGGCCAATAAAAATCTTCAGTCAATGTACGCAAAGTAGATATAATACCTCTATGACCTTGATATGGAAGACAATGAATCTCATTCAATACAAAAGATCTAAATGGAACTGTAACACACAATCTGTTTTCATAAAACATGAATCCATTATTGTAAGACAGTGAATCAATAGGAATCCAGTTATTTGCAACTAATTTATTCCAATCAGCTTGAAAAGTAATATCCTGATGATAAGTATCTTTCATAGGGATAAGAGAATCAAATGATATGGCAGAAATATTATGAATGGTCAGTCTTCTACTTAAAGCATCAGATACTACATTTTCTTTTCCTGGTTGATATTGGATAAGAGGATGAAAACTCTGAATGAAATTTGCCCATTTGATATGTCAGTCAGATATTTGGGGTTGACTAAGGAGATGTCTAATACTTTGTTGGTCAGTTTTAATCATAAATTCAGAACCCATTGAGTAATGTTTCCATTGTCGTAAGGCTTGTACTATAGCTAGCAATTCTTTATCATATGTAGAATATTTAAGTTCAGATGGTTTCAGTTTATAACTAGAATAGGCTATGGGATTATTATCTTGCATAAGTACGGCTCCTATTCTAGATCTGCTAGCATTAGTAACTACTAAAAAGAATGGTCTATTGAAATCAGGTAGTTGTAATACAGGAGCATGGGTTAATGCATGTTTCAATAAATCAAAAGATTTTTGTTGATTATCAGTCCAGTTATAAACAATACCCTTCTTTAAAAGTTTAGTCAAAGGCAAAGCAAGTAATGAAAATTTTCGCACAAACTTTTTGTAAAAACTAGTAAGACCTAGAAAAGAACGTAACTCATGCACATTTTTGGGTATGGGCCAATTTAAGATTGCTTCTATCTTTTTAGGGTTAACCTTAATACCTTCTGATGAAACAATGTGACCTAGATATTCAATTTCTGTTTGAAAGAATTCACTCTTTTCTAGATTAGCATACAATTGATTATCTTTCAACAACTTGAAAACTAAAGACATATGTTCATAATGCTCATTCTCATTTTTACTGAATACTAATATATCATCAAAGAATACTATAACACAATGCTGATATTTCAAGAATATGCAATTCATCATTCGACTAAATGTAGCAGGTGCATTAGTCAATCCAAAAGACATCACTAAAAATTCATAATGTCCAAATTGTGTTCTAAATGCAGTTTTGAATATATCGGATTTATCTAATCTCACTTGATGATAACTAGATTTAAGATCTATCTTACTGAATATGGCAGAACCTTGTAGTTTATCCATAAGATCATCTACCCTAGGAATTGGATATCTATTCTTAACCGTAATTTTATTTAGGGCATGATAATCAATGCACATACGATAAGTATTATTATTCTTCTTTACCAATAAAACAGGTGTGCCAAATGGAGTACTAGGTCTAATTAATCCTCTGTTTAACAATTCCTCCACTTGATTTTGAATTTCTTTCTGTTCAATTTGATTATGCCTACATGGTGCTTTACATGGTGGTTGTGTACCAATAATTAAATCTATTTTGTGATCTTCAGGACGTGAAGGAGGTAGTCCAGGTGGTAAATCATCAGTAAAACAATCTTTAAATTGAGCAAGAAATTGTTTATGCCCAAGATGCATATGTTTGTCTTTAGCTTGAAGTTCATTGACCCAAATTAAATAAGATTTGCTACTTTTATGTAATGCACATTTAGCTTGAGTATGAGTAAGCAATGGAAAATTATTAGAAGCGTGCATACCATTCAATGTAATTTATTTTCCTTGAAAATGAATTTTAATTGAGTACGTGGAATAATCTATGTCAAGATTATACTGATGATGCCAAGACATACCTAGGATAATATCACTAGACTGTAAAAGTACAACTAGAAAATTCCTACGTTCAGTGTATTCACCAATTTTAATTTCTAAGTTATGAACCTCTTGTGTTCCATTATATCTTGTGCCTAGGAATGCTGCTTTAATGCAATAATGTGTAGAAACAGTTTGTAAATTCAATTCTTTCACTAACTTTGCAAAAATAAAATCATGTGTGCTACCATCATCATGCAAAATATTCTTTTCTTTTCCATGCACTAAACATTTCATTGTCAACAAAGAATGTGGAGTTGGCATATCTGGTAAAATATCTGAAGTAGTGGTAATGTCGTCTTCATCTTCCGTAAAGTCAGGCATTTCCTCACTTTCTTCTTCTTCCATTTCTCCAAGATAATTGATATGGACAGGTGGTTTCTTCGATTGGCTGCTAGATGTCCAGGTTGATGGCATTTGTAACAAATTTGCTATAGGTTTGGCTTTAGATACATTGTTGGCAATGGTAGGAAGTCTAGGAATATTAGGATTTGGCTATGAGGATGGCTTAGGGTTTTGATTGGTATTTGATGGCAAAGTAGGTGGTTTTGTCCAAGACTTATGGAAAGATGATGAAGGAAAACAACTTTGATTGAATCTTCTAAAATTTGAATTGAATTGCTTGGAACCATAGTTACCATTTGCTTAAAATTGTTGTGGACGCTTGTCTCTTCATCGAATCTTGTCTTCAGTGTCATGAGCCAAAGAAATTGCATCTTCAAGGGTTGTAGGCTTAAACATATTGACTTTAGCATAGTAATGTCCAAGTAAGCTAGACATAAACTTGCCTTTGTGAGTCACTTCAGGTACATCTTCAAGCATGCGTAGTTGCAGTACAGCATTCCAAAAATCTTCAGTGTACTGGGAAATAGGCTCATGATCTCTTTGCTGTAGAAGATTCCATTGCTTTATGGCTTTTTCGTGGAATTAAGGAGGAAGGAAATTCTGCAAAAACTTCTTTTGGAAACTCTCCCAGGTAGTGGGACAATCAATGCTTTTGCGAACCACAGTCCACCAAAGAGATGCTCGTTCAACTAAATGATTAGTGACACATTTAATTTTGTCTTTTTCAGCATATGTCTCTTCATGAAAGTAATCATCAAACTGACTGATAAATGCAAGTATAGTCTTTCCATCTGGAGTTCCATTGAAAGTACGGAATTTGAAATTTCTTTTACTTATCTTTGTTTCTTTGCGGATGGATTGAGCTTCGAGTGTCACATCGATGGTATGTCGAATAAGATCTTCGAATTGCAGTCCATCTTTGTCAGTGGTAGATCATTGTAGATTGGCCAATTGAACTTGCAAAGCTTGTCGAGCTCTTCGTTCTTCATGAAGTTGCATCATAATCAAATCCAATTTTTGTTCCATAGTAGGTTCGGGAAGATCACCTTCAGTCATTAAATCGTCCATATTTTGTTCCGTCATCTTGTAAAAATTCAAAAGACCTCACACTCTCGAAATCTGATTAGCGGGATGAGCGTAGCTCAAAGTCGGGTATACAAGGCTTATAGATTTTTGTTTGGCTTTTACGGTCTTTGTCTTTTGTGGTTGCGGGATTTGTTGTCTTCGTAGAAACTGCGTATGACCTTCTGCATGTGCTGAAACTGGTTCAGCAAGTCTGCGTGTGCGAACAGAGTTTTCCAGGGAGCAATTTTGTAATTCTGTGCTTCTATGCAGGAACAGTCTTTATGGGAGTAATTGAGATAAGTCGGTTTTGATCTCTATGGACTTGCAGGACTTGCAGAGTAAAACAACTTGGAGGACTTGAGTGATTAAGCTTGTTTAAAGCTTAAGTAACTTAGGCTTAAGAAGACTTAAGCTAATGTTGACTGTCGATGAATTTTGAGGGGGGGGACCATTTTTCTGCCGTTTTCGTTCAGAAGATGTCGCTGCCGCCCGTCGTGAAATTCGTAGCTTGAAGCTTTAATAAGCTTCTTTAAAGCTTATTACTAAGCTTAATTAACTTTGAGATTAAGCTTTTATAACTTGGTAGCTATGGAGCTTACTGTTGATTGTGGAAAAAAAACGTCTTAAAGAAGGAGATGTTGACGTGGTCCTTCGTCTCCTCAAGCCGGTCCTTTGCGATCAGAGGCTGTAGACAGAGGTTCTTGACTGCGAGGAATCCACCCGTATCGACCGTTCACGATGAAACTGACTGTAGAGCTCGATCATTCCAGGAGCTCCGCCTTCGCACAAGATGGGTAGCGATTGGAAGCTCGCGATCTCAGCTTCGCTCTGATACCACTGGTGCACAGATCGAATGCTGTAAGCGCGCGTAGTGAGCGTCAGAAGGTCCCTAAGAACAAAAGAACTCTACTTTTTGCACAAAACTCAATGTAGAAAGCATGCACGACATGAACAAGAGACCAATTGGGTGCAATCTCCCCCCACGCCTTATGTGAACGCTCCACAAAGCATGTATTTTATGTGTTAATCATCTTCAAGCTCAAAGAATAGCCCAAATTACAAAATAGCATGCTTTTGGCTTTTGAGTTTCCTTTAATGCCAAATAGAAATAAAGCTAATGGGCGAGCGCCCAAGAAATCAGGCATACCCAATGCAAAGTCCAAATTAAAAAATCTAAATCGTGCGCCCATGCACATACAAAAATAATAAATAAATATCCAACGCCTTGATAAATAGGCGAGACAAAATATAGGCGCCATGCCTAAGGTATGCGTCCATAAAAAATTTGATGATAACTCAAATATGCGCTATCCTCCAATGCTTTCCACTACCACTACTGCTATCTCTACACATCAACTGAAGCATTCACAATCGTTAGTTAAATAATACAATTAAATCGACAAAAGTGAATACCTAGCAGTCTTCAACTACACAAATAAATCAATTGGTTAGAAATCAATCCTAACCTTAATTTATCACGAGTGCGCACTCTAAACTCATAAATGTTTATTAATTTAAATATGTATTTTGCGGAATCACCCGCTATGGAATCACCCATGTACACATTAAATTAACAAAACGCCCGAAAAGGATAGGCGTCCCCATCGACTTCTCGCACAAAGAATCCACTTTGTGTATGAGCTTCGGTAATCAAAGTTTACGGAATCCACCGTAAAACCTCACGGAATCCACCGTGAAATATGCCTCCTGGCATCAAGAACACTCCAAGTAGTAATAGTCTCCTCAAGAGGCATGATTGGTTTTTTTCCATACATTAATTTAGCAGGCATATTCCTTATAACTGCACTAAGAGTAGTCCTATCATCCAATAAAGCAAAGGGTAACATTCTTGGCCATTCTTTCATCCTATCCTTGCATGACTTTGCTAATGCCTTAATGATAGACTAATGACCTCTTTCACTTTTTCCATTTGCTTCAAGATTGTAGGCTAAAGTTAAAGCCAACTTGATACCCAATCATGAAAAGAAGTTATGAGCCTCATTCGCATCCAATTCTCCTCTATCTATGACCACTTTACCAACACAACCATAGTTGCAAAAGACTTCTTCCAATAAGAATCTGCAAACTTCTTGAGTAGTCTTTGTACTAAGAGTTCAGCCTTCAACTTGATTTGTCAAGTCTTCTCGTGCAAGCACAAAACATCTCATATTCCATAAATCTATTGGCACAATAACCAAATCAACTACCCATTTGTAATGCATAGACAATGGATAGGTCAGTTGCAACCCATCTCTATGCTTTACTATAGAATACGTCTATTAGCCCCATCACTGTATGATTCCACATAATGCTCCACATATTTATACGTGTTTTTTTGCCAATACTTCTCTTTGATCTTGGCAAATGTGCCCCAAACTCCTCTATGTCCAGCCCATAAACTTTCATGAAACTCTTGCACCACCTGTTGTTCAGAAGACCTATCTCCTAATACACGTACTGGAGGTCCTCTCTTTTTCTTTACATGCTTCCATAAATATCCGTTGTTCAAGAAAAACCCATAAGATTTTCTTTTAATCCTTTTGAATTTAGCTTCAGACCACTCAGCCTTCTTTGTCATAAGGCTAAGATATTGGACTATTTTTAGCCAATCATCCTCATACAACTCTTCCAATAATTGTATTTTCACTAAAGCATAACACTGATGATGCTTTCTCTCTATTGCCCATCTCTTCTCCATGACCGTAAGTTCTTTTCTTACTTTTGAAATCCCTATTACAACAGTTGTACTTGTTGTATTTGCTATTATGATAAATGTACGTGTATTAATGATAGTTGTATTTGATGTTTTTGGATATGTATATGTAGTAACAACAAGTGCATACTCATCACCCATTGTCATAAAGTCCTTTTTAGCACCTATCACATTGTCCTCTTCATCTTCCATCAGCTCCTCTTCATCTTCAAACCTTGCTCGTGAAATCATGTTAGCCATGGGGGTTTCTCTCCCTGTAATATGCAAAAATGTAGGGTTAAGTTACTTTATATATGCAATCCTTCGTAACATGGCACTCCCTATCACACTTAAGGGCTGTCACTACATCCTAAAGCTCTCTTTTGACTTGAGAATACCATAGTTGACATTCATTGAGGACCTTTGCTCCAAATCGAATGGCATACCTATTCCCATCAGTATCATCTTGATCCACTGCCCAACCAATGCCAATTGGGCTTGTATCCATGGTGAGAATAATAGGCTGCCCATTCTCATAATTTGGTCTCTTTAGTATTGGGACTGAAATCAATAAGCTCTTTAGCTTCTGAACTGCCTTCATATTCTCTTTACCCCACCAAAACTTTTACCCTTTTCTCAAGAGCTGATATAAACTTTCAGTCACATGAGCAAAATGCGGAATCGATATCAAGTAAAAGACACATGCACCCAAAAATCTTCTCACCTGGGATACATTTGAACATGTCTCCTGCATCCTACTTATGGCATCAATCTTTACTGGTGAGGGATTTCTCCCATATGGTCTACACATGTGCCCAACAACTAATACTTCATCCACTCCAAAAACTGACTTTTCTCCTAACACATTCAAATGCACTTCTTCAAGGCGACTCAAAATCCTATCACAATCAACAATATGGTCAGCCAAAAATCTTCTACATCCATGCTCATTCAACTCTTCATTCTTCTCATAGATATCATGTCCTTTGATCCACACATCATCAAGAAAGAGTAAGGTCAACTAAGGAATATTTTCCCTCAAAAATTTATGCATAGAATTCATCATATGCACCACTGAATTGGTTGCTCCCTGTGGAAGCATACACATCTTAACCAATCCAAACGGTGTCTTCATGGTAGTGATATCCTAGCTTTCCAATTCAAGCTAGAAATGATCATATCCTGAATATAAATCACCCATAGAGTAAATTGCCTTGCCTGCAAATGCTTTTGTAAATTCATCCACTATCAAGCCTGATCCAACATTCCTTATGGTGACTTTATTAACTAGTTGTAAATCCTATATAAACCTTAAAGGACCATTCTTCTTTGGAACAATAAACCACCAATTTGAATATGAAGCTGAAGAAGGCTCCAAAATCCACAGTCTAATCTTCTCATTCAAAAGCTCCAATAGTTTAGGAAAATATGCCTGAGGCACTAGAATATGCTTTAAATGCCATGGCACATGAGGTACTGTAAAGATCACTATAGGTGCCCAACTATGGTTGTTGAATCAACACATCCAGTTTCATTTAGTTGAAATGCAAAGGCTTTCCCATGCCTTGCCAACATCTACAAGAAAGAAGCTCTTTCTATAGGAAAAAGGAAGCTTATATCACCAATTTTCAACTCTTATAAAGTTTATGCTGTAAATTTATGTCCTACTCCATGTGGATCCCGTAAACTAGGCTATTGAGTCATTTTTTCAAACAACCCATCACTTTCAAGCAGTAAAGGCAAAGCCACAAGCTTAACCTTCTTTGCAAATGTTTTTCACTTTGTATCCACACTTGCTTCAACCCTATTTTGCAACCCATATTGCAACCCATAACATTCATGCCTAGCAAACTCTTGAATGACTTCATACATCTCTAAACTGTCAACATAAATAACCTCTTTTTCTACCATATTTTCAACATTAATTGCTATAGAAATTTTAGCCACTGTATCAATATCAATCAGCCTTGAAATACCTTCATTTGCAGCCATCAAACCATATGTCTTCAGCTCTTTTTTAGCCCATTCTCTATATTTCTTGTTAGCCCTGCACATGGTTGAAATATTCTTAAAATAGCGAAGACTACATGCTGTCCATTCTTGCAATCTAGACACAAACAAAGTTTTTTCCCCTTTCTTGGAGGCATAATTATCTTCCTAGAGGCACTACCATAGCCTCCACTTACAACAATGCTGTCTAAAAACCCTTCAACTCTCGTGCATTAGGTGGCATGGGATTATCCTGTAGCCTATCTCAATTGTGGGGATGATTCACACAAACACTGAGAAATTGTACCACCTTTGTATTATCTTTACTCCAAACCCGAGTATATGAAGAACCATCATCCAAGGCTTTTGTTTCCATCCTTGATTCTAAAATATAGGGCTTCCCCAAAATCATCGGATAACTACATGAATCCTACACCAAAAAATGATATTCATCCCTAATATTTCCAACAATCACGGGTACATTTGGACAAGCTGCATAAAGATTCCCTAATGAATTGTTTGTTGCCCGTATGCACTATTCTAGATCTACATCAATCGTATAACCTCCATTCTCATACAAACTGTGTGCCATAACATTGATTTTAGAACCATGATCCAAGAGAGCTATGCAAGGCATCTCTCTTTCTCCCACTTTAACAATTGTCTCTATTGTAGCACAAGCCTAATGCGTTCATGAATAATGACTACTTGGAATAAAATAAGCATATTCTTCTTCATGTACTTGTTGATGGACATCCCCATTATACATAGCCTTCTCTCTATGCTTACTGTTGCCCATAAGATCAATTTCAACCACAATATTGCTATATACACTCCCATTTAACACATTTTCAACATCAACATGCTCCAAATCAACATTACATGCATCATCAATTTCCCTCTGAAGTTGTTTCTCTATGTCTTTGTCAACCTGCATCAATGCTTGCAAAAATTCACCATCAAACTGTGTTTTTTGTTTTAGCATATCAATGATTGCATCATGAAATTCACGCTTCGGATTCCAAGAACTTTGCCAAGTGTGAATTCCACTCTACTACCAAAGTATGTGATCTTCCAGGACCTTTTTAAGGTTTGTGGCAGTCTCAAGATCTGATTATAATCTATAACTGGGCTACTTGCCCCTTTTCTTCCCTTCTTGTTTCTTCTCTTGAGATGCATCCTCCATAACATGCTCAGGTATGGCTTTTTCAACCTCTTTCTACTCGTGATTAGACTGTTGAATGTCCATGCGATGATTGGGATTCCTTCAGTTCTTATTCTTTCAAGTCTATTCTTCCTACTCACTATTCTATTCTTCTTACTTAGTAAGGTCTTTTGTGTTGAGGATTCAGCTTCCTAGCATCTTTCGTGTTAGTGAAAGGTGTGAAGCTTTAGGCTTACACGGTTCCATTTTTCCTAGCATGTGAACAAGACTCAAGGCAAGTCCCATAGCCATTGCCTTGACGCTAGAGAGAATAGAGAATCTCTTTGGTGAGACCATAGAAAATACTTTGTCTCAGTAGTGAAATAGGTCGGCATTGAGAATGATGGGTAAGCAAACACATCATCACTTGCATGATTACATATAGTTATAGGATGAATTTTGGGTGTCATGCAACAACTAAATTGATAGTTGTGCATTGCAAGAAAAAACAAAAGGGATAAGTATCCAATACTCAACAAAATTTACTTTAAGATACAAGAACTACATGAGGAGTATGGCTTGAGCCTTAAGCGGAAGGTCACTTGAGGCGACTTGACCAATGCTGATCTTTTTTGACAAAAAATGCCTCATTGTGTTCAAGCTACATTATCAAAATAATGCCAAGATATACCTAAACCATCTACAACCTGAATTTTTTGAGGACTATCTACTCTTCCATAAGGATTATTAGGCCCCCCATCATGTGGGGAGATCATGGGAAAGTTTTCCAGGTGCTACACATTTGAGAGGTGTAGTACTGCAAAATAAGACCCTTCCACACATAAGATTTCATAGGCAAAGTTTGGGGCAACCGTGCTAGACATTTGTAAAAGAAAGCCTAGAGGATTGGAAAAGAAGTTGGACAATTGGAGGAGGGCAAACAACATATTTCAAGGTGGCTTGCATGGGTCGAATAGAAAGGTCAAATGCACATAGGGTGCAAGCAATATGTACACTAAAGATAATATTTTCAAGCCATGACCTTCTGAACTAGATTACATTTTCTATTTGTAAGGCATTGTTGAGAGAGTTCTAACAAGTTGCACATAGAATGTGAGCAAGTTACATGAGCTAAGGGCATCTCTCCAACAAAAGGAGGAGATCTTATTGAGGGTTGAGGGCCTGAATACAATGTCTAAGAGAATTAAGAACAACATTACCATGTTTGAGCATTGCTTGGAGGAGCTTCACTGACAAGGTCATCTTGATGCTGAAGAGCTAAATGAAGTGGAGGATGATCCAGATGCATCAAAGTGTGTGCTTAATTGACTTGGAATCATTGAGAATTTGCAGCTTCTTACCCAAGAGTTGGAAGCTCAATAGATACTTTTTCCTTACCTTTTGGTATCATCCCTTTCTTTTGTAGCTAATGTACTCCGTTGGCCTAGCATTATACTTATTTTGGTGCCTTTTGAAAATCTTGGATCCTTTTAGAAAATTTTGGTATTTTTTATACATTTTCACTAAAAAATCTTGCACATTTTGAAACCTTTTGGTAGATTTTGATATATTAGGCTTGGTGTTGACCATCATGTGCACTGAATGTCATATGGGTCATTTTGAAACCTTTTGGTAGATTTTGATATATTAGGCTTGGTGTTGACCCTCATGTGTACTGAATGTCATATGGGTCACCATCAAACAAGGGAGGCTCCTCACTATGGTGAAGGGCACTCACATTTCTTGGTGGTGACCCTCATGTGCACCAAATTCCCTACGGGTCACCACTTAGTGGGGAAGGCTCCTACTGGGGTGGAGGGCCCCTGCATTGCTTGGTGGTAACCCTCATATGCACCAATCATCGTATGGGTCATCACAACAAGTGAGGGAAGCCCCTCACTACAACATAGGGACCCCCATCGCTTGGTGGTGATCCCCATGTAAACTTTTTCAAAGGACCCCCAATCTCTTCATAGAGGACTCGCCATTAGTTGGTACTTTTTATTTTTGAATATCAAATATTATTTGGGATCCCCCATCTCTTGGCAAAGAGTCCTCCATCACTTGGGGGAGGACCTCCATTGCTTTGTACTTTTTTGGTATTTTTGTTGTTTTTTTATACTTTTTTATATTCTTGAATATCAAATATTTTTTGGTACTCCCCATTGCTTAGTAGAGGACCCCCCATCCCTTGCCGAGGGGCTCCCATCACTTGGTGGTAACCTTATGTAAACGTTTTTTGGAGGGCTCCCATCCCTTGGCGGAGGACACCCAATCGCTTAGGTTTTTCTTATAATTTGAGTACTATTTAGTCCTTTTTATCTTTGAAGATCAAATATTGATTGGTACTCCCTTTACTATTTGGTAAAATTTTCACACTTTTATCGTACACATTATAGTGCATTTTGCACCCAACTATTTGTGCATTTTGATATCTTTTGAAACATTGTGGTATATTTTTTATGTATTTTGGTACATTATGATTTACCTTTTGGTGCTTTTCTGATAATATTGCTATTGTTTGATACTCTTTATTAATGACATTTTCATGTTTTTCCTACAGATAAAATGTGATTTTCTCACAGTCGAGAATCAAGAGGCTCAGTCACCCAAATATATTTTCTTGAAATACTGATTGCAAAATTGGAGGGTGGATAGAAGGCTCATATTGTTTCCCAAACCCCAAGTTGTGGATGAAGGCAACACAATCCATGCTTTGGGGACTTGCATTGCTTAGAGGGAGTCTTTAGACTTGATCTATGTAGTGAGTTCTTTCATGTTAGGCTGTAGTAGCATGTAGGGACAAGTACCAACCCTTGGTTTTTGCTCCCACTCTCATGGCAAATGTCACATGTAGGAAAGCTAGATGCAATCATTGAATTCCAAAAGTGTCCAGTAGTTGGGCTCACAAGGGATATATTTAGGAGAGTAAAGAACTATTTACTTCTTTATCATATTGTCTACCTTATTCTTGTTTTCCTTATTTGTTATGGGTCATCTTGCCAAACTTTGTAAATTGTGGGGCTAATATGGCATATGCAAACAACCATGCTACAAACAAGGACCCAAAGGATCTGAGACATGAGTCTGATGATGTCAAGGAAGAGATGTTCGGGAACTCTAAACCAATAATGACTGGGGTGACACAGAAATGCACACAGAAATACCCATTGAGCTTGCTATTTGTGAAGAGCAGAAGGAGGAGCCCACTATAGTTCCTATATTTGGAGAGTAGAAGGGGGAACTAGAGGGAGAAGGGGAGCCCACTATGATTCCTAAAAATGAGAAAAGACCAAATGAAGATAATCTATAACTCAACCACTTTTGAGTTCAATTATTTGTTTATTCTCCTACATATACCTAATTTGTTTAGTCTCTTGCACATTCCTAATTTGTTTAACTTATTTTGTAGCCCCAAGAGCTTGGTGGCTCGAAGAGGAGTCTGTTTTGGAAAGTAAGCTTCTATGTGATGTTCTTGCAACAAAGGATAGATTAATAATCATTGATTTCAATGCAATGCTCTTTAAGAAATCAAAAGAACCTTTTAAATAGGAATGGTTGTTGTTGAAGGGGTCCAAACCAAATTGGGTTAGTGAGGATTGTTACTCTATAGTGAGGCCTAAAGCCAAAAAGTTCCTATTGGCAATGGGAGCTAAAGCAAGTATCATGTTTTGGAGCTATTGTAGGAAGCCAAAGCTGATGCACATTTTGTTTGAATGCTTCCCCTATACATTGGCCAATGAAAAAATTCTTACAGGTAAAGCTACTTGGAGATTTTTGGTATTTTTATATCATTTTGTAGTCTTCTTATTGATTAAGTCTTACGTTCCTATTTCTATATGAATAGATGTATTCTCTCAAGAAGATAGTTAAGTGTAGTGAAAGAGTTTTTGCCATTTTCCTTGTGTTGATGGGCAACATTGGAAAAGCCTGTGTTATTAAAGAGCTTGTGGAAAGTGTGGAGAAAACACCCTCGGTTTGACACCAACAATACCATACTGATAACCACGATCGATAACCGCGAACAATTTTGTTTATACCTATGGGGGCTAGGGGCGACCGGGAAGTCTACCTTTGTGCAGCTTCTGGAGCATATATTAGGGGATGCAACATGTTCCTTGGATTTACTTAGATTGACTAATTGCTTTGAAATGAAGATAATACATGATAAGATATTCATTGCGCTCCCAGATATACCTACAAAGGTAAATGATGCCCTAAATGACACCCAGTGTTCCATTATAAAGAAGATGATATCGGGCGATAAGCTTGTGGTGGAAATAAAAAATGGGGGGATTTATGTCCCACCCGTGACAGGTTTACTGCTGGTGACATCCAACACTATATGGATGGCTCAGGACCGAACCAACGGGTTTAGGCGGCGTATACTATACCTACTTACACCTAGGGTGGCTATACGAAGAGACCCGTATTTACTTACAAAACTAAAAAGGGATGCAAGTGGGCTAGTTAACTGGGCACTTGATATGCCAGCTAAATGGGCTCGAATAGGGCAGAGTGTAGAAGCAATTAACAACCTAAGCAGAGGGGGCGAGATGTATCAGGTGTTCTGGAATGGTTGTTTAGCTGCATAAAGTATCGCCCCCCAGTGAAATGCCGTTAGGCGCCAAGAAGATACCTATACCAGGTGGGTTGTACAATTCATACATCCAGTACACAGAAGCAAATGGGATTGAGCCAGTCATTGACCTTTCATTTGGAGAAGTGCTCAACGATTCTCTAAGATCACTAGGATATAGGGATATCGTCATAAAAAGGAAAATGAATGGAAGAATGGTAAAAGGAATCAGCTTAGAAGAGGGAGAGCCTATAAGAAGGAGCGAGTGGTCAGACACAGTTAAGTACTTGATGGAGAGGGAACCCTGGGAAGGATTCTTTGAGGAGTCACGCTTAGAGGAGCCTGACGAGGAGAGAAATGATGACTATGACGAGCATGACGACTATGATGACTATGACTACTATGATGACCACGACGACCTTAAGGAATCAAGCGACAATATCTATAATGGAATGGATCAGATGGCCATAGTCAATTCATTTGAGATAGACAATGAGGAAAAGGCAGAGGGATAGGACAAGAGGCCATTAAGGCTAGGGGAGAGGCCAATGAATAATAAGGCCGAGATTATGAGAAAAACCCAATCCAATAGAGGGAGCCTTTCCTGCCTAATTGAGGAAAAGGTGGGCTCTTTGACGGGACCAGAAGCCCAGAAGATCAAGGATTTTCTATCAAAATATCCCTGGTTAAAGGGCACGCTAGCTGGCCAATGGGAGGACTAGCCCATAGAGCATCTAGTGGATGAGGCCAAAATCATATTGCAAAGGGATTACTCTATCATGGATAAGGTAGACGAGGTATATGGATCTATAGCAAAATTGCATACCGTCAGCATTCAGCTACCATCCACGCTGTGTCTTTCAACCACCATGGATGGGTTAAACTACCCACTAGCCCTAGCCTTAGAGCAATCTATTGACTAATTAAAGGTATCTCAATCGCAATTTCAAAGCATTTTTGACCTAATAAATTATAGGGTAGCCTCCCCAATAGTTGACATTGTTTATATGCTATTTAGGCTATTTAGGAGGCAAGGCAGCACTTATTTTAATCGTCGGTGCCCTATTAAGAGGCTGTTTGCCACCTCTTACACACAACTAGGGGGTATCCAAGACTAATTCCCCAGGATGTGGACGGGCTGGGCACTATATCTTGTCTAAAAAGGGAGTGTAAGAAGGTTCTCAAAGAACTCCTACAAGGAATAGTCATTCCGCCTCATCTGGCTATTGAGGAGCTAGATATGGTGGCCTGCCACATAGGTATCTATGCGGGTCTTACAAGGAGGGGTTTAGCACCCAATACATTAGAGGCCTACAAGACTGGCCATTTTTGGTCCTTCATTATGTCCAAATGGGGAGAGGATATCCCTAAAAAAACTGCTGAAGACTCTCCTTTATGCCGGTTTGAATGGAGCCAGTCTTACAAGAGCGGGGGCTATACGAGAACAAGTAATGGATTTCTGTCCTGAAAAGGATGTTTATCTACAAAGGGTTTTATGCCATCCCATTCTTCAGGAACTTGCTCTATTTCAGTCGTCGTTAAACAAGAGAGAAAAGATCTATCTACCCTCCTGTGTACTGCCATACTACGGAAGGTAGAAGAACAGCTAAGCGGGAAGCCCGTGGGCAGTCGGTATCACGGGGGGTTGCTTTCCTCCCGTATTTTAGCCTCTCACGAGATAGTACTTCTTGCCTACTTGATAGAGGCGATCTATCAAAAGAGGCTAGGTATTCCCCTTTCTCTAGAAAATGACGGTCTCTTAATTCTTACCCAAGCAAGCCAAGGAGATTTGGTATTTGATCAACTAGATAGTTTCTTAAAGCAACAGAGCACTAGCTTCTTAGGAGTCAATATCTCATTAGAGAGAAAGGATTAGGTCACTTAGCCACTTCAAATTGGGATAGCTAAGTGGCAAGAGGAGGAATAAACGTTATGGCCATCATAGTCATAGTCGGCATGGTTGTCATATGTATATATATTGTTATTTTACGGAATCTCAAATTTGTTCCTGCTTCTTCAATCTGGCTCTTCCTTACCTATTTCACTAATATCTTTAATAAGCGGAGGATCTTATGAACCACTTGGCCACCTTACTCGGTACCTTCGGGGTAATGAAATACATTTTTTATAAGGTTTTATTGCAGTGCCTCCGTTATTTTCAAGAATCCGTCCGCGATTTTTTAAAACAAACTAAAAAACTCTCCTCCGATGAGCAGCACCTTATTGCGATGGATATTGCCACAAGGGTATGGGATAAGTTCGGTCACGTGCCATCCTCTGAGAAGAGCAGCTTGTGGTCCCATCTGGGCTCCTTTACTAGATCTATATACCAATATATAGTCCTTGGTTTCACTCGATCTATCTTATTCCTTCCTACATACGTCATTACCACTCCCTTTAGATTTTTTATAGAAAAAAGTGGATGGACTCCCTAAGGGAGCGAACTCGTGATATGGCTATGCAAGGTTTATGGAGCCTTGTTATACCCATCAACCTTGCCTATCTGGCCACATCCCTGCTTGTTCGCAGAATGGAGTACGTCCAAATAGTCAATGGGGAGGGGCCCAAGGGGGCCGAGATATAGAGTCATACCCTTAAGCGAGTAGTAGTGGGCGGGGGACACTTTTCTATTATGTTGTTGCCCAATAACGATGTTATTTATCTAATAGTCTATGTACTCTTTTTCTTTAGCATTTTTTACACAGTCAGTTTTATAGTGTTGTTATTTAGATTTAACAACAAGGCTTAAAGAGATAGACTAATAACATCCCTCTCTAGCACTTGACCTTTACAAACCAATGTTAATAGAATAATGTCGTACTCTTGTACACAGATCAATGTAGCTTAACGGATGGCCACCTAAACTATCAGGCTGGAGGGTTTCTAAATAGACCAAGTAGGAACCCTTAGATGGGATGGGGGGGATTAGGATGCCTCAGAATATAAATGATAGAAACGCCGTTAATGATAAGCCTTTAGATTCTACCCGTCTTAGGCTAGAGTCCTTAAAAAAGTGGCACACTGAGCGTTGGATTACTACTTTTATAGTAGAAGAGATAGCTGCTATACTGCCTTTAAAGACAGCCTATTTATTGTATAAATAGCAATGCGTAATGTCTGATATCCCGTACGTACGCATTCAAGCGTTCAATCATCTTCTTAAGAATGGTTTGGCGTCGCACTGGCCCAAGGCGCGCGACTACCGGGGAGTGAAGGGCATCTATTATGAAAATCTCACAATTCGCAGCTGGGTACATGCTGTAGATTTTAATTCAAGATGATATGAGGAACCCCCCCTCTGACTTACCCATTATGTTCTTGTAATAAAGGCAGACACCAAAGTATTTCTAAAACCATTCTATGAAAAAGGGAGGGCCAAATGAATAATTCTAACACTAAAAAGGGACCGTTTGGATGGAAGTGGCCTTCTGATACATGCGGGCAGCAAGGAAAGAGAATGAGTCGAACTTTAGAGAGGGGAGAATACTCGCAAGGAAAGAAAGATCCACTCACATGTATTAATGATAATCCATTTTTTTTGGCTAGCCATATAGACCTACCAGACGATTATTCAATAGAGAATCTCTTTTCTAATAATCAACAAAGTGACGAGCCTGAGTCGCCCTTCAATGGGTCGGGACCTTATTACTACGGTACCCTTGGGGGTACGCCTCCTGCACTCTCACAAAGTGAAATTGAGGAGGTTAACAGCATGCCACAAAAGGACTATCTTGCCCCCATTGACATTGAGAATCTAAATATCATAGGTGCCCACCCTGTGGGGTATCAAGAGAGAGAGGAACCCCCCCTTCGGTGATTTGTCAAGGATGTCCAACGATTATGGCTGGGGCCCGCATTAGCTAGGTTACCCTCATGGAGTGTCACTACAAGTCTCTAAAGAATGAATATGAAAATTTCTTAACTCTCCATTCCTACATATGAAAGGTGCAACCTTGTTGTAGTCCATCATATCTTATGGATACTATTGAGCCTTGGCTTCCTATCCACTGGCCTACTGTAGGCAACATTTGATGTATGATATCAAGGATGACTTGACTCAACTAGTGAAAATTTTCTTCATTTGGATGGAAGGCTATTCATATTGACATGAAAGGCCAAATGTATAAGTTACTCTAGCTATCATGTGATGTCCTATACATATCATAATACAATCCTAATGTGTAGAAGCACCCGTAAACCTCATAGTTTTTTATTTCTTGTATCAAATTGTCAGTATCACTTAGGCTCCTTCACCCTACATAGGTCAATAAGTTGAGGTTACTGAATTGTACCCTTGCTATTTGCATTGGTGACAATCTCTATTGTTTCAAATAGATTATAAGGTGCAATGTGGTTTGATCAAAGGGATTCTTGGAGAGTCTCAAGGGCACTAGGACTTGGAGAGACTCTCTAAGTTTATTTAAAGCTTAGAAGCAAGAAAATGTCTTGTAAGAGCAGGATTTTAACCTGGAAAAGAAGCTAGAGATGTGTCAAAATATATCATTTTAAAGCAGAATTTAAAGATCGACAGAAGTGGAAGATGCGGATCCAACAATTTTAAGTTGCCATGGAAGACATGAATTCAAATTACTTCAAAAGACTGACCTTCACAATGGTTGTAGATTTTTCATAATTTTTTCAAGTTCTAGATCAAAGTAGGACAAGTTCCAAGCAATTCAAGACTTCAAGATGAACACACACAATTTCTTGAACATGGAATCAAACATCGGGACACAGGAGGAACTAGAGGTTGGACTTTGGGGGGGTCAAATTAAGGCCAAGATTTAAAAGGACATGACCATTGGGTGGGCCTTAGCCCAAAATTTTTGATTTGGGGGGGGGGGGAAGGGCACCATTTTCCTCACGAGCAATCTACAAACAATGCCGTTATGACGATTTGATCATGAGGGGGGTTGGGGCTGAAGAACAACTACCCAATCGAACTATACTAGACTACTTTTGCAATTTATTACTCTCCATCACCGGTCTTTGCATAGAGAATGGTGGCTTGAAGAGGAAATGCCAAAATCCATCTTTCTCTCTCCTCCAAGAGATCATTCATGTAGGCAATAGAAAGAGAAGAACATGGTGAAGGATGCTTGTTTGGCATTCACCGAATTGATTAAGATCGAGAGGATGCTAAGAATTGATGTCAATGTTGTGGAGATCGATGGCAAGTCTGATGGCTATCCATGCATTCAATTTTTGTGACCCAAAACACACAATTTAGCAATATGTCCATTTTATGAAGAAAATTTACTTGTTGTGGATAGTTTATGGTCCAAATGAAATGCATATGGTATGAAATTTTGTATGAACCTTGTTTGACATGTCTTTGAGGGTTGCAAGTGATAACATGTAGAAGCCACAGTTTTGTATGAGCCTTGTTTGACATGTATTTAAGGGTTTCAAGTAATAATATGTAGAAACCACAATTATATGTGGTCTTTATTATAATTTAAAGCCCAACATACAATGTTTAAGTGAAAAAATAAGGGTTTTTTGAATTTTGGGTGGAAAAATCAGGTTCTTGAGGGATAAAATGAAAGATAATAGTGAAGATCAATAATGCTAATTAGATTTAATTGGAAAACAAAAATAACATTAATTTATTTATAAATAAATAATAAAAATATTTTTAAATGGAAAAAATAGCTTTTATGTGTCAAAAATTTACAAATGTATTTGTGGATGTATGATGGATCTAGGAATGAGATCTAACCTTATCTTAGCTCCATTTTCATGTTATAATGAATGATTTATTGATTTTCAAACAAGAAAATGACATGAAACCATTATCTACACCTACTGCTGCAAGCATAACATTAGATGATAGGGAGAGGAGGGATCATGAATGTTGGATATAGGCAAAAATCTAATTTTATAATGCATTTCATATATAGGACATATTTGTCTTAAAAGTTAAAGGGTTCAGTAGCATGAGTATGCTCAGTGCTGTCCCTATGCAACACCACAAGCACACTAGTAGTATAAAAATCATGAAAAGAATTGGTTGTGCACATCCACATTGCTGAGTTGATTGAATAAATTGTTTGTACACTTGTGGAAATTCACCTTTGTATCGCATTCCATATACATGGTTAAACGAGTATCAGCTCCTCCTGGATTGCATAGCACTTGGTTTTCTAAATGTTGACCTAGGTTGAGAGTGTGAGAAGTCCAAGTTGTAGGTTTAGTACATTCATCTCTTTGGGGATTGATTCATGAGGATTATGTCTCCTCTCCTCGAATATTTTTTATGAAGAGAGGACTACGTATCATATGTGTTAAATATTTGAACAATGCATCTCGAGGCCAATCCCCAAAGTATAGGAGATTCATGGTGAGGCCAGTTGAGGGGTGCTCCCTAAATATGTGATACGAGGTGCTAGGCACCATTATGTTTGGGTACTCCCTCTAAGGAGTTGGGAAGGGATCCATTGGACTATAAATGATACAAATGCATGTTTAAGTTAGATCAATGTGTGTAGCCTCTAGACGCTCATGGCCACGAGTTCATGGGGTATTCTGGTTGAGCATAAAGGCTTCGCTAGAGCCTTTAGATCCAAGTCGAGACTATTTTTGGTCTAGATAGGTAGTGCATTTACTAGGAGCCGTTAATAAGTGGCGGTCTCCAAATCTTGGTTGATAGTGACTAGTTGATTAGTGTATGCCAAAAGGTAGTAAAATAGATCCAAAAGAGCATTAAGTGAAGCTTTAGAAGTAAGAAAGAGATGAAAGGGCTAGACAGTTGGTCAAAATTATTAGGAGCTATTCTGCTCAAGGAAATAGCCCGATATCTCTACGAGAGGGGTCTTGGCAACCCTAGTTCTACAAGCAACTCTTCTTCAAGAGGAGGAGGAAGCTCTAGTACTTTCCCTCTTCCAATCGCTTAGCCACTTCGAGTGGGATAATAGTTCCACTAGTTCAAAGATCCTTGGAAAATCCATTTGTCCTCATGGCACAACCCATTGCAATCCCTGTAGGGATGTTAAATGTACCATTCTCTCTACCAATTTTTAATGGGTTAGAAGAGAAAGATGTGAAGCTCTACATTAGTGAATTCCAAAAGAATGTTCAGTTGTCGAATCCAAGATGAGGGACATCTAATTATGTTCTTTAATATGACTCTAAAAGGAAGAGTTGTAGTATGGCATCACAGCCTAGAATTTGGAACCATAACTACAATTGATCTATTTTTTACAACCTTTTAAAGAGAGTTTTCCCTTGAAAGAGGTGGTCAATATTGGGTGTGTGTTCTTTAATATAACATGTCAATAACCTCATGAGAATATGCAAGTGTATGCTAAGAAATTGAAAGGAAATGTTTCGTAAATTACAAACCTATATTTCTATTCCAACTACTGCTCAACTATGGTACTTTTTTGCATGGGTTGGATTTTAATATCTAGGTGTAGTTGAGCAGTGTTGCTCTTGCTAACATTGATACTGCCACCATTACACAAGCAGAGGAGATAGAGTTGCAATTGTAAGTGGAATTAATTTGGCATTAACTAGTGAAAGTCAAGGGGCACCCATGACTAATTTGAATGGGAGAGGAAGAATAATATAGAGTGTACCCATGCTAACAACTCCTAATATTACCATGCTGATAGCTAGCTAGATGGCTCCACTAAATAATGGAAGCCAAATGACAAACCCTAATATCATTCCAAGCAGAGCAGATGACCCCTAATCAGCTAGTTAGATCGACTGAATGACAAGTAGATGATTGCAGCTATGAGTCTAATGCATCAAATATTATTGGCAAAGTCAAGGAAATGATGAAGCATTATACTCATGTGATAACAAAATAGTATAGACAAATAGCTATAGATGTTAATTTCCCAAAGAAACAACCAAGCTTGATAGAAAGTCAATGCCCTAAAGAGGGTGATCCATCACGATTTAGTTGTAAGTAGTGTGGTGGGCAACACTTTTTGAGAAATTTCCCTAATGTCAAATGTGACATATGTAGAAAGTCCATCTATTTAGCTAGTACTTGTTGCTCGAGTAAGATTAGGTCCCTTCAATAAGGGAGTAAGCAGTCATGTCCAATAAATCATCGAGCACAAGGGATTAACCTTCATTACAAGATATAGGCCTCATACTGACATTCAAAGTGACAAAAATGTTCACCAAAAAAGTTACCCCTATCATTGCTATATGCATTAGTATTAGCATCTCCATAAAACCGTCAGTATTTTTATCGCTATTAGCATCGCAATTTTTATCAATTTTGTGACACTAATAGTGATGCAAATACCAATGCAAATAGTGATGTTTTGCGACACGTATTGCAACGCCAATAGCGATCATGCAGTAAATTTCTAATGCTAATAGTAACGGTTGCAGATAAAAAAGATTTATGGTAGGACAACACATATAGCACTATGTGCTATATTTATATTCTACAAATGGATTACATGTTAAGTATGAAATGGTTGTCAAGATGAGCACAAAATGTACTTGAACCACAAGACTAATACATAGAATATGTACAAGATCGCTGATGAAAACACATGTAATTATGGCAAGATACAAAGGATGATAAGAACATAGTACATATAAGATGTCTCCATAAATCACATGACCAAAAAGGAAGAGGATGTGCATTCCACAAATCCAAGCGCGAGCTATACATCCTTGCCATCCGAAAGCTCGTATCGACATGGAGCATCGAACAACAAACTCTACAAAATGAACAACTACACATTAGTCCACCATACATAATGCATTTTAATAAAAATAGTAACTACGAAAAAGAAAGATGAGTAACTTACGGGGTTGTTGCATGCATATAGTCTATCAATCAATACAGTGAGACATAATACAACTATTAGAAACATGATTGTTAGTACAAGTGATATTGCAAATAAGAAAGCGAGAAGAACAAAAGAAAAACTTACAAAGTTCTCTAGATAAGTCCTATGGCTGCCACTCCCAAGATGATGGACCACCCTTGCCTTTAGTTGTGCCCTCGCTGCCTCTCACTGCTATTGCCAATGTCCTGGAGAATTTGTAGCCTCCTACTGAGTCTCCGCCAGTCATCTATGTCTAGCCACTCAAGCTTTGAGGACTCTTGAGTGCCTTTTGTGCATCCCTGATAGTCTATGCGACATGTACGCATGCATGCACTCTATCATCCACCTAGTGGAAAGCCTCTTTGCCACAGTGGGTACTAGAAACTCCTCGTGCAAGGATGCTACTATGTAGTGCTTGCTCCCCTTGGATATGTTTTTCTAATGGTCCAATACATTGTGCCAAAAAACTTGTTGGCATAACCCTCTCATACAAGACATCACCCCTCCTCCCCTCATCATTCATGATCACGGCTCTTGTCTTGTCATCTACAAGATATACATACCCCTCTGGGGTATGACTAAGATATGTCCTCTCCCACCTACGACCATACCCCTAGTAACTAGGAGACCCTTGTACATCCGGTGTACCCACAGGGTGGTATCTCTCCATGTAGTACCCATAGAGGTGCCACCTACGGTGGCTGGAGTCACTGGAGTAGATGTTCCCACACATGTGACAA
Organism: Lygodium microphyllum; assembly: GCF_053477565.2. Classification (NCBI taxonomy): domain Eukaryota; kingdom Viridiplantae; phylum Streptophyta; class Polypodiopsida; order Schizaeales; family Lygodiaceae; genus Lygodium; species Lygodium microphyllum. The sequence goes on along the minus strand of NC_141154.1, from coordinate 109,878,764 downwards.
ATCCTACAAGTGACACGCCTCCACCAAAACGATGAGACAAAGACACTGCATCAATGCCTTCGCAACAACCACTTTAGCCACCCTCTGTCAAACTTACACAAGAGCGAGCAGTAGCACCTGTATCTCAAGCTGACCATGGGCTCATAGTATCCACATCTCCACAACACCCCCCAAAATCACTCCCTTCGTCTTTCTGGAGCATTGACCTCATCTACTAGAAACCAAAGCATCAGAGGTTGAAAAAATAGATCTAATAGAATGGCCTGATGGTGTCTAAGACAGCTCCTGGTCTGCCATATCTTTGAATCGGGCCAATCGGATCTAGAGACATATGTGTGAATATCTTGTGCAACTCCTCATTGCTCATCCCTCAACTCATCGTGCTCTCCAAATATCATCAAAGGTCACCTGCACATGCAGAAAATGATGTTAGCATAATCAATATAAAGATTCAAGCAAAGCATGGTAATATAACACCGGCGATAATTTTTAAAATACTAAACTGTATTGGAATGCGACAAAACTTCACACGTGCACTCGTTAAGTGGCCAAGAGCCCTTTTTTTTGGGAAAAAAAAACCTACATATTTCTGGTCTGAAGTCTTGTGTCTAGAGCCACTTTCCTGGCAGGAAAATGGCTCCAAATGCCAAGACTTTGGACCCCTAACAAGAAAATGGCTCCAAACACCAGGGTATGTAAGTATTGTTTTTCCAAAGAAAAATAAATTGGGCTCTTGGCCACCTAATGAGTGCACATATAAAGTTTTGCCTCATTCCGATAAAAGATTATGGATTTACGATGGATAGTGTGTATCATAGCTACATTAACCCGGTTTTGGGGTTTAAATGGGTTAAAAGTTCATTCTTCTTCTCATTTTCACATCTTTCTCTCTTTGCTTCCTCCATTCTCACACTCCCAACCTCTGTCTCTTCTCCATCTTTCTTCCTTGAGCTTGCATGGCACACAGCAAGCAAGCATGTCGCTATTTTGACCCTAGAAAGACCTCACGCCAAGGCCCGCCACCTAGAGCACAAGGTGGAACCTCCTCTAGTGCAGCAACAAGTGCTCCCCATAGCGCACAACGACCACCACAAAAGAAGAGGAGATGGAAACTGAGAACTGTTGCCCTTTGGGAGATAATGAGAATCCAATGTAGATACAAGCTTCTCATCCCAAAAATATATTTTCCTAAGGTTGTTCGAGAAGTCATGCAAGACTTGGAGCTAAAAGGGATGGGAAGATTTTGGGCACGAGTGGGGGATGGCCCACTAGCAGGAAGGTGGATTGTTGTAACCATGGAAGCCCTACAAACAGCTACAAAGGGGTTTCTCATCGACTTGTTGATGATACACAACTAGAGATCATCCATGCAAAGCGTGTCACAATCACAGCTAAAGACATGAACTTTATCGTTCGGCTTCGACATGGCAATGGGACTCCTCCATAGGTTATGAGATTAATGATGCGAGGTTTTGTAATGAGTGTTAGAGCACCATAGCATCTTGGAAGGCCAAAAAAATTTGTATACTCTGCCACATTGGAATATTTACTTATATATACATAATATCTCATGCGATGTGTACTTGAATTCAAATAATTGAGTAAAGTTGTTTTGTTTTTTTCTTGAAATGCACGACTCTTAAATTTTTTAAACGTACAAACGCATCGAAAGTAGTAATATGTATGTACACATATGAGTTATGTTATTGCTTGTGCACAATCGTAAGTGCAATACTACGCGTTGATATAATTAAATTGGATTATGTTAACATATGCGAATGCGTTACTCACGTATGACACATTATCGTCGCACTTACACAAATCACACATTTATTCAATAAATATTTATTTATAGGGATAAATTTAAATATCTTATATTCATCAAGAAAAATACATGCGATAACAGATAGTGATGGCAAATACAAAAAGTCGATAGCCAACAAGAACTCTCAATTGTTCCCTGGCTTTTTCATTGGTGGAGAGGAGGGACCAACTTTTGATGAAATTATAAGTTCCTTCTTTGCTTAAAAAATGATGCGCTCCCCATTCAGCTCTTTCTCTAGGAGAAGTGCATCTCACACTTTAGCAAGGTCACCTAATGTAGCAAGCACACACATTGCTCCACCATGCGTTTGGTCAAACACAAGTAAAGAAGCTTTGACCGCTTGATTAGCACCACCTTCTCCAAGCTAGATGTCATAGGTATCGCTTGAAAATGTCAAAACTTGGTCAAATCTTTAATTTTCATGATTATTTCTTACCCTCGTGGTGAGAACTTCTTATGGAAGACCACCAAGTCTGCAACAAGGTTGCCAATGTACTCCTTCAAAGCTGAATTCTTCTGTCGATCCGCATGCCGAGCTCCTCCTTGCCTCGATGCAAACTTATCTATATACAGTATGTCCTAAATGACAAAGTCAAATCAAAAATATATTTAGCAACTAACCTAGAGTTATCAAAAAGTGACGAAACTTGACGGTACGGTGTGCCGAGTCTCTCGGAAACTGCCACCAATGAAATCTTGGCCAAAAATAAGGGTTGGCCAAAAATGGGCATCAAGGAGGCAAGGTTGGGTTTGCCGACTTGTGGCTATTCTGAAGAAGATGGCACCATGAGAGCCAACCCTTGCTCTGCCACCACCCAATGTTCCTCTTCAACATTTATGAGCTCTTCAATCCGTTGTTCTCCCATGCAACTTCCGGACGCATGGTGTGTTCAATGTTGGTCCAGATCTTGGACACACCCCATGAAGCACTTGTAGATTCAAATAGCACCATATTCTCTTTTAGCCAGAATTTAGTAGACCATTTAGGTATTTCCACAAGCATAACCACTCCTGTGTCTGTAGTATTTGGAGATAATAAAGAAGTTTATAACTCCCACACTATAGCCCATTGCACCTTTCATGTATCACACAAAACATTCACACATGATTTTTAATGTATTGATGCATCCTTTATTTCCTTTAACTCTAGGTTATGACTGGTTTTTCAAAACTCAAGCCTTTTTGCACTTTGATAGCCAACACTTAGTCTTGCCCCAAGCTCTTCCCATACCCATGATGTGTTCTTCACAAGGCCCCAACTTTCTCTAGACACAAACCACATTAGTTGATATAAGTGTACGCAAGAATGGTATTCATTCTCTATTACACAAGTTCCCTAAGCTCTTTCTCAAACCCAAAAATACCACCATAATTAATCTTCCAATCCATCACTCCATTAATATGGGCAATGCTTCCCCAGTCCACATGGCATCTCAATGATGTCTCCATTGGAATAGCAAAGGATTAATGACGTTGTTCAAGATATGCTCAAAAAGGGAATCATTCAGCCTTCATGTAATGATTGGGTTTTTGAGCCTCATTTAGTGAAGAAAGAAGATGGCACATATAGGTTTTGCATTTATTTTTGCCCATTAAATAAGCTAATCATCCATGACCTCTACCTATTACCTCGTATCGATGATCTTCTCGACCAGTTAGGTAAATCTAGATATTTCACCTCCCTTGATTTAGCCTCTAGGTATTGGTAGATTCCTCTCAATCCTCAGGACACTCCTTGTCATGACACATTATCTAACTAGGTGCTGTGAAGCTCAAGCACTCCCGGATACAAAAGTATCTACAGTCACATCAACTCTTCTCCATAATGTCATATTTCGTCATGATTGCCCCTGACAACTCTTGTATATACATAGATATAGAATGAAAGAAACAGAGAGAGAGAGAGATTATTGCCAACTTACCATTGGATACATTAGCTTGCTAAATTATGAGCCAAAAAGAAAAACAAGAAAAATAAAAATATTGAAAATTATAAGACATCAAGTATTGTACCTAGGTTTAAATCTTTGGTCCCTATTTTGTAAGACTCGGTACATGTCGGTGTAACTTTGCGATACCTTAACCAATAAACTTGAAAACAAAGAAAAAAATTTAGTGTTAGATTTGGTACTTGGTACTTGGTACTTGTTTTGATATCAGGTTCCATAATGAAACTTCATTTTTGCAATTGGTACATGGTACATGGTACTTGGTACTAGATACGGTGCTTGGTACTTGATTTGGTATAACTTGGTACTTGGTACTAGATTCGGTACTTGGTGCTTGATTTCGGTGCTTGGTACTTGATTTGATACTTGGTATAGATTTGATGCTTGGTACTTAATTGGTCAGTCTAACTTTGTGGTACCTTAACCAATAAACATGGAAACAAAGAAACTTTTTTAGTGTTAGATTTGGTACTTGGTACTTGGTACTTGATTTGGTATCAGGTTTCATAATGAAACCTAGTACTTGCAATTGGTACATGATACATGGTACATAAATTGAAATCAGGTATTGTAAGAGTAATAGCTTATGGTGAGCTTGATATTTTGAAATTAGGTGCTTTGAAACTTCATAGTTTGGATCTTTGAGCTTGAAATTTTGCTTGAGTTTATATGTAGTGTAAAATCCGGGGCCTCTGCAAAAACTATGGAAATCAAAAGCTTGTTAATATTAGAGTCCAACATAGGAAAACACTGAACCGCGATAAAAATTTTGATTTGTCTCTATCTAGCTTTCCAAGAGACAATAGACAATAGACAATAGACAAATAATTAATTGTTTGTAGACAAATTCAATGATGCAACGAACATGCGTCAATATATATCATCAGTAAATATATGTACATGTGTCTAGAGTGTGTGGTGATCAATCCTCACATATACAAAACAAGTGTCATCCTCGCATATGTCTATACAATGAATAGTGATGAATCCTCACATATGCAATACAAGTCTCATCCTCAAATATACATAACAGATCCCTAAGCATGATCACTATATGAGTCATCACTATACAAGTCACTATTATCAGACTCATGATCACCATCACCAGTGCCACCACCCTTGCCCCCACCTGCAACCCACCATTGCCCCCATCTCCATGATCATCACCACCATGGCCAGCAATCTTGTTGCCGCTCCTCTTAGCCTCTCAGCGTTGCCCCTTGGCCTCTTGTTGAGCCACCTCTATCATGTTGTCCTCACCATATTGCTCCTTCATTAGTTAGTGAAATCAAATAAGAATATATTATAATTTACATGAAAATAAACTATAAAACAAAATAGTGATACCCACAAGTGGATCTGGCCTGTCAGTAAGCATCCCTTGCAAAGCGTGGTAGCTGTAGTATGTGGCATACTCCATCTCCTGCACTGTAGGTGCACGACCATAGTCTTTGGTCTGCATCAAGACACAACCAAAGCCTTATTGATTCCTTCATTCAATACTATTACCTTTGAAAGTTAAAATTTGAACGGTCTATACTCACAAATGTGGCCACAAATCCATTCTGTCCCATCTGGCCTAGTCTAGATGTGTGACCAACTACCACTCTCTTTCATGCTGCCTCCTATGTAAATTTGATTAAACAAAATAACATAGATTAGAGAATAGTTAGAATCAATCCAACCTAATCTAGATGTGTGACCATCTTGCACTCTCTTTTGTGCTACCTTCTATGTAAATTTGATTAAACAAAATAACATTTATTAGAGAATAGTTAGAATCAATCCAACCTAGTCTAGATGTGTGACCATGTTGCACTCTCTTTTGTGCTACCTCCTATGTAAATTTGATTTTAAAAAATAACATAGATGAGAGAATAGTTAGAATCAATCTAGCAAAGTTCATATTAATTCTAATATACGTTAGCAAAGGCACACACCTTCTACTGAGGAAAACTAATGTGTAGGCGTCTCTCCTTGTTGAAGTATTGCCATGTCTCCATGCACATATCAACCCTCCTCTTGTTTGTCTCCACCATACGGTAGCATTTGTTTATTTTTCATATTACAATAAGCGTTAGAATATACCAAAGAACCTGTTAGATTTTAATGTTTTGTTACTTTTATTGCTTTTTTAACTTTGATCATTTTATAAATGTTTCATGTTTTTATGGTACTTGAAAATCAGATTCGGAGCACTCAAAGGGTACATCGCCACCTCCTACTGGTGGTGGTTGGGGTGCACAGAGTTTGAATACTGCACATGAACCCATTTAAAATGTTTTATACTACAATGAGTCTATTATATGGTGGTGCGCTCGTTGTCATGGCACATATCAGACACCACGACGGGAGTGCTTTTCACATGAGATGAATCATGGTACTTTTAAGCAAGCACCACCACCTAAGGAGTGACATTGACCTATGGTATGTGACTATTCTCCCATAGTTTTATTATTGGTTATTCTATAAATCAAAGGCTCATATATAATGCAACCATATTACATATGTAGGTATATTCACTTGATGACAAGGATGACTTCACTATCAATGATGCACATGTCCCTCGCACACAACCTAGATAGGTCATTTGTTAGTTGTAGCTCAAGGGTTCTCGGCATCCTCTACCTCATGCTTTGGAGGCTAAGATGGGTAAAGATCATTCATTGCCTACTCATTTGCATTCACTAGTACAGACATATGATCGAAGATGATACTTCCTTTAGATGGAGTGGTTTTTAGCTTCTAGGAAAATCACTACATGATTGCTCCATCTACCATTAATGGAGCAGAACGAGGCCTCTTTATTGCACAAGATTTGCATGTGCCACCTTGGTGCTCAGATCGGACGCTGTATGCTTGCGTAGTGAATGCCGAAAGGTCCCCAAGAACAATGAACTCTACTTTTTGCACAAGTTACAAGGTAAAAAGCATGAATGACAAGAGCAAGAGACCAACTAGATACAATCTCCCCCCATGCCTTGTGTGAGCGCTTCACAAAGCATGTATTTTATGTATATTTCCATCTTCATGCTCAATAATAGCCCAATTTACAAAAATATATCAAGCTTTTAGCTTTTGAGTTTGCTTTTACAAAAATAGGAATAAAGCTAATGGACGGTGCCCAAAGAGTCTGGCACGCCCAATACAATGTCCAAATAGAAATAACATAACCGTGCGCAAGGGCGCATACAAAATAATAATAAATAATCGATGCCTCAATAGACATGACAAAATACAGGCTCTTGATCTCAGCTCCGCTCTGATACCACTGGTGCACAGATTGGACGTTGTATGCTTGCGTAATGAATGCCGAAAGGTCCCCAAGAACAATGAACTCTACTTTTTGCACAAGTTACAAGGTAAAAAGCATGAACGACAAGAGCAAGAGACCAATTGGGTGCAATCTCCCCCCATGCCTTGTCTGAGCGCTTCACAAAGTATGTATTTTATGTATATTTCCATCTTCATGCTCAATAATAGCCCAATTTACAAAAATATATCAAGCTTTTAGCTTTTGAGTTTGCTTTTACAAAAATAGGAATAAAGCTAATGGACAGTGCCCAAAGAGTCTGGCACCCCCAATACAATGTCCAAATAGAAATAACATAACCGTGCGCAAGGGCGCATACAAAATAATAATAAATAATCGATGCCTCAATAGACATGACAAAATATAGGCGTGGCGCCTATCAAAATATAATCCATAGATCAAATACTCGCTATCCACCAATGCTTTCCTCCACCACTACTGCTATCTCTACACATCAACTGAAGCATTCACAATTGTTAGTAAAATAATACAATTAAACCGACAAAAATGAATACCTAGCAGTCTTCAGCTACATAAATAAATCAACTGGTTAGAAATAAATCCTAACCTTAATTTATTACGAGTGCGCACTCTAAACTCATAAATGTTTATTAATTTAATATGCATTTTGCGGAATCACCTGCTATGGAATCACCCATATACACACTAAATTAATGAAACGCCCAAAAAGGACAGGCGTCCCCATCAACTTCTCGCACAAAGAATCCACTTTGTGTATGAGCCCTGGTCATCAAAGTTTACGGAATCCACCGTAAAACCTCACAGAATCCACCGTGGCACGGAATCCACCGTGAAATATGCCTCCTGGCATCATACCCCCAGGGTGGGATAGCAATTGACCTCAATTTCTATTAGCTCAATGTGGAGCTAACAGAGTGGGGAAATCATTTAAGTCTCTAGCGTGCATCCATTGTGCTTCCTCTACAAGATGGTTCTTAAATTTAACTAGATATCTAGAATACCTTCGGCCAGTTCTAGTGGTCATAAAGTCAGTGTCTATGATAGCTTTTGGTTCAAGTATTTCAGTCTCTTCCTCTAATAAAGGTGGGTTTTCATAAACAGGGTGTACAGGTAATTGGCCTCTAATTGGTCTCAATAAACTAAGGTGAAATGTATTGTGAATTTTCCAATGAGGGGGTAATTCTAACTTGAATGCATTGTCATTAATTTTATGAATGATCCTAAATGGTCCATAGAATCTAGGGGCTAATTTGACTACTGGATGTCTATCTACACTTTGCAATCTGCGTTTTTCTATTCTTAGCCAAACATAATCATCAACTTTGAAATTTATTGCTTTTATTTTCTTGTTGGCTTGTTTGGTATATGATTGATGGGCTTTAGCAATCATATCTTTAACCTCATGAAAAATAGTGTTATGCATACTAGCAATATCATCAGCACTTTGAATTCTATTTGACAAAGATGCAACATGTGTAGATAATCTATATCCATAAATTACTTCAAACGGTGCTTTCTTTGTAGATGTGTGTGGTATATTGTTATATGCAAACTGTAATAAATGCAAATGTGTGTCCCATGTCTATGGTTTAGAGATAGTATATGCACGTAAAAGATCTAGAATGGTGCTGTTAGTGGCTTCTATTTGTCCATTAGTTTCAGGATGAAATGCAGATGAGAAATCAATCTTTGTGCCTAGGTTAGCAAACAGAGTAATCCAAAAGTTGTTACAAAATCTAGAATCACAATCTGAAATAATAACTTTTGGCAACCCATGGTTAGTAAAAACAGTTTTCAAACACAATTGTGCTGCTTGTGATGCTGTTAAAGTTTTCTTACATGGAATGAAATATGCTTGTTTACTAAATCTATCTACAACTGTCCAAATCATATCATGGTTAGATTTAGTATTAGGTAAACCAGTAATGAAATCCATAGAAATTTGTTCCCAAGGTTTAGATGGAATAGACAAATGCATAAGTAATCCATACTGTTTACCATGATGTCTCTTAACTCTTTGACAAATCAAACATTCAGAAACAAAGTTAAATACATCAGCATCCATATGCGGCCAATAAAAATCTTCAGTTAACGTACGTAAGGTAGATATGATACCTCTATGACCTTGGTATGGGGGACAATGAATTTCATTCAAAACAAAAGATCGGAATGGAATTGTAACACACAATCTCTTTTCATAAAACATAAATCCATCATTATATGACAATGAATCAATAGGAATCAAATTATTTTGAACTAATTTATTCCAATCAGCATGAAAAGTAATATCCTGATGATATGCATCTTTCATAGCAATCAAAGAATCAAAAGATATAATAGAAATATTATGAATGGCAAGTCTTCTACTCAATGCATCAGCCACTACATTTTCTTTTCGAGGTTGATATTGAATGATAGGATGAAAACTTTGAATAAAGGAGGCCCATTTGATATGACGGTCAGAGATTTGGGGTTGGATAAGTAAATGTTTAATACTTTGCTGATCGGTCTTAATCATAAATTCTGAACCCATTAAGTAGTGTTTCCACTGTCTTAATGCTTGTACAACTGCTAATAGTTCTTTGTCATATGTGGAATATTTCAGCTCAGAGGGTTTCAGCTTACAACTAGAATAGGCTATAGGATGATTGTCTTGCATAAGTACAACTCCTATTCCTGGTCCACTAGCATCAGTCACTACTAGAAAGAATGGTCTATTAAAATTAGGCAACTGTAGAACAGGGGCATGGGTTAATGCATGTTTCAGTAAGTCAAAGGATTTCTGTTGATTTTCGAACCAATGATAAACAATTCCTTTCTTCAGAAGTTTGGTTAATGGTAATGCAAGTAATGAAAAATTATGTACAAACTTCCTATAGAAACTAGAAAGACCAAGGAATGAGCGTAACTCATGCACGTTTTTAGGTACAGGCCAATTCAATATTGCATCAATTTTCTTAGGATCAACTTTAATTCCATCAGATGATACAATATGACCTAAATACTCAATTTCTATTTTAAAGAATTCACTCTTTTCAGGATTTGCATACAGTTGATTTTCTTTCAATAACTGAAAAACCAATGACAAATGCTCATAATGTTATTTCTCATTTTGACTAAACACCAAAATATCATCAAAGAAGACAATTACACAATACTGATATTTCAGAAATATATTGTTCATCATTCTACTAAACGTAGCAGGTGCATTAATCAATCCAAATGGCATGACTAAAAATTCGTAATGACCAAACTATGTTCTAAATGCAGTCTTGAATATGTCAGACTTATCTAGTCTCACCTGATGATAACCAGACTTTAGGTCAATTTTACTAAATATAGCAGATCCTTCCAATTTGTCCATAAGGTCATCAACTCTAGGAATAGGATACCTATTCTTTACAGTGATCTTATTTAAAGCTATCGAGTCAATGCACATACGATAGGTATTATTCTTTTTCTTGACTAACAGAACAGGTTCACCGAATGGAGAACTGCTAGGTCGAATCAATCCTCTATTTAGTAATTCCTCAACTTGACTCTGGATTTCTTTTTGCTCTATCTGGTTATGCCTATATGGTGCTTTGCAAGGTAGTTGTATGCCAGGGATCAAATCTATCTTATGGTCTTCTGGACGTGAAGGAGGTAAACCAAGTGGTAGGTCTTATGCAAAACAGTCCTTAAAATATGCAAGAAATTCTTTATGCCTAGGATGCATATGATTTTCCTTTACTTGCAATTCATTCACCCAAATGAGATAGGATTTACTACTCTTGCGTAATGCACGTTTAGCTTGAGTATGCGAAAGTAGTGGAAAAACATTAGATGCATGCATACCATATAATATAATAGATTTTCCTTGAAAATTAATATTCATTGTGTGTGTAGAATAATCTATATCTAGGTTATGCTAGTGACGCCAAGGCATACCTAAGATAATGTCACTCGATTGTAATGGAACAACTAAGAAAATTCTTCTTTCAGTGTATGGACCAATTTGAATCTCTAAGTCTTGCACTTCCTGTGTACCATTATACCTAGTGCCTAAGAATGCAGCTTTGATGCGATAATGCGTAGGTACAATCTGTAATTTCAATTCCTTTACTAATTTTGCAGAAATAAAATCATGAGTACTACCGTCATCATGCAAAATAGTCTTTTCCTTTCCATGCACCAAACATTTCATAGTCATATTGGCTTGGCTTTGGTTATATTATTTGCAATGGCAAGAAGTCTAGGTACATTTGGATTTGACTGTGGAATAGGCTTAGGATTTTGATTGACATTGGATGGTAATGCAGGTGGTTTTGCCCAATTTTTGCGAAAAGATGATGAAGAGAAACGACCTAGATTAAATCTTTTAAAATTGGAATTGAATTGTTTAGATCCATAGTTACCATTGGCTTGGAATTGCTGTGGTCGTCTGTCTCTACCTCGTAGCTTATCTTCAGTGTCGTGAGCTAGTGAAATGGCGTCTTCAAGGGTAGCTGGCTTGAACATGTTAACTTCAGTGTAATAATGCCCAAGAAGTCCAGACATATACTTGCGCTTGTGTGTCGCCTCTGGTATGTCTTCAAGCATGCGTAGCTGGAGTAGTGCATTCCAAAAACGCTCTGTATACTGAGGTATAGGTTCACGATCCCGTTGCTGGAGAAGATCCCATTGCTTAATAGCTTTCTCATGAAATTGTGGTGGAAGGAAATTCTGCATGAGCTTCTTCTTGAAATCTTCCCAAGTATCAGGACATTCTATGCTCTTGCGTACTACAGTCCACCAAAGTGATGCTCTGTCCACTAAATGATTAGTAACACACTTGATTTTATCTTTTTTTGCATAGGTTTCCTCATGGAAATAGTCATCAAACTGACTAATGAATGCTAGAATAGTTTTTCCTTCTCGTATGCCATTGAAAGTACGGAATTTGAAACTTCTTTTACTTATCTTTGATTCCTTGCGGATGGTTTGAGCTTCAAGAGTTGCGTCAATGAATCAGATCTTCAGCTTGAGGTTCTTCTTTGTCGGTAGACGCTCTTTGTAAATTTGCCAGTTGAGCTTGCAATGCTTGCCTAGCCCTTCGTTCTTCTTCCAATTGCATCATGATTAAGTCCAGCTTTTGTTCCATTGTAGGTTCAGGTAAGTCGCCTTCAGCCATAAGATCATCCATATGTGGTTTCGTCATCCTGTAAAACTCAAAAGACCTTTCTCACTCAAAATCAGGTTAGCTGGATGAGTGTAGCTCAAGTTCGGGAATACAAGGCTTATGTGTTTTGGCGTATTTCTTTCTCAATCTTCAAAAAATTCTGTGATTTATCATTCTTTGTATGCTGAAAATACTTCAGCAAACCTGCGTATGGGTAGAGTACCTTCCAATGAACAACTTTGCAATTTGGAGTTTCTGCGCAGGAACAGTTCTTCTAGGAGTTTTGAGCACAAGTCAGTTCTGACTCCAGTTGACTAGTCTAACTTGCAGACTTGCAGACTTGCAGAACTTATTCGACTTAAGGAACTTGCAGAACTTGATCAGAAATTACTTGCAGAACTTGACTTCTGTGGTGTGTCCTGGAGTTTGGTGACTTGTAGAAGTGATTTGCTTTACTTGACTTAGCTTGATTGATTAAGCTTAGGCTTAATAGGAGTCAAACGGCGCAGATCGTGGGGGAGGGGGGGCGTTTTTTATGGCACGCGTGATTTTTGGAGGTCTTCTGATGCGTGATGATTAAATTCTGAAGCTTAAAGCTTCTCTAAAGCTTCCCAAACTTTAAAGCTTTAAGCTTGAAGAATGGAAAATTAATGACGTATCTCTCTGGTTGTCCACGACTTGATGAAGGGAAGTTGGAAGTGGTCCTCCGCCTGTATAGCCCGGTCCTTCGCGATCTTATGACAAAAACAGGGGTTCTTGATCGCCAGAAGTCTGCCTATATCGACGGTTCATGACGAGATTGACCATAGAGCCCAATCGTTCCAGGAGCTCCGCCTTTGCACGAGATGGGTAGCGATTGGAAGCTCTTGATCTCAGCTCCGCTCTGATACCACATGTGCACAGATCGGACGATGTATGCTTGTGTAGTGAATGCCGAAAGGTCCCCAAGAACAATGAACTCTACTTTTTGCACAAGTTACAATGTAAAAAGCATGAACGACAAGAGCAAGAGACCAATTGGGTGCAATCTCCCCCCATGCCTTGTGTGAGCGCTTCACAAAGCATGTATTTTATGTATATTTCCATCTTCATGCTCAATAATAGCCCAATTTACAAAAATATATCAAGCTTTTAGCTTTTGAGTTTGCTTTTACAAAAATAGAAATAAAGCTAATGGACAGTGCCCAAAGAGTCTGGCACGCCCAATACAATGTCCAAATAGAAATAATATAACCGTGCGCAAGGGCGCATACAAAATAATAATAAATAATCGATGCCTCAATAGACATGACAAAATATAGGCGTGGCGTCTATCAAAATATAATCCATAGATCGAATACTCGCTATCCACCAATGCTTTCCTCCGCCACTACTGCTATCTCTACACATCAACTGAAGCATTCACAATCGTTAGTAAAATAATACAATTAAACCGACAAAAGTGAATACCTAGCAGTCTTCAGCTACATAAATAAATCAACTGGTTAGAAATAAATCCTAATCTTAATTTATTACGAATGCGCACTCTAAACTCATAAACGTTTATTAATTTAATATGCATTTTGCGGAATCACCTGCTATGGAATCACCCATGTACACACTAAATTAATGAAACGCCCGAAAAGGACAGGCGTCCCCATCAACTTCTCGCACAAAGAATCCACTTTGTGTATGAGCCCCGGTCATCAAAGTTTACGGAATCCACCATAAAACCTCACGGAATCCACCGTGAAATATGCCTCCTGGCATCACCCCTCATTTAGAGGTCACCCTTATGTCTTTTTGTGGACCTATATATATATGGGGTCCATGGCATCAGCTTACTTGCTACATCCAGAGCATGAGTACTTATGGGTTTTGTCTCAATGTAGCCTTTCTAATAGAGGGATTACATATGCAGAAGGAAGAAGACTCTATGTTGACGAAAGACCTTACTCTCAAGGAAATAGAGCAGGTTTAATCAATAGTAGTCAAGGGATGAGTGCAAGAACCGATTGCATGTTTGTGGAGTGTGAGAATAGTCATGAACCAAGACATATGAGTAGGGATGTACAAAGATACATAGTTGTCAATGCTATTAGATCATTACGTATTGGTGATGAATTGCTGGTCAATTATGGATGGCATAGACCTCCACAAGCACCCTTAATAGATGAGGTTTGAGAGCCTCATTGTATACAATTCCTAATGTTATTTTGGCCTCTTGTATCCTAATTCTACACTTTAATTTGCACCACATTCTCTATTGTCTCTAATTTAACTTGATAATCGTATTTTATTGTCTCTAAATGTATTGTATCTGTGATAATTATTGAATTCCATGCACATCTCTCTTTCCTTTTATATAGAAGCATGCTATTGATACAATCTTCTTTACATTCAAATATGTAGATTCTGGATTATGACATAAATAATGTCCCAAATCAATGATCACATGATGTATCTCACATGTCAATAAAGTGCATGTGGATCCTACGCATGAGTGATCCTAGTGCGTATGCAAGACTAAAGAAACAATATTCTAAGGACTTTAATGGGCATGATGATATCTTTGATAACAATGATGGCATGTCTAATTTATTGAGGATTGGTATCAAAACGACAGTGCGAGCAATATTCCTAACAACTAGAAGTATCTTTGAGAAGAAGCTCTAAAGCATATCTATGCAGGAAGCCAACTGACACGACTAAGTGCAAGCTTACTTATTCTTAATCTTCAAAACCGTTTTGGATGGAGTAATCTATCCATTTCAGCACTTTTGAAGTATGTAATAATCTAACATATTTTTTTGTTACATTCTAAACATGTTTGCTTATTATTGATCATATTTTTAATGAACTTAAATAGACGAGAAGTATGAACAACACTCAAAACATTATCTCTTTACTTTTTGGCCAAGAATAGATGATGATCTGACTAATTTTTGCAGAAACGTAGAAATGTAAGAGTGAGTAATTGTGGCGAAACCAGTGTTATAGAAGTCTGCACAAAAAGCTATTGCCTTGTTTGTTCTCCTATTTCAAGTCTAGTTTACTTGAACGTACATAACTTTTGACACAAAACTCCAAATTGAACAAGGATTTAATAGGAAAAAAGCTTGTGAGTCCCAAATAGAGACTTTTAGAGTGTCCAAGCAAGGCATATCTACAATTCAATATATTTCCAATCTAAATGATGATTGATGATGATCAAGTGAACTGATTCTATGCTTTCAATTCATAACATAAGATGCTCATAACATACACAATACATCAAATTTAAGCATGGGAAGAACACGAATCAATAATTGAAGAGATAGTACATAGATATATTTCGTGATTATCTTCTTCAAGGAATTGGCTATAGTCAATCCCGATAGCTTTGATACCATGTTGAGATATAGAGAGAGAAGATACGTTTGAGTGGGGGTGTTGGAGCTTTATTTAGCTCACCCTATCTAGACTAGGTCTCACCTATATATATATAGATTGTGATCAAGATGATGTAGTATTTGGGAGTGTATATGGTGTGCCTCTTCTCTTCCTCTCATGTCTGTACATATCTTCTCTCTCTACATCTCAACACCTTCTTGCACCATATGTTAACACATGATAGGATACAAGATTGGACCATCAACTGTGCACAAGATATATATCCTTTTCATAAGTGACAGTGAGGATTACATTAATGGGTTTTATGAATCGAGTAACTCTCCTGTATCTATCACAACAAAGCATGAGATATGGGGAGGGACAAAGCAAGTCCTTGACCTTCTATTTCCACCAAAATAAAGAGGAAAGGATTGAGGGATGTTACGATGCCTCTACAACCACAACATAACATATCAGTCTATTATGTACATTGCATTACGAGGCTCCCGGGCCTTGCTTCTACCTATGCAAGTCAAGTTGTGTTGCACAATTGCACACACTTGTATACTTTCTCTAAGCCCCTCAATCTTGTCTATTTTTAAACTGAGTGTATGATGTGGGTTTTTCAACTCCTCTTCAAGTGACATGAGCCATGGGGTGAGAGATTGATCTATCATTCCAACGTGAGCAACTCTTGAGTGGAGTGATATATTCTTTGTCTGACAACTTGATGGTCTTAATTGACAGTGCTACTTCCTTGGGTGTTATTACATGGTCCTTGCCATGATTAGAGTATGTTGTGTCAAGTCGTGGTACCTGCTATAGTCGACTCTGATCCTTCAATGCACACCAATAATCGTTTTCCATAACTAGCAAAACAGATCAAGTGTTCTTAACCCTACTCTTGTACATATGTATGCATGTTATATCTTAAGTGTGGAGACATCATGGTCTAGCCATCTATTTGTGCATAGTCCCTATTGGTCATATTCACCTGATTTGGTAAGGTCATAAGTGTAGGGACGCATCCTTGCATGCCTATCTTGCATAAACCCATGCAAACATCCTTTACACTTGATCAACTGAGAATGTTTCTTCTCTAATCCGTGTTGGGATCCTTGTCCCCTATCCTTGATGTTACACCCCACACCCGATCTTTGCATATTTCCCTTTTCTTATTTTGTGTGTTTCCTAGGTGAACACCTCCAATGTTTATCAGAACTAAAACCTAACCTTATACTCCTATTTTTTCCTTTAACCTGGTTGTTTTTCT
Source organism: Lygodium microphyllum (assembly GCF_053477565.2). Classification (NCBI taxonomy): domain Eukaryota; kingdom Viridiplantae; phylum Streptophyta; class Polypodiopsida; order Schizaeales; family Lygodiaceae; genus Lygodium; species Lygodium microphyllum. The sequence goes on along the minus strand of NC_141154.1, from coordinate 109,861,931 downwards.
CCTTTATAGCTCTTTGTTTCAAGTAATGGTTCGTTAATTATTAAAATTTCAAAGATTTTATATGAAAAAACCTATTTTCATGCAAACATATAATTTCTACATCGGAACCGAGATTTGACATAATAGTCCCAACCTTGTGCTTCTCTTTGATAGTTTTCCTTTTAATAGCATGTCATTTCAACCCATGGATTGTGTGTCATTACTTTTTGCATGTTTGGAAAAAAAAATCTTACAGATTTTTGCTATTTTTCCATGTGAATATCCTCTTTTCTCCTAAAACCTATGTTCTAACTTAATAGTCATGTGCGGCTCATCAAGTTGGACCTTTTTCCTTTTTCATGCCTCCTATTTTGACACATAGATTTCTTGTTATTAATTTTGATTGTATTGTCTTACATATTTTTACTGTTTCTCCATGTCACCGCATCCCCTAGTCCTTGGAACCGTGTTGTGATCTAAGAGCCCTATCAAGCACTTCAACTTTGATATCTTTCCTTTTCATTGCATTTTATTATGACTCACACATGCCCCTAAATTAATTTTTGATTCCTTTTGCATGTGCATTTTTAAACATTTTTCCATGTGAACCCACCCTTTTTATGACCAACTTATGTTTTGACTTGACAATCATGTGTGGTGTGTCATCATGTCTCCTTTTCATTTTTACTACACTTTATTTTGGATGATGAATCTCTTGAATATTAATTTTTATGTGCTCATACGTGTGTCTCTTTCACCTATTTTCCATATGGATACCCCTTTTTGATGTTAGATACACACTTTGTTTTGAAGGATGAATCTCCTAATATTAATCTTTACATACTAGCGTGTGTCTTTTTTACATATATTCCATGTGAATATCCCTTTTTGATGCCAGATACTTTTTGCATGTTTGCAAAAACATTTTGGATATATATTTTTCTCTTTTTCCATGTGAATATCCTCTTTTCTCCTCAAAATTGTGTTCTAACTTAATAGCCATGTGTGGCTCATCAACTTGGACCTTTTTTCTTTTTCATGCCTATTATTTCAACACACAGATTTCTTGTTATTAAATTTGATTGTATTGTCTTACATATTTTTATTGTTTCTCCATGCGAACTCCTCCTCTAGCCCTTGGAACTATGTTTTGATCCAACAGCCCTATCAAGCACTTCAACTTTGACATCTTTCATTTTCACTTCAACTTTGACATCTTTCCTTTTCTTTGCATTTTATTATGACTCATGCATTCCCATGATTTAATTTTTTATTTATTTTGCATCAGCATTTTTACACATTTTTCCATGTGAACCAGCCCTCTTCACAACCAACTTATGTTTTGACTTGACAATCATGCATGGCTTGTCATCATGGCTCCTTTTCATTTTTACTACACTTTATTCCAAAGGATGAATCTCTGGATGTTAATTTTTGTGTGCTCACACATGTGTCTTTTTCACATGTTTTCCATATGAATGCCCCTTTTTTATGTTAGATACACACTTTTCTTCAAAGTACAAATCTCCTAATATCAATTCTTATGTGCTATTGTGTGTCTATTTTACCTATATTCCATGTGAAAATCCCTTTCTAATGCAAGATACCTTGTTTGAGTTGTCAATCTTGTTTTCACTATGGCCTTTTCCTTTTTCTTTTTCTTTTTGGCATGTTCATCTAATAGCCACATTTTTTGCAATTGATTTTTCCATGCTCTCGCATGATTTCATCTCCCCTTTTTTGTGGACATGAATGGTGTTTTCTACCTTTGCCATGCACTATCATATTTTGTAACATGCCCGCTCCTCAAATCGAGGGATACGTCTTAGCAGTCCAACAAGAGATATATCTAGAAGATGCTGCCCGACACTCCCAAGGAATGACACGGGGTTTGCCAACTAGGGTCTCTCAAGTCTGCCCCACAACGAAACTTATACGGCCGTTCCCACTAGGATCGACCTGAAGTCCGGATTCCTAGTCAACATTGTCCAAGGTCATAGACCGACTTTTTCCTAACATTTCCTATTAACATCTCCTTTGGGGAAAGCTCTCGGCTAACCGAGACCACCCTTCCGTAGAATAGACTCATTGGTCACATCCACCACGCTTCCCTCGAGGGTTGTTTTAGTTATCTCATTACCTACCACGTTATGCTTGACACATAAAAGCAACTTCCTGAATTAACCCGTTAGTCATAGGTTCCTTTACGTAATTTAGGCCATAGACATGAAGACAAGATAAAACAAGATCAAGCACTTCCTACCGAGACCACCCTTCCGTAGAATAGACTCATTGGTCACATCCACCACGCTTCCCTCGAGGGTTGTTTTAGTTATCTCATTACCTACCACGTTATGCTTGACACATAAAAGCAGCTTCCTGAATTAACCCGTTAGTCACAGGTTCCTTTACGTAATTTAGGCCATAGACATGAAGACAAGATAAAACAAGATCAAACACTTCCTTAACTTATCTTCGGATTAATGTGAGTCTCCTACCCATACAAGAGAATTAAGTGCTCCTTTCTACCTCCGCAAAAAAATCCTTCCATCTTCCGAAAATAAAACCCGAAGGTTTATCCTTCCAAGATTCCGCCTTGTAACTAGTATCAAGACCTCGAGATCCCATCTCAAGTCACGTAGAACACTTATGTAGGGCCCGGAGGCATTGGGATTTATGGCCAGAGCCCCCACTAGCACCCAAGCGTCCTCCTATGCTAAGTGATTTCCACGAAGAGACCTCTCGTGGCAGGTTCGGTCCACATTCCCGGCGCGGATTCGTAACCCCCTTGGTTAGGGTTTGGCGGCTCGCGGGGGGGAGGGCGGGGGGGGGTAGCTAGTGCCATCCTTCCATAATTATCCCTTTAGGAAATCAACCATAACTGAAGCAACCAGCATAGTAACAATTGCTAGAGAAAACATCCCTTTCATTTCCATAGCAATCAGTTATCTCAGACCCGGCCATGAAATCATCAAACACTCCCCACTTGGGTTAACATCCAAGACCACATTAACAAACAGTTGAATGCACAACCTCTTGCTTCAAGGCATCACAATCCCATTGCATGCACAATCAGAATTTTAATTGGATGTATCAAACCACTTGCTTAAGGGATTTACAACCTTTTCAAACCGCGAAGCATAACTTGGGTCAACAATCTATTTAGGGTTAGGTCACCAGCTTCAACTAAGCTAGGAGCGTACCCATTTGTGATAGTCCACAACAAGATCGATAAAACAATTTGCAGGCAATTATACTTATTCCTAATGCATCGGATCACATGTGACTTGTGTCTATGAAAGTCTAGGGTTTTGTCTAACAATGCAAGTGTATCTCATGAATAGAAATTAACATTTCATGTGTTTTTTTTAACCATGATTGCGAAACGTAAATTGTAAATGACTATTCACATACTAAACTAGTTAAAAAGCTATCATTTTATGTGAAGTAAGGCGATAACTTTATCATTTTATGTGTGTAAAAGCTATCATTTCGTGCCTAAAATCTTGTGCGAATTCCAAACTCTACCATTTCGTACATGCAACTTAGTTCTTAGAGTAAACGAAACCCTATCCACGACATCAATCCTTTTATCCCTTCCACGAGAAATAATTCCTAAATTAATTTTTAACGCTTAGAACCTGGGCTTGATTCATGTGTGCTGCTGCGTTGGTCGTTCCGCTCGCCCCTCCAGCATTACCGGTGGCTTGGGCGCCTACGCTTCCTATGACTTTCTTCTTGAGAGCCATTCACCTCGCGGAGATTGGGCAGTCCAGACCTTGACGGGTTTCGGGTTGACAGGTTCGGAAGAAAAGACCACTGGATGGGGGCCTTCGCCAAGAGGGTGGTTTGGGTGTGGCTCCTTGCAGCTACCCACCAACTCCCACTCCCTCTCCTTCTTTCTCTCTCCCTCTCTCTTCCTCTTCTTTTCTACTATGTCCCTACTCTTTCTCTCTCTCCTCCACTTCTTCTTCTTTTCTCTTGTTCTCCTACTCTCTCTCTCTCTCTCTCCTTCTCTTCTTCTCCTCTTGCTACCTCTTCTTCTCCTTCTTCTTCCACTACTTCTCTCTCTTCCCTCTTCTCCTTCCCTTCCTCTCTTCCCTCTCCCCTTCTCTTCTTCCTTCCCTCTTCTCTCTCTTCCCTCTTCTCCTCCTTCTCTCTCCCACTTCTGTCTCTTCTTTTTCTCCCTTACTCTTCTTCTTCTCCCTTCCTCTTCTTCTTATCCTCTCTCTCCCTCTCCCTCCTTCTCCTTCTCCTCCCTTCTCTCCCTCTTCTCTTCTTCCTTCCCTCTTCTCTCTCTTCCCTCTTCTCCTCCTTCTCTCTCCCACTTCTCTCTCTTCCCTCTTCTCGTCCTTCTCTCTCCCACTTCTCTCTCTTCTTTTTCTCCCTTCCTTTTCTTCTCTCCCTCTTCTCTTCTCTCTCCCTCTTCTCTCTCTTTCCTCTTCTCCTCCTTCTCTCTCCCACTTCTCTCTCTTCTTTTTCTCCCTTCCTGTTCTTCTCTCCCTTCTCTCTCTTTCTTCTTCTCCTCCTCTCTCCCACTTCTCTCTCTTCTTTTTCTCCCTTCCTCTTCTTCTCTCCCTCTTCTCTTCTTCCTTCCCTCTTCTCTCTCTTCCCTCTTCTCCTCCTTCTCTCTCCCGCTTCTCTCTCTTCTTTTTCTCCCTTCCTCTTCTTCTCTCCCTCTTCTCTTCTCTCTCCCTCTTCTCTCACGATGGCAGTCTTATACCAAACAGCCCAATAGGCCTACCTATGAAGACGTTGGCATGAAGAAGGCCAGTAGGGCGCAACCGAGGGGGGGGCTTGTACCTCCGCAGGGGGCCGCAACGTCCGTCGGAGGGGCCAGGGGGCTGCCTGCAGCAAATCGGGGGGGGGGGGGGGGCTTTTGCAGCATCGGGGGGAGCCTTGTCGACGAGAGAAGGAGGGTGGCCTTTTAAAGGGGGGGCGCAGCTGTATGCCGCCACCTGGGCGACATGCACCCCCTTTCCCTACTTCACTCCCTCTCTCTCTCTCTCCCTAACGTACTATTGGGGGGGAGGGAGAGGGAAAAATGTTTTGAAAAAAAAGAAAAGAAAAGAGGGGGGGGGGGGGGGGGGGGGTTCCTATGGGCACAGGGACATTACATCCTCTCCCCCTTAGAGGAATCGAGATGTCCTCATCTCGAATGCACTTAGGTTTCATTGATAACTAGTTATTATTGGGTTCTAAAACATGTGGGTTAGGACCCATCATGCTTTTGTTGCACAACTCTAATTACTCAAATTCTCATCTTAAAATAACAACTTGCCATAACTCATAGGATTCAATAGGATTCATTCCAAGGACAAGACTTATTACCTCAAGAGGATCTTCCTAGGATATGTGGTCATCCTCAAAGGGTTACAATAGGCTCCAAGTCTTCATCATTATATGGTTCATGATATGAGCCAAAGGTAGAGTTTAGACGGCTTTGTTTGACGGCACGTTCCTGTTTCTCAGGGTCCAACTCAGGACAATCTGTTTGGATATGTCCTAGTTCATTGCAATGGAAACATCAGCGGTTGGGGCATCTCTTACGGATGTGTCCTATCTCACCGCACTTGTGGCACCTCTTGTCTTGATCCCATGAGTCATCTTCATCATAGTTGCCTGATTTAAGTTCTTGGACGATTGGATTCGCTCAGAGTAATGCATCTTGCAAGTTTGTTGGGTGCATTGATTCCAATCAAGTGTTTATGGGTGGATTCAACCCAGCACAGAACTTTGACACCTGTTGTGTCATATCCATTGGTGCACGTACTTTAGGAATGAAACGAACTTCGAATAGTATGCGTCAAGGGATAATCCTAGCTGCTTCAAGTCATAGAATTCATTCATCTTTTGTGTGCGGTAGGCAGGTGGCAGATACCTTCCTCTCACAGCTTCCTTAAGCTCATTTCAGGTGACGGTCCCCTCCGAGATCACTTGGTCTCTGCACCACTGTTTCCACCAAAGTCTTGCTTCACCTGTAAGCTTAAGTTCGGCAAGCATGGCTTGGTTAGTAGGTGCAGTTCCTACTGCCTCAAAATAGTCCTCCATGAACTCAATCCGGATCTCGACGTCAACTTGAATAGTCCTTCCCTTGCCATCAAACTCGGGTGGCTTAATTTGCTTGAGAAGGAACTTCTTCTCTTGTATATCAGCATTCATGGGTGCAGATAGTGCCTGACAATCAAGCCATATCACTTAGGTTATTTAGGATATGTCTATGATCCGAACATTAATCAATCATGCATCATTAAGAATTTTTGCTCTAATACTAACTGTAACGTTCCAGCTCCTCAAATCATGGGACACGTCTTAGCAGTCCAACGAGAGATATATCTAGAAGACGCCGCCCGGCACTCCCAAGGAATGACATGGGGTTTGCCAACTAGGGTCTCTCGAGTCTACCCCACAACGGAACTTATCCAGCCATTCCCACTAGGATCAAATTGAATTCCAGGTTCCTAGTCAACATTTTCTAAGGTCATAAACCGACTTTTTCCTAACATTTCCTGTTAACATCTCCTTTGCAGAAATCTCTCGGCTAACCGAGACCACCCTTCCGTAGGATAGACCCATTGGTCACATCCACCACGCTTCCCTTGAGGGTTGTTTTAGTTATCTAATTACCTACCATGTTATGCTTGACACATAAAAGCAACTTCCTTAATTAACCTATTAGTCACAGGTTCCTTCATGTAATCTAGGCCACAGACATGAACACAATATAAAACAAGATCAAACACTTCCTTAACTTATCTTCAGATTAATGTGTGTCTCCTGCCCATACAGGAGAATTAAGTGCTTCTTTCTGCCTCCACAGAAAAATCCTTCCATCTTCCGACAATAAAACCTGAAGTTTTATCCTTCCAAGATTTCACCTTGTAACTAGTATCAAGACCTCGAGATCCCATCTCAAGTCATGTAGAACACTTGTGTAGGTCCCGGAAGCATTGGGATTTATGGCCAGAGCCCCGCTGGCACCCAAGCGTCCTCATATGCGAAGTGATTTCCACGGAGAGACCTCTCGCGGCGAGTTCGGTCCACATTCCTGGCACGGATTCATAACCCTCTTAGTTAGGGTTTGGCAGCTCCCGGGGGGGGGGGGGAAGGGGGGTGTAGCTAGCACCATCCTTCCTTAATTATCCCTTTAGGAAATCAAACCATAGCTGAAGCAACTAGCATAGTAGCAATTGCTAGGGAAAACATCCCTTTCGTTTCTATAGCAATCAGTCATCTCAAACCCGGCCATGAAATCATCAAACACTCCCCACTTGGGTTAACATCCAAAACCACATTAACATATAGTTGAATGCATAACCTCTTGCTTCAAGGCATCGCAATCCCATTGCATGCACAATCAAAATTTTAACTGGATGTATCAAAACACTTGCTTAAGGGATTTACTTTACAACCTTTTCAAACCACCAAGCATAACTTGGGTCAACAATCCATTTAGGGTTAGGTCACCAACTTCAACTAAGCTAGGAGTGTACCCATTTGCGATAGTCCACAGCAAGATCGATAAAACAATTCGCAAGCAATTATACTTATTCCTAATGCCCCAGATCACATGTGACTTGCGTCTATGAAAGTCTAGGGTTTTGTCTAACGATGCAAGTGTATCTCATGAACAGAAATTAACATTTCATGTGTTTCTTTTAACCATGATTGCGTAATGTGAATTCTAAATGACTATTCACGCACTAAACTGGTTAAAAAGCTATCATTTTATGTGAAGTAAGGCGATAACTTTATCATTTTATGTGTGTAAAAGCTATCATTTCGTGCCTAAAATCTTGTGCGAATTCTAAACTCTATCGTTTCATGCATGTAACTTAGTTCTTAGAGTAAACAAAACCCTATGCATGACATCAATCCTTTCATCCCTTCCACGAGAAATAACTCCTAAATTAATTTTTAACACTTAGAACCTAGGCTTAATTCATGTGTGCTGTGTTGGCCGTTCCGTTTGCCTCTCCAGCATTACAGGTGGCTTGGGTGCCTACACTTCCCGTGACTTTCTTCTTGGTAGCCATTCGCCTCGCAGAGATTGGGCAATCTGGACCTTGACAGGTTTAGAAGAAAAGACCGCTGGATGGGGTCCTTTGCCGAGAGGGTGGTTTGGGTGTGGCTCCTTGAAGCTACCCACCAACTCCCACTCCCTCTCCTTCTTTCTCTCTCCCTCTCTCTCTCTTCCTCTTCTTTTCTACTATCTCCCTACTCTTTCTCTCCCTCTTCCACTTCTTCTTCTTTTCTCTTATTCTCCTACTCCCTCTCTCTCTCTCCCCTTCTCCTCTTGCTACCTCTTCTTCTCCTTCTTCTTCCACTACTTCTCTCTCTTCCCTCTTCTCCTTCCCTTCCTCTCTTCCCTCTCTCCTTCTCTTCTTCCTTCCCTCTTCTCTCTCTTCCCTCTTCTCCTCCTTCTCTCTCCCACTTCTCTCTCTTCTTTTTCTCCCTTACTCTTGTTCTTCTCCCTTCCTCTTGTTCTTCTCCTCTCTCTCCCTCTTCCTCCTTCTCCTTCTCCTCCCTTCTCTCCCTCTTCTCTTCTTCCTTCCCTCTTCTTCTCTCCCTCTTCTCTTCTTCCTTCCCACTTCTCTCTCTTCTTTTTCTCCCTTCCTCTTCTTATCTCCCTCTTCTCTTCTTCCTTCCCTCTTCTCTCTCTTCCCTCTTCTCCTCCTTCTCTCTCTTCTTTTTCTCCCTTCCTCTTCTTCTCTCCCTCTTCTCTTCTCCCACTTCTCTCTCTTCTTTTTCTCCCTTCCTCTTCTTCTCTTCTCTCTCCCTCTTCTCTCTCTTTCCTCTTCTCCTCCTTCTCTCTCCCACTTATCTCTCTTCTTTTTCTCCCTTCCTCTTCTTCTCTTCTCTCTCCCTCTTCTCTCTCTTTCCTCTTCTCCTCCTTCTCTCTCCCACTTCTCTCTCTTCTTTTCTCCCTTCCTCTTCTTCTCTCCCTCTTCTCTTCTTCCTTCCCTCTTCTTCTCTCCCTCTTCTCTTCTTCCTTCCCACTTCTCTCTCTTCTTTTTCTTCCCTTCCTCTTCTTATCTCCCTCTTCTCTTCTTCCTTCCCTCTTCTCTCTCTTCCCTCTTCTCCTCCTTCTCTCTCCCACTTCTCTCTCTTCCTCTTCTCTTATTCCTTCCCTCTTTTCTCTCTTCCCTCTTCTCCCCCTCTCTCCCACTTCTCTCTCTTCTTTTTCTCCCTTCCTCTTCTTCTCTCCCTCTTCTCTTCTCTCTCCCTCTTCTCTCATGATGGCAGCCTTATACCAAATAGCCCAACAGGCGTACCTATGAAGACGCTAGCATGAAGAAGACCAGGAAGTCACAACCAGGGGGGCTTGTATGTTAGGAGGGGGCACAACGTCTGTCGAAGGGGCCAGGGGGCTGCCTACAGCAAACAGGGGGGAAGCCATGTCGACGAGGAGGAGGGTGGCCTTTTAAAGGGGGCGCATCTGTACGCCACCACCTGGGCGGCATGCACCTCCCTTTCCCTACTTCACTCCCTCTCTCTCTCTCTCCCTGACGTACTGTCGGGGGGAGGGAGAGGGAGAAAATTTTTGAAAAAAAAGAAAAGAAAAGGATGGGGTTCCTATGGACACGGGGACATTACATATTTTTGACACGTTATGTTTGCTTGTCCATGCTCCTATGTGCCCATGATGGAGATGCACACCCACTTCTTTATTTCTTTTTATTTATTTATTTATTTATTTACTTCAAATATCTTATTGACCCCTCTCACCTTCCCCCACATTTTTCCTTCTATTTTTTTTTAAAGAAAAAACCAAAAATCAATTTCCTTAAAAAATCATTTATCTCTAACAACCCCCTTCTTTATCTCTCCCTTCCTCACCTCCCTGCATGCTAACCCCCTTACCCTCTCTCCTCACCTCCATCTCCTCCCCTCTCCTCCTACTTCTCATCTTCCCATCCCCTCCTCTCCTCCTCCTCCTTCTTCTTTCCCCTCTTTTCCTCCCACTCCTCTATTTCGTCTACCTTTACAATCATCCTGTGCCATCCACCCTCTTGTGCCATGCATACCACACTCCCGATTGTCAAAGGATTCTCAGTACAGAGTGTGAAAATGGACACTTAACTGGAGGTAGCAATAGTAAAGTTATTGTCCATTTCACCAAATAATTATGGTCTACAAGAAGTGTGACTTATCTTATGGCCTTGGGAAGCACTTAACAAGTCATGCTAGTGCATGGCTTGACTTAAACCTTGATTAATCACTCAATTGACTCACCAAAAAAGTTAACTAGTAGACAAGGAGTTGTGAAATATGGCTAGGGTCTACAATGCAATTTAGAGCTCATGGGGGCCATTCAACTCAAGTGCCAAGTGAGGAGGAAGGTTTCAACCATTGGAGCAAGGAAAAATAGCTTTTTATTCATGTAAAGGGGCTCTTTTAGGGAGAGTGTGCTACTGTATTCTCAATTTTTAGAATAAGGTTTTCAAGGCTAAATTGTGAGATTTGTTATCTTCTTCTCTCTATGCACTATCTATAGCTTCTTATGTTTGCATCTTGGACTTTATCAATAGAAGATTCATCTTTGCCCATGGAAGGAGAGTTCTAAGTACATTTGTGGACTGATTTGAGACTCTTTTGATAGCCAACAACAAAGCATACAAGACTGAAGAAAAACTTTTGATTATCGTCTTCTCTCTTTGAACCAACCATGTCATCATCTATTGGATACATACCCTCTAACGATGGAAGATTGACCTTTGATCATTGGTGAATTGGTCTACAAGCTTCAAGTTTCGTTTGTGGCCTCTTTTGACTATTTATGACAATGCAAAATAGGGTTGAATGTTGTATATGGGTTTCATGCATTTTCTTTGATCACTTTATGGTGATTTGTGATTGCTCCATTGTCCTAGAGAGCAGGGGCACTTGTATGCTTCACCAAAGAGGAGTTTTTGGCCATGTATGGACTTGATTTGTACTATACTTGGTTGTAGTAAATAGTCAAAATCAAGGCAGCTTGTTATGATTTTTTATTTGGATGCATCAAAGTGGTTCGTTTGAAGAGTTTTTGGCCCAAAAGGGGTCTCTAATAGTACTAGACATAGTCTAGATGGTTTCGAACACATTTTTCTTGGAGTTTGAGCTTCTTATTCCTCTTAATTAACTCTTGTAAATACAAAAAAATAATAGGGCTAATGTGCTCTATTAGCCTTAGTAGGGATTTGGCAAGTGCTTTTGGTTTACCAGTTTTCTTGTTATGGTTAGGGTGGATGACCTTTGCCATCTACCATTATTAGTTTTATGTCAACATGAGGAGTTGAGGAAAATACCTACAACCATATATGGATTGATTTAGCAAAGATCATGATATGTAATTGTGTATAAGCTAAGATATCGCCTCAATGTATCTTGGGCTATCATTCCATCTTCATGGATGTATTTGTCTTAATTTGATTATAGGCTGATGCATTACATGTATGTCTAGATGTATGCTCTATCATTCCATCTAACGAGATGTATGTCGAGAATAGTAGTGTAAGTAGGGTTGGATTTGTGAAAAAAAAAATCACTACTCTTTGTGTGGGTCCCTCTAGGTAACTTGGCCTCTTGTCTTGTAGTAGTGTTGTGTAGCGCCTTTGGAGCTCCAAGTGGAGAAGGCCTAGGCATCTCTAGTCCTTGTACTCCATGATAGGACGAAGAGGTTAAAAAACATCATGGAAGAGGCAATGGTACCATCCTCATATGTCATAGTATATTGTATATCTATATATGTAATGCTTCTTTGTGTCATGCTCTGAGTCACAAATGTGGCAAGTCCTATTCTCTACTAGAGTATTTTTCCATCTTCCTTCTCCATTTGTACCCTATGAGAGGTGCGAATTTTTTCGATAGTAGCATTTTTGTTGTGGGAGAGATGGGTGTCCATTTGTGTTGGTGGAATAGTGAATCCATCATCAGAGAGACACAAGAAGTGACTTCAGTAGAATTCCGAACATACTATGTGGCGACAAACTAGACAAAGGTAAGGAAAAACTTGGATACCCATAACTAATAGTTTCTCGTAAATACTTGAGGTGTTTGTAGAAATTTTGGCAAAGAGGAACACTGATCAATTATCTATTTTTGGAAGAAATATTTTATATAACAAATATACAACTCACTTTTTCTAAAAAACCATCATTCTTGAGTATACAATAATGAAGCTCACTCTTTTACTCTTGGCCTCTTTGAAGATGACCCAGCTTCTTCTTGTAATTGTTGCTCTAGTTCATTTAAAGAATGTTGATCAATTTTTGGAATTGATATACTTCTAAGTAAGTGCCTTTTTCCATAATCTACAAGCATATTGGGATCCCTGATCCCACTCATCAGCCCAAATGATACGTAAGCTAAGTGGTATTTGGCATGTAGTTTCTGGAAACCAGGGCCTTAACAAAAATTCTCATAACTTCTTATTTCTCCAAAAGCATTGTCTTGTCTGCATTCCACCTAATTAGATACCCTCTAGGATATCTTGATAGGGTCTTCAATGCAAAAAGAGGGAACTCTACATTGTCCCTTGAGAACTTGTGTTGGAACACAATGAAATTTGAAAAGGTGATGACTTTGATGTAATGGCCCAAGGTAGAGTCCTTGCCTAAACCCCCCCTTCATGTTTGCCATATGCATGGCCAATGAAACCAACTTTGTACATGTGACAAGCTAAAAAATAACAAACATACCTAGTGAATCTTAGGAAAATTTTTATGGAAATAAACATGGTATCCAAATGAACATTATTTGTGAAATAAACCTTTTGGTTTCCATCTGAAACAAGCAACTTCTCACTCCATATTTGAATGGATGATTGGCCAATTTGCAAGGACTTAGAAGTCAAGTTCTTGTTTAATCTACCCAAGTGAGAAACATTCAAATTTTTTTTGTATTGCCTCGAACTCTTCCTCTGAAGGAATGGATGACTCATATCGGAGTGCATCCTTGTATACCACAATCAAAGTCTCTACTGTAGAGAGGTATTCTATTTCCTTGAGATTTGAATCCACAAGTAGATACTTATCCCAATCTAGTACGATAAGACTAGAATATGTTTCTTGACTTTGTGCAACAATTAATGAAAATGAGGCAACAGAAGCAATAGAAGTCACACAATAAATATATTTTATTCATGAGAGAGCCAAAATATATGGACCAGATATTTTACAACTTGACATCATTGATGACTCCATGAACTAGAATCCTGATCCTATAATCTCTCCTCTCTCCACACCACACCTGGTACTTTCCTAGATTCTAGCCTACACATACATGGGCATACTGCCTTACATCATAGATTAGGTCACTCATACTAGCACACATCTAGTCCTATGTTCACCGTGTGAACTAATGCGATATCCATTTACATTTAGTCCTCTTGAGTTTGATTTACTAACACCCCCTCTCAAACTCAGGATGTACAATAGTTTAGGCATGATGTGACTTGGTCATCCATGACCAACCCAGGGACCTGGTTTCTCAGTGGTGTGGAAGGTGTAGGAGACTTTGGTCAGAGGTTTAGCCATGACTTACAATGAGTTTACCTTTGGGATTGGTATACCCGGATTACATCTTTATTCAAAATAAATGTTCATCAAATGAAGTTGAAGGAGTTTTAGAGGTCCCCCTTCTTCTTCACTTCCATGATGCTGAGATTCTGGTGTTCTTCCTCTTGATGCTCTTGGTCTTCTTCTTCATCATGCTCTTCTTTGTCGGTGATGCTCATGAGATAGGCTCTTTGTGCTTTCTTCCTTGAAAAACAGTCCCTCTCTTTGTGGCCCTGGCTTGTGGCAGAAATCACAAATGATGGTGTCATTGTACTTGTATTTCCCTTTGCCAGAAAATCCCTTGTGGTAAAGTACTTCCTCTCTTGTAGATGATCTTGTAGCAACAGGTGGAGATTCTTGCTTGATTTTATTTTTCTTCTCCTCCTCAAGAAAAGAAGCTTCTATTTCCACTAGTTGTGGATCCGGCGGCATATTGGTGAGAGTTGTTACAACATTGTCAAATTTAAGACTAGGAAGGGATTTTAAGCAATACACCAATTGAGATATCTTCATCAATGCGTAAATCAATACCAGCAAGTTGAGTTCGAAGACTTTTCATGTAATTCAAATGAGAAGCAAGTGAGGTTTGAGGCTTCATTTCAAGACGAAAAAACTCAACTAGAAGTCCAAACCTGGAACTCTTTTGACTTGGATCCAAAGAGAGTATTCAAAACATCCCAGGTGTCCTTGGCATTGTTGCATTCATCCACATGATGGATGTAGTTATCATCCAACTCTAGCTTGATTATGGCTTGTGCTTTGTCATCGCAAACTTCCCATGCAATGGCTTGTACAAGGATCCCAAGACTTCTTCTCCTTTCCATTTGCAATATTCCATAAACTTTTCTTCATGGAGACCAACTTGATCCTAGTTTGCCATGTATGAAATGAAGTTCCAAAGAACTTGAAGCTTAATTCATTATCCTTTGAAGGCATCTTGACCAAAAAAAACTGTGTCTAAACTCTTTTTTTTTTTTAAAGGAAGAAGATAAAAGAACTATTCCTCCTTGGGGCAGAAGAAACTACCATCCCCATACAAATGCATGTTCATTGCAACAATAATTAAATACTTTCCGAATGCAATGGTGTGACTGAAGAGAGGGTCCTTTACTAAACCACACTAGTAGGGTGTGTGGAGGAAGTCGACCATTTTCGCAACTCTGGAACCTATGGCTGTGGTCTTCAAGGGGGAGGATGTATCTCATAGCATCCAAAAAGTAGGAGATCTTGGTGCTCTCACATCACTAGAAAACATCGGAACTGTTGTGGTTCTGGAGGGTTTTGTCTAGTGAAGCACCTGTGGGTTAGGTTATAGGGCCATCATATTAGAGTGACAATCATGAGGGTAAGGATCCGTCATCATTTGGATTCTAAGCAACAATCTTTGTGGGCTTCACTGTCATCGCAAGGGAGCCAGGCTACTTGAATATAGAGGAGCCAGCCACTACAAGGAGCCTCCATCAATTGGAAGTCTTCTTGTGCTCATGGCGGCAGTATAAGGACAAGGCTCTGATACACATGGTACTCTCCTAGATTCTAGCCTACACACACGTGGGCATACTGCCTTACATCATAGATTAGGTCACTCATACTAGCACACTCTTAAGCACACATCTAGTCCTATGTTCACCGTGTGATCTAATGCTATCCCCCTTTACATTTAGTCCTCTTGAGTTTGATTTACCAAAAACAATGGCTATGTAATAGTCCTCCCTAATGTTGCAAAGGGCTTGGCTAAGGAGAACATACTACCTTTAACCAATAGGGAAGAAGGGGAGCAAAGCTGTGGAAACTTCACCAACATCCTCTTCACCTCTTGCTCAACAATAGAACCCACCACCTCTGTGTTCTCCCTTTTCAAAGATTCAACATCGGGTTGAGCACTTTGCTCCCTCTCACTAGCCAAATCTACTAGCTATGAAACCTTTTGCACTCCCTCTATCTCCACTTCATAGGGTTGTTGTGCATTTTCTAGGTCTTAGATAGGCTTTTTCCCTTCATTCCCTAGCAACACATGTAGAAAGCATACAAACCCATGAAAGCACTCGATAAGATGGCACTTCTGACTGTGTGCAAGAAGGCATTGTAGATCTGTCTTCTTCATGCCCTCAAGAACCCTTAGCATTGCCCTACAGAACCTTTTCCTTTGGGTCTTATCAACAAAGGCATCATTCATGTGAACATACTACAAGCCCTAGATAGGAGCCTCTCAGCAACAGACGTCCGCTTCAAAAAAGTGGCATTATGTTGCTCGAGGTAGACTAGCGAGACCTTAATCCATTCCTCTAAAGAGGAAGCGATCCCGGGTAAGTTGCTTATGAATGTATGTGTGCATCATGTGGGTTCAAAATAAGGTATTTTTACTATTTTTATACATTTTTTACATACAGAAGGGTGTAATATAAATGAACTATTTACAAATTGGATAGAAAAGGGTTATGTTTTATTCATGAAAAATTCACAGATAAGGATATTTATAAATAGATCTTGAATGCACGTGATGTAGAGGATGTACATATAGTAACTTCCCCGAGGCAGTGATAGAAAACACTTGGGATACTTATGGTAGCAAATGCTCTTGTCCCACTCAACCAAAGAAAATCCCCAACTATCTCCTTAGGACTACATCCACTCCTCCTAGGCTCTTGCGATAGAGCACTAGGACTACCTTCAATACTAGCAAGCTCTTGTGCCAAAGCGTTAGGACTAGCTTCACTCCTCGTAGGCTCACAAGTCCCCTCCATATGGTGCACCTATGTAGCATTCATTTCTGCAAACAGAGCTATATGGTGAAACACTAATCGACAAAGAGGGGGGACCCACACAACATGAGGGGGGAAGGTTTCAAAACCTCAAGCCCCCTCGTGTTGTGGGGGTCCTTAGCAGTTTGGGGTGAGGTGGACCCACACAATGCGAGGGGGTAGGTGAAAAATCTTGAGGCCCCCCCTCACATTGTGCGGGTCCTTAGTAGTTTGGGGCAGGATAGACCAACACAACACGAGGGGAGGCTTTCAAAATCTTGAGGCATCCCCCCTCATGTTGTGTAGGTCCTTGGTAGTTTGGGATGGGGACAGGGGAAAACAACACAATGTGAGGGGGGTTTTCAAATCTCGAGGCCCGCCCTCACATTGTGCTAGTGCTTGGTGTTTCTTTTGGGATGGGGGACCACACAATGTAAGGGGGGGTTCAAAATGTCAAGGCCCTCCTCTCACATTCTATTGGTCCTTGGTAGTTGTTTTGGGATGGGGGGACCGCACAACACGAGGTGGGGTTTAAAATCTTGAGACCCTCCTCGCATGTTGTGCTAGTCCTTGGTCATTCTTTTGGGAGGGGGACCACACAATGCGAGGGGGGGGTGGGAGGGGCAATTGGGGGCAGGGGGTGCTCAAGATTTTGAAACCCCCCTCCTCGGGTTGTGTGGTTCCAATGCCTGGGAGAGGGAGATCATGGGGATGCAAGCTACTATATCAAAATAATAGAAGTCTAAAAGAGAGTGCAACGAGATCTTGCCCTCACATTGTGCAATTCCCTCGGTGGCCATGAGTTGCACAACATGAGGGCAAGGGCCTCCTAATGTAGTGGCCCCTTGCCCTCACATTATGTGGTTTCCTCTAGCTGTTCACAACACAAGGGGGGCTCCTAATTTTGGGAACCCCCCCCCCTTCCCCCCCGCATTCTATAGTCCCTGAGACCACACAACATATTGGGAGGCCAACTAATTTTGGGACCCGCCACCCCTCGCATTCCACAGTTCCCCCCACCTTGCACAACATGAGGGGTGATCCTAATTTGGCAACCCCCCTCCCTTTCCTTGTGTAGGTTTAGTCTCTTATATCCCATTTCTCTAGTTTTCTTGCCTTTTCTCATTAGGATTTCTAATACTATGTTTGTACTCTTTTGTAGAGATGGCTAGAACAAAGGAGACCACAAGGGTAAGATCGTCTAGAGACCCACACATTGCACAACAGAGAGCATCCTCTAGGCAGAATGTGCAGGAAGATGATGCATCGCTCGGCCGTTGGATCAAGCTCGTCGAAGAGATCTAGTTTTGGGAAGAGGATGACCCCCTTGTAGAACAGAGCTCATCGTAAGTGGTATCAACAACATGAATTAGGCCTTAAAGAACTGAGGAGGATCGTTAACTACCATGAGCTTGCAATTGCAAAGATACCATTTACTAGGATTGTTAAAGATATATATGAAACAAACAACCTAGACTTCCACTGGCATGCCCTAGCACTAGATTTCCTACATGAAGCTTCAGAAGACTTTATGGTAGAATTTTTTCACGACTCTTGCATTTTGGTAGATCAATCCCATATGGTGACAGTGATGCCTAGGGTCTTCACAATCTTCATGTTACTTAGGTTTAGATACATGACAAGTTACTAGTCCCACAAGGCATTACGAACATGAAGATGAAGGGAATATTAGAGATCCCTCCCCTCAAAAAGAGAAATGAGGTGAGGGTGATGTCACACCCTCGCATTCCCACAACACGAGGCTAAATGCCTAGAAGGTTGCCCAAGAAGAAAGGGAGGATGAGAGAGAGACTATGCAGAAAAGAGCGAGGCATGTTGGCATACATGAGGAAATCGTGAGGTGCTTGAGATGTTGGGTTCATTTTCTAATGTTGTGTTGTCTCTAAGAAGGCCACACCAACAATTATGTGCTATCTGCTTTAGCGAGGAGGATATTTGAGACCTCGCAAACCTTTAAAAGGAGGTCAAGGATCGTGTAATCACTGCAATCTTAAGATATTGTGAAACTTTGAAAATTTTGCATGTTTTCCTCATATGCATATGGCCTAAATCTTACAATTTATTTGCTTTTGTAGCTTTATTTTTGTAAACCTTCCCTATGATGTTCAAGTGAAGGTTTTCTTTATAGATTCTCTCCTATTGATAGTTTTGACCTAGGAGAGAACGTCATATCCGGATGTGTGTCCATGCAACTTGGATCTCATACAATATCTAGTTATGGCATACCATGAAAGGTAAGGCCTTTGTGGTATGTTTATTTTAAGTTATCTCAAATCTTTTCTTAATTGCAAAGATTTATTGCCCTCCTTGACTTGTAGATCTCATATTTGAGCTTGATTGTTTATGAGATTTCCACACGGAGATGCTTTCTATCCAACTCAACTAAAGGACTCAATGACAATATGAAGCAATGAGTTCCATGAGAGGGGGAGCAAGAGGGAGAGGGAGAGGGAGAGGGAGAGGGAGAGGGAGAGGGAGAGGGAGAGGGAGAGGGAGAGGGAGAGGGAGAGGGAGAGGGGGAGAAAGAAAGGCATTAATTGTGTTTTCCTTTACCAAAATAGTTCTTTGGAAAAGCTAGTAAGGGGCTTTGAGGCAATGGTTCAAGACCACAAAATGTTGGACAACACAAGAATTATTATTTGCAAACTACTGAAGCAAGGTGATGGCCATAGCTATGGATGGAGAGTTTGCTACAATGCATTGCTACAATGCAAAACTACTCATGGAACATCTAGTTGGGCAACAAACGGGCAACGTAAGTTTACTTTTTGTTAATTTAACTCTAGATAGCGAGAGGGAGAGGGAGAGGGAGAGGGAGAGGGAGAGGGAGAGGGAGAGGGGGAGGGGGAGGGGGAGGGGGAGGGGGAGAAAGAAAGGCATTAATTGTGTATTCCTTTACCAAAATAGTTCTTTGGAAAAGCTAGTAAAGTCTTTGAGGCAATGGTTCAATACCACAAAATGTTGGACAACACAAGAATTATTATTTGCAAACTGCTGAAGCAAGGTGATGGCCATAGCCATGGATGGAGAGTTTGCTACAATGCAAAACTACTCATGGAACATCTAGTTGGGCAACAAACACGGGCAATGTAAGTTTACTTTTTGTTAATTTAACTCTAGATAGCCTTAACAATTTTATACTTAATCTCATGTCTATGATTTTATGCATGGTGAGCACTTAACAACTTATACAAATTATGACCTTCTTTTGTTTAGAGTGGAGATTTTTGAAAATCTAATCAAGTGTGCTTCTCATTGAAATCTCTCAATACCACCTGCGTATGACCCTCCAGCCCCATGCCGAGAACCTCGAGTCAAAATGCCATATTCCCATCCCGATGCCATTGACTTAGATAGTCTTGCACTTGATTGACGACACTGACTATTTGGACACCTTTGATATAGAGAGGATGCAAGGATTGTAACTTGCCAAAATTATAGTATTCAAATCAGAAATTGCTCTCTTGTACATAATCCAGAGCTTTTGTATTCAAGTTGCCATCATTGGGAATGGAATTCAAATAGTTTTTGTATCACTTTTCGCGCTTCTTACAATTTTGCATCTTATTTCCATTTGTACTATTGGATAGGTTGAGGCAATAGGAAAACTTGTGTAGTGTGAATGTCCTTACATAAAGTATTTCTCTCTTTTCTTTGGGGCACCTACACATAAGATTCATCGTGATTCACGTCATTTGCAAACAAAATAAATATATCTTAGACAATGTACTACACTTTTGGACTACATGTTCTATTTACCTTGTAACCATTGCACTTGAAAAAATAAGTAGCAGGGATATGCAGGTCCTCATTTGTTAGGTCCATTCATACTTGATGTAAAGAGACATTTTCTCTTACATTGAACATCGTTAAGAGCTCATTCTCTAATTGGACCTCCAACATCATCACAAGATTATCAGCATCATCTTGTAAGTCTTGATCAATTGCCATGATTGTTCCATTCACATAATGTTATCTCATGTAATATAAATTCAGCATAAAAATTTGTGATTCAATCATATGTTTGTAAAAAATAGATTTCTGTTCCACTTTGGATATAATCCCACACACTTCTTTTATATCCGAACTCTGACCTAGGAAGTCCATACATTTCTCCGATTTGCATTATTAAAACATTGATGTTGTTTTTCGAACTTCCTTATCATTAAAAAAATCCACAAAACATGTAATGGCATGAGGATTGTGATCTTCACATGTCTGCTAGCTACATTAGGCTGTAGATATCTTTGAATATCTACATAAATCTTTAGTCTATAAGATTCACATGTTTCCGCTCTCACGATTTGCCACTTTGCACTATCCAAAGCTAGGAGTGGAAGAGGGGTGAGAGATCCAAATCCTATTATGCTTAATGGTGCATTGTAAAATTTGTCATTAACATAAACCTCATCCTTGGCCAATGACTTGTTAGAGGTTGCTTCATACAACTACTTGCCATTAGAGTCATGAATGGCATCAAAGATTCCAAGTATGCTTTCGATAGGTTGCTAGTCTTCAAGGTTTGATGGATATATATCTACAACCCTAAACAAACTTTAGTAAATTCTTGAAACATAAAAACTCGATTTCAAGCGTATTAAATTTTTTGAGCTTATAGTTTGGTCTATGGCATGGCACGTCAATAGGCCAGTTCTGCAAACGCATATCTGAGTACATATATGTATGTTGTATAAGCATCTCCTTGATTTTTTCCTTGATCCTTCAACCTTGAAATCCTTGACTCACCCCTTGTAGGTGTCAATGAGTACATTTCAACATTGTCTTCTCTTCCTTGCCTGCAACATAGCTCAACTATCAATAGAGATGGTAGTAGGAATCCACCTATTGTTGTCAAGATTTAAATTGTTGTAGGGATATCGAGGACATGAGGCTTCCATTGACATAGAAGATGAAGCAAAAGAAGATGTTGAGTGAAAAGAGAGAATAGAATATAAAATTTTGTGCAAAAATGAAGGGATAACATGTACTTTGCTGAACTATTTGAGTTTTTTGGAAAAATGGGAGGGATACTATAGTGGAAGGAAAATATTTGGGTGTATTATTAAAAAATTTCAAGAAAATGACCAAGATACTGCAAGGTTGTGTGGACTAATTAGGAATGTCTCCATCTACTATCTTTAATTGTGCCAATACCTCTTGTTTCTTGTGTCTCCACGAATTTATGCTTAAAAAATACATAAAAATGTATCTTTTCAAAAATCTATAAAAATGAGATAAAAGACTTCAAAATTGAAAAAAACCCTATTTTATCGTAATAGTTGCTCTTCTCCTATTGGTTGAGAAGCTTTCTCTCTCTAAAACTAAAAGGCCCAAACTTGAGTCCAAATCTCCCCTAATGTATATTGTAATTTTTGGTAAGCTCTAGCAAAACTTGTTAGTTCAAGATAGTCATCTATGTTTAAAAAAGAACAATTAGTATAACCAAGGTTCTAGTTATATTTAGTAGCTATGTTTATTTTGGATGAAGCATTTTACACATTGTATCATATTTGGGTTACTTTTGGTCTTAATTCATATCCAAGTAACCTTAATATTGTTCCAATAGTGTTGTATCAAGATTAATTTTAAAATTGAGCCTTGTATCCATGAGATTCATGTCAAATCTCTAATTGTATTGCATTAGCCTAAATGTTAAAAGTGAGCCTCATAGGTGAAGACTTGTGACCATGAGGGCAGGACTTAAATAATCATGTCAAATGTTTGATTTATTACATTATGCTCAATTTTAACTTGAGCCTCATAGATTAAGACTAGTGGTCATGAAAATAAAACTCAAAAACTCATGTCAAATGTTTGATTTGTTGCATTATACTCAATTTTAAGCTTGAGCCTCATAGATTAAGACTAGTGTCCATAAGGATGGAACTCAAAAACTCATGTCAAATGTCCAATTTGTTGCATGGAGAGGAAATAAGAGTTCATGTAGAATTTCGAGGGATTTTCAAGTCAAAATTTTGGTACTTTACTCTATTCATGGATGATTTGGTCCTAAAGAAGAAGAAGATAGCAACCACACTACCTGGTCATATAGGGGCACTAGAAAATCTTAAGATTAGAATATCATTGTAGGTCACACATATTGAAGAAGAGGAATCCCTATTTGAGAAGTTATTCTTCTTTCTTTACAAAGTTGGAAAACTTGTTGCTTTAACAATGTTAGGAAATTCTTTAATCCATCATTTACCACATAGCATGTTATCTCGTCAAACATTCCAATATCCATCATAGGAAAGATATAATAACAAAAGAAGGATTGTAAACAAAAGGTTATAGAAGCTTCCTCAAGTTTGCAAAGTGACATTGGAAGCTTAATTCCATTAATAGAAGTGTGAGTCTTATGTGTTCTATTTTGACTTTGTGTGTTTATTGATCTACCAAGAAGAGCTAAACACATTAGGGCCAAAAACGCTTCAAAAAAGGCACTTGTAAGAAAATGATTAAGTTGCTAATTAGTTGAGGTTTTGGAAGAATGAAAACACCAAATTTGGTTGCTCAGATGTGATTAATGAGAGAATATTGAATTCATCAAAGAGCTGAGCCATTAATTGTCCCTCAAATTTAATTTATGTCAGTGTCACCTTTTCGGCCATTTTTTGTCTTGGAACTTGGGAGAATTTGTATTTTCAAGAAATGTCCACCTATTTCGTGATTTTTCTACTCCTGCGTCTTCTTTTCACACGCTCTTTCTCCATTCTCTTTTGCCATTCTCTTTCTCCATTCTCTTTCGCCATTCTCTTCTTTTTGCTCACTTTCTAAGTCACTGCGATCGTTGATCTACTAAAATGTTTAGCAACACCTCTGCAAATGATACAAATGCAAGCACATGCAAATACAAACTTGCCATCCAACTAGATCCAATTTATTCATCTTAGAGAAGTATACATCATCGAGTACTAACAAATGAGATGGAGGCCAATAGATTGCAAATTCAAGGAAAGAAACATATATATTTGTGAGTAGATGGAAATATTTATCCAAAGGATCCTTTAACAGGTAAACCTCCTAATTTTTTTAATATTCATGACTACGTGAGATATGTTGGGGAAGGTTATAATGGGATGCTTGGGTATTGTAAAAGCTTACACTTTGCATCTTACACATACATGGTTTAGATGAATGAAATGAGAAAAACATTATTTATTGCACAGACAAGCATTTTGGAGCTAACAAATAAGATTGACATTTTGGAAAATGCTAATAAGTCATTACAAGACAAGTTAGCACATTTAAAGAAAACTCCAATAGAATTAAGAGAGAGAAAGAGACCATTAAAAAATATAACTAGCTTGTGTGTGAGAGCAAAGAAAAGAAGATTGAATCTTGCAAAAAAATATGTCTCCAACATGTCGAGTATAAATATTCGTGAGAGTGAGGAGAGAATCAGTTTTTTAAAAGAGACCATGAATAAGAATGATATTTTGAGGATTCTTAGGTCACCTCAAAATATGGATTTGAGAGGCCCAACTCTTAAAGAATTAGTGAAGGACTTAAAGGACACAGTAAAACCAAACGAAATTGTAGAGACATGTGATACTGTGGGCATTAGTCGAAAAGGTTATTGGGCTATCTCAAGATTATGGTTTAAAAATCTAAAATGTAATAGAATAACTGCATTTGGGTTACCTCGAGCCCTAGGAGTATCGGTTGCAAGGACTGCCATGAATCGTAAGTTTCCGCAGGTTTTCGGGGAATACATTCATATTGAAGTATCTATGCCATATGAAAGGATAAAAAGAAAATCTAGTTTTGAATACAATGTATTTAACAATATATGGGTTGATCTAAGAAGAGTGCAGATTGCAATGATTCACATGTATAGACTCACATTGGAGGAATGTCACGGTGTTTTAAAGTTTGCCTTGAAGTTAGATGAAGCACAGATTCAAAAAGGACAAAAGATGGAAAGAGTCAGCATTTGCATCATGAATAGGGCATTGGAATACAACAATGGTGGGGGTCAAGCACAAGTGCATAAGTTCTAGTATGAGATGGAGATTTGGTGGGTTGGTGCAGCTCAGGTACCAATTGAGAATCATGAAACACTAAAATGGTTGTTTACTCATACAAGTATTCCAAACATTACTAAGTCTCCAAGTGAAGAAGAAATGTTAGTTGTTGATGGGGTTGGTAATTTTAATGTGGAATGGCACATGAGCGCTGACTTGAAAACTATCAAATGTATGCTTGGAATATGTAATGGGGCAAATGCAAAATATCCTTGTATTTATTGCATGGAAAGTGTTGGGTCTAAAAATTGGAGCAACTTGCACCCTGTAAGAAGAGCCCCAACTAGAGACTCTATAGATCTAAGTTTTTTTTAAAAACAAGGAAGATATATGGGATCCAATTCTTTCAATTCCTCTTACTAATGTTCATATATGTACTTTGCATGCAGAGATTAGAATTATTGATAAACTTCTCAGGTTGCATCTTGACTATGCATACTCAATTAAGCCTTTGTCTTTATCGAATCAGTGTATTGACAAATGTGAGGCATTACTCTCCAAAATGGGTTTTCATGGAGGTTAAGTTCATTTAAGAAAAGATCCAACACTTTTAGGGAAAACAAGAGATGTCTTGGCTGATGTCTCAATGGGAGGTTCAAAAGCTAGACGATTTTTAGGTAACCATACAAGAAAATAGGTGAGCATTACTTAGGAGCATTGGAGAGAGCTGTGTGGGATAACGACAAATATTGCAACCACACCACGACTTGCATTTCTAAGGATGGAGGTTTCGAGACATGTTGATGTCTTCCTAAAGCTCCTCAAACAACAAACGAAAACATACACGTATCCAAAAGAGTTTAAATGTTCGATTGGAAATCTTGTTCAAGCAATAAAGGAGGCAAGGGGAGAAAAAGATATCACTTTTTATTTGGTAAAAGAGAATATTTAGTCCAAGCTTTCTTTGATAAAATTTCCATTGGCAGAAATTGATTGTTACTCTTATGAATTTGTAGCATATCCTTCATATCCATGGGCCTTACTTTGTGGAAGAGCAAGGCCCCCTAGCAACTTATAGGGGCCAAGGCATGGAAAAATCTCACTATCAAGCACGTACAAGTTTTTTTCGAAGCACAAGACATGGAGGTGGAGTTACAAAAAGCAATGCTCTTGAGGAGCTATTCAATTGGTTTTTTCGACAACAACTTCAAAGAATGAATACTTCAACTTAAGAATTCATAGTATTTTTCAACAACAACTTCAAAGAATGAATACTTCAACTTGAGAATTCAAGACAGGAAAGTACAAAGCTAGCTCTCAGGAGCCTTTACATCATCCTCCCTTTCCGGGATATTTCCTCTATAACGCAGAAATTTTCTTCTCTTGTAGCCAACTATTGATTTTATATCAGTTCGATTTGCTACCAAAGCATAAGATGAGAGGGCCAGAAAGTATCCTGCTCTAGAAGCAGAGAAACCAGGACCATAACCAAAAATCCTAATTGCCGCAATCTTCTCCAAAAGCATCACCTTGTGTGCATTGTATTGTAACCCAGAGAAACCAAGTAGCCTTGTAAGTGCCTTAATATATAATATAGGCCATGTTGCTTCCTCTGAGAGGATGTTATGAAAAACCATGAAAACATGCGGATCAATCCTTGCTAAGTAATGGCCAAGTGCAACATCTTTATGTGAACTAATACCAACTCTTGTCCCTTTACCCCGTCCCAAGAAGTTATCAAAATCTTCAATCTCCAATTGTAAAAAAAGATAAATGTCAAATGAATGTTGAAATCAAACATATTAATGTATATACATCTTACAAAATTTGAGATAATAGTACCAATTGATTTTCATCATTTTCTAGCTTAGTTGGATTCCATATGTTAATTGATGATTGTGCCTCATTGGTATCTTCCAATTCTTTAACATATTGCGACTCTTCTCTTTCAAAATGGGAAATTCCAAGTCGGTCTTGAAGGCTGTGGAATTCCTCTTTAGTAATCCCATACTCTTCCTCGGCATTCTTTGCCTTATGAAAACAAAGAGAAAGGGCATCCCCTGCTTCAATAAACTTGTCGTTCGTAATTTCAGTGTCAAGTTTAAGTAACTCTTCTTTCGATTCATTTTCGACGTCAACAATGCCATTTGTAGCATCAAAAGCCTCTGCAATGATGGCTAAACGATGATCCTCCCTAAGATTGAAGAGCCTTTGAATGCCTGCTAGCAGTATGTATTCTTTGTCCTTAATAGGGAAAGTTGGAAGTGAAGCAATAGTATAAAAAGAAGAGTCAGAAACAAGATCTGCATTTGCATGGTTTTCTTCAATAATGGTCTCAGCTTTGAATTGGGCAACATCTAGTTTGCCAGCAATATTTGCTTCTTGCTCAGGGTCCAAACATTCCTCTGCATCCTTGTCATTTGCTACCTCGTCCAAAAGGCAAAAGCTGAAACATTTTGGGCCTTCTAATCATTTCTCATCAAATTTCACATGATATTTTACAAGAGAAAACGCAATGAATGCAGCTGTTTTGGACATAAGCCTGCATTTCCTAGAATGAGCAGAACAAAACAAATTTGAGGTACAAAACCGATCAAGAGAATGAGATGTACACTTTCTTGAAAAGAGACCTTATCTTAAGGTGAGCTCCCAATAGGTATGTGAACATATTCCTTTGCATCCTTTTCAACCACTAGAAATGCAAGACTTTCAAACTCAACAAACTCCTCCAAGAAAAACTTCTTACATGAGTTCAATACATGGTCAATATCCTAGTCAGGGTTGAAAATATCATTTGCAATTCTGTAATAAGATAACACCATGCCATTTTGAAGAAGAAAGTCTAGGAGTTTTTCAGATGGAGAAAAATCTGTGATATGAAACAATCCAGAAACCCTCAATGGTGACTTGCCTTTGATTGGAGACTTCTTAGGCATTCCCACACTTGCTGCTGAACAAGGGGTGGAAGCTATGGGAATTTCAGGGGAGAAGGTAGCACAACCAAAAGCTCTTGTTGACCTTGATGACAATCTTCTTCTTTTTTTAGAAGGGGTTACCTAGTCTTCGGAGCCTACAACATCCTTAGACTTAGACATGAGTGAAAGTACGATACCGCGCAAAAGTGTGCAACCACTCCACGAGCGATGCCTTCTCGCTTCGTATTTGCTAGTCGACGATACGACACAAATTTGGCAAAGCGACCTCAAGAACAATATCTCCTCGCTTCGTATCAAGGGGTAAACAAAATCACGAAAATTCACATAAGAAATCCTGAAAGTGGACCTCAACTCTAAACAAGCTTGTAAATTTGTAGAAAAATCATAAATGTCTGACAATCGTGTTTATATAGAGTGAAAAATATTTGCCACATGCGATGCCACGTAGACAGCCACGTCGATGGCCCGCGCAAAACCTAGCCAATTAAACACTGCCACGTGTCACAGACCCCGTAGTTATAAAAGATCGATTGAAGCTTACGTGGCTCATTTTTCAAATCCAGAGTGCGAATACACAGTCACATCGAGATCATCCTTGCCCTATATCGGTCACCACAATTACGGTGTGACGAGTTGTATTTTCAACCTATGCTTAAACATAGTCGTGCCGTATCAATAATCGCAAAAATGGTGCGAGCAAGTGCTTTTTTAACATGCGCTTCATTGTTTTCGCACCGTATCAAACACTACAAATCCGTGTTTTTCGCTGTTTTCGCATCGTATACTTCACCACAAATACGGCGCGAGAGGTTACTTTTTAAAGCTTTGTTTTGATGCATTCACGTCGTATCTGTAAAATTGTGCTTTAGCCTATGGCAAATATGATGCGAAGAGTAAAATTTTTTACCCACGGTTTGTCGCCATCGCGCCGTATTGGTCATCCATAGATACGGCGCAAGAGGTGGCTTTTTAAAACTTCGTTTCGATGCATTCCTGTTGTATCAGTCAAAACGTGCTTTTGCTCTTCGCAATTACGACGCGAAGATTAGAATTTTTGACCCACGGTTTGTCGCTATCGTGCCATATTACTCATCCACAAATACGGTGTGAGGAGCTTCACTTCAAACCCGGGCTTTTTCACCTATCGCGCCGTATTTGTTATTTCTCTCTAGGCATTTTTTACTCATAGTTTTTAAATGTTCTAACAAGTCTCATTTTTCTACAAGTTCATGGCTAGGACAAAGCAAACTGCAAGGAAAGTGTATAAGTGAGGAGGAGAAAAGGCTTTCAGCTTCTCAATTTTTTCCATCCTGCGATCCCACCTACCCATTGTTGCCCTCAGTCTCCTGCCATGGAATCTAAACAATCTAGTGCAGAGACAATGTCTTCTCCTGCCCAGAGTCAGCTTCATCATATACAGTCCTACCCTACAACAACTGCTAAGTTTCCAACTACCCTTGGAGCCCCTATTCAACAAACAGAGCAACCTGGACCCTCCTATCCCCATGGAGAAGAGGAATCTTCCAAGCCAAAGAGAAAGAGAAAGTCTAGATTTTTTTATGTTTAGAAATGTTTTAGTGAGATAAGGAAGGCACCAAGAACTACACAGCATGTGATTTCAAAGGCATCATTTATTAGGGTTGTCAAAGATATTTCTTTTAGATTATCAAGGGTGTCTACTGAAGTTGGCATGCAAAAAAAATGGCAGCTTGCAGCCATTCTTTGCCTTCAAGAGGCTGCTGAAGACTTCATTATTGATTTTATGAACGATGCTTACATTGCTGCTGCCCACGCTCATAGAATGACTTTGATGAACAAAGACTTTAGTATGGTTAGCAAAATCAGGTATAGGTTCGACAAGGTATTGAGGCCTTTGCCCACTATTGATAAAAAAGCATTTGAGATCCTTAATGTTCCTCCAAAATTGTCTAGGAGAGCGAAACGGCCAGTGATTGAGGATGTGACACATTTACACCCTGCAAAGACCACCTCCGAACAAGTGTCTGCCTATCAAGAACCTAAAGAAACCGCCCATCAAGAACGACCACAAGAGACTATAGAGTCAGAGGATGAAGTTTGCAAAAGAAAAATTGATGTCTTTGGTCCTGTCAATCTAAAGAGAATGGATGAGGTATACGGGCAAATGGTTGTGAATGTCTCTTGCACTTCTTCAGAAGACTATCTTAGTATTTCCCCTGAGGACAAAGGAATGTTTGTTAAGAAAGATATTCAGTTGTCAGATTCAGTAGTCTTTTGTTGCATAAGGTAAGGATTTTTGGCTCAAAATTTTTTAATTGAATGATAGTGTTGTTTTGTTCATTGCAATTGATATTCATTTGGTTTTGCTTTTGGTTTTAGGGCATTGATTTCTTCTCTTAGCTAAGAAATCTCTAAAACTATATTTATCGTTGATCCACTATTACCAATGGAATTGTTTTCAAAATCTCCTTCAAACCTAGAATTATTTTTCAAATCGTTTGATCCAATTACAAACTACCATATTTTTTTCCTTATGTTGAAAGGTATGCAATTTTGCAAAGGGTTTAATGTATACTTCTTATAGTATGCATTTCTTACTAACATTATACTTTGCAGAGGACATTGGAGCTTAATATATATTGATATTTTCACTCGAGAAATTATCCTTATGAACTCTCTAAGGGGTATCCATGGTCAAGAAAAAATGTGCGTTGAATACAAATCCTCATTTTTTGGTTTATTGTTTATTTTATTTATTGTACTTTTTTAATAACATGTTTCCATTGACAGTGCTGGGAGGTTGGTGGTAACATTTTTGGATACTACATATGAGGATATTGCTGATCCTCAAAAACCATATAGTTTTCTCTTACAAGAAGTGCCCTTACAAAATGATGCATATTCTTGTGGATGGAGAGTAATTTCAAATGTTTGTAGAACAATAGATTCAAAGATTCTCAAGATAGATGGGGTTAATGTAAGTATCTTTAACATTCTGTTTTGAGCAACGTTATTAGATTTTGAGCAACAACATTATTATCAATTTCTTTGTTTTTACTCCCTACAAGTACGAACTATCACTCACCTTACAACTTATTACAATTTTCCTTGCAGTGCAAAGATTACCCCGATTCATACACATGGTGGATAAGAGAGAGATGTATTGAGTTAATTTTGGATAGGGCAATCACGCCAGTGGACCCCGACTCTCCTCCATATAAATCCTTAACTAAGAGCAAGGCAAAAGGCAAGTCATTTGGAAAGACAAGTAAGGCAAGCTCCACAAAGACAGAAATGCCAACACTTTCTCATCCATCTTCTCATCTACCCCCTCAAGAGAAGAGGGCCCCTGTCCAAGTTAAATTCTTCAACCAACCAAAAAAAAAAGCCACTGCAACAGCAAGATCTATCTTTTCAAAAAGTGACGAAGAAGTTACAATGATGAAAAAAGACAAATAGATACAAATGGCAAGATCTTTGTATATCTACACTTCAATTTTGTAACTCTTCATTCAATGAAAAGCTTTTTGTCCAATGTAATGTTTTCAATTTTATGGCTCGAAGCTTACAATTAAAGGAGGCAAGCAACTCATATAAGAAAAAAAGTGTTTAGCTCTTTTCCCTACTACTTTACCAGTTACTTTGAACTTATATTTTGGGGATGTACAGTCTAGCATCTCCAAGGTATCCCTTACATATTTAAGATTCCAATTCGAAGTGATATTTATTTCCTTTTCTATAATTTGCACCTTAAGATTGAAGGGCATGCAATCTGTATCTGAATCCAAGGGAATCCACATGCCTAGTTTAAGTTGTATCTCCTATAATCTAACCCCAAAGCAAGAGTTTGTTGTGCTATATTATAACATAGAGACAAGGACTGGAGGCATACAATACACCTCATGGTGTCACCCTTATGGTCAACATCATCTCTAGATTTCCAAAGCTTCCCTATAATGTTATCTAGTTTTACGCTTGCAAAATTTCTACTGAGCCAAAATACTTTTGTTCTCTATAAGTTTGCTATTTTGAAGCAACCCACAAAGATATGTAAGGGGATAAACCATGATAGGTGTATTCTTCTTGAGATCCCTCCAGCTGTCTTGGACTTTTGAATATCTTGACATATTTTTAATTTAAAACTATGCATGGTTGCCTTATCAGGAACCTCCCAAATAAGAGAGGAGAGACTTGGCAATGGCAAATCCTCGATATGTCCATATGTACCCTCTTTAGATGGAACCACATATTGTGCATAATATATAAAAATTCTTCTCTCACTGAAAGAACCGACGGTCTCATCAACATATATAATGTCCATAAACGCCTTATGAATCACATTCAAAGTTCCACTCAAACTCTCCACATGTTGCCATTCAATACTTATTGATGGAAATATATCTACAACGAAGAATTCAATATTAATACTTGCTTGAATTTTTTTAAAAATCAAATATGTTATCAACTTAAGACTTACAATGTGTTTGCTAGCAAACACATTCATTAGGAGATAAGTGCATATCCCTGGCCATGTAAACATGTTGCACTTTAACTAACCATCCTTCATGCGTAATTTTGAAAGCAATGATATGCCCTTTCCAGTGATGTTTTATATCCTCTCTTTTTCTTCTTTTGACCTTGTGAGAGCCTTTGCAAGAGGGCAACATGGTTACCCAATCGTTTATGCAAAAGGTTTTGGGCTCCCATTTTTTGTCTCCTCCTTGGCCATAGAAAGTGCAGGAGTTTACTAAATGAGACGGGCACCTTTTGGATGCCATACTTAGATTGAAATCGCAGAGAAAAGCGCTCATTGAGAAAGGCAAATGAGCAAAGAAAGAAGCTCACCGAGAAAGACGAATAAACAAAGAAGAAATAATGAAAAAACTAATGAAAATATAGTCGGGGCGCCAAAAGCTCCCGACTTTCAAAAAAGTTAGTATTAACTTCACAACATCGTTATCATAATCGGTTTTGTGAGATTTTATAATTAAATAAGGATTCGGGACCATCAAAACATGTCAGAGTTTGGAGATTTTGGCCAAAAGAGAGAAGAGAACCACGAAGTCTACTCTACTATCTCCAAAAAGGAGGAGACAAGAATACCATATTTTTGCACACGTGGCAAACTCTCTTTGGCCCTTTCCTTAATCCCGTGATTAACAAAAATGCATTTTTGGAGGCGTTTTAGGCCCTAATGACTCAACCAGACTTCATATATTCAAAGCCAACTACCATAAGAGGATTGAATATGATAAACAAATAGACATGCCATTGTTAAGGGTAGCAACAATTAGCAACCTTTAAAGCGAGGAGCCACCATCGATGCATTAAAGAGCCAACGGGTCCAGAAGCAGTTAAGACTACCCAACATAGCACATGGGTGGAGAGAATGTCCCGCTACAGGCAACGGCCTATATAAAGCAAGGGAGTGAAACTCTATTGTTTATTTGAGCATATGCATAGCCCTAGAGGTCAAGAAATAAAGGTTACTCCATGCCATATCCTTCTTGAGACTTTTTTTACTAGTCTTCTTTGATTGGCATCATGGGTGCTCCCTAATAGTGGAGCTTACATTGTACTATCTCCAATCATTGTATTTGAAAGTAGTACTACCTTGGGTTTTGTATCCTTATAGTTGTTAGCGTCTTTTGTTCCCAAAGCTCTTCATTGCAACCATTCGGTCCATTATCTTTGTATTGATTCTTACTTCAATATAATTTGGATTGAGTCTTGTGTACATTTTGTATTTGACCTATATGCTGTGAATATGTATCACTTTACAATGCAGGCGTTGAATGTCCTAAATCAAAAGCTCCAGTTTGAAGTGCAAATACAGAAGGTGACAAGAGTAAAGGAATATAAATTAGACACAGTCTTCCTTGGTCCCAAAAAATACCAAACCGATCAAGATTAGTGTAAAATTGGAGCTCCCATTTCGTCAGCAATTCATTAGTTTTCTAATCAAATTCAAGGATGTATTTGCATGAGACTATTTAGATATGAAAGGGCTAAATCCTAGATTCTATTAACTGAATTCAAGGATGTATTTGCATGGGACTATTCAAATATGAAAGGGCTAGGTCCTAGATTCTATTAGCACCAAATATTGGAGATGATGACTAGGATGCATGTCAATGTTTTCTAGCCCACTCTCTCCTAAAGACTTTTACACTAAGAATATTGACATGGATGACCATAATGACATTTTATATACCCAATGTTCCTTGGTAGATTGATGGAGAGATTTCTTAGGTCCTATCAACTGCATCATTCCTCAAGAATTGTCTATCATGCAAGAGAAAAAATAGAGTGATGGCAAGGACAACAAACGATGTCTTCATGCTTACAGTGACATCTCCAAGCTTGCTTCCACCCACACTAACATCTCATTCTGAAAGCTACAATGACATGCTCCATATCTAGCGAGGATCATAGATGTATTCCTACTCATACATTAATTTTTCTTTTTGCTTTATGCAAAATATAAAAAAGCAATAAAATTGTGTGTGCATGTGTGCACATGTGTAGGGGGAAAAGAGAGAGAGAGGTCCTTAGCACCAATATTGCTAGGTGATGAGAGAGAAGGACGAGAAGTGCGTGCATGATATTCATCTCACATGACAAAGACTTGCTAGGCTTGGCTAAGTCACAAAGTCGAATAGAATAGAGAGGTGGATAGAGAAAGAGGAAGCAAGAAGAGAGACATGACTAGTAGGTGACCTTCTCATACCCCTCTCTCTTTAGATTAATGTGCTTGAATAGACCCTCCCCCATATCCTACCCCTCTCCCCTGTGTCAATCTGCTGGTACAATACAATCATCATGAAAATTCTCATTATAGTCACCACACATTGAGCACCAATAGCATGTTGACATAGGCATGTATCCTTTTCTAGTGCATGCTACACAATGAATGTCAAGCATGCTCCATGTTGAACCACTTGCCTAGGTATGTACTAATGCATGTACCCTTTGCTAATGAATCATGAATAGCTAAATGGGGATCATCCTACTACTACACAAGCATTTGATATTCTCATGTATGTCACACTGCATAACCACCATGAGTCTATCAATTCTTTGTGGGAAAGTTAAATTTCAAACATGATGGAGAATTGATCGTTAACTTTGAAAATTGATTGTGCATATGATAGCTCCCAAAAAGCAAGCCAAAAGAAAGCCTCAATTTCAAAATGTACAACCAGCAAACAAAAAGCTGCAATTTTAAAAATGAGCATATAATGATGGTGTTGAAACTTGGATCCTCAACCTAACACACTTGGTGAGGCTCTCTTACCATTTTGAAATTTTTTGGAAGACATGGGTCTAATTTTTTATCTTTAAAAGATGTTGTTAAGAATTGGTATTGTAAATGCCTCAAGAATGAGGCTTAGATGGCAACATTGGATACCTTCAACCTAAAAAGGTCTTGAGCATGTCTCATGCTCAATAAAATTTTTAAGACTTTAAGCTAGTAATGTAAGATTAGATAATTTTAATTTATTTATCACTTTTTGGTGTACTTTTATAGGTCTTTGTTAGTGAGTCCAATCCTATGCTTTAGGGTCTTACTACCCAAATACACCAAGACATCCTCAAGTTTACCATCATGTTTTGTTGGATACGAAAGAAGTAATCAATGCATGTGTGAAGAAGTGTATGAAAGGCACAACAAAGGACTACTCTCAAAGTTCCCCTACTATAGTGACTCCTTTTTCCATGTATCCTCACACCACAACTCTTCAAGGCTCTACAAAAGTTTTAAATTTGTGAGAGTTTCCAACTTCATAAGTTTTAATGTTGCATACTAGCAAGTGCAATCTCTTGATCCCAAGTTCTAAGATCTAGAAATGCCATATCCATTTGGAAACCTTCTTATTTGTAGTAAATAAGTCATATCACTTGATGACAAGATTTTTATTGAAGTTCCATGCCATGTGATAAAAGTGAATCCTATTAAGATTTCAATTTGTGCCAAATTTTCTATATTAGTATTCTCTCCTTTCAATATGGTATCAGAGTTGATCTCATCAAATCCTTTGGTACATAGATGGTCCTTGATGTAAGGAACAATCCTTCATATTTTATCTAGACATGCAATTCTAGCTCAAACTATTAAACTCCCTAAATAGGTACATAGGTGCAATCCAAATTTCTTATAGCTTTTTGGCCAGCCATAGTGTAGCCTTGACATTAGGAGATCTAAGCTAAATTTGGGTGATCTCAATAGTTCAATTATAGATCACCTTGAGAGGAAATTTTCACCCTTTAGATTAAATAAGTTTAACAGTTAGATCTTGAGATATCACCTCTGTAAAATATCATTTTGAAAAGGTGCTACCTAAAATTTCTCCTCAAATGTAGGAGTACTTTTCCAAGTGGGCTGATGCTCATGTTTCACTTTCACCATCAAATGCATGTGACTTTTATTAACCGTATTCAAATACTAAGGATAGTGTGAGCTTGCAATCTTCAATAGAAACCAAAGTTTATCATGAGATCTCTCATGGACATTGCCAAGGAATTTGTGCAAAAAATAATTAGCTAGTAACAAAGTGGCATAAGGAAATTGATGATATGATAATATTACTTACTTAAGTGTATGCTCAAACTAACGTGGGTATTTTGGCTGAGGATCATGAATAGCTTCTTGCCTTACTAGTGGCAAGGAAGAGCAAGAGCACACTTGCACTCATTACCCTCTGATTGTGGAGAAGCTCTCATGGCCAATCCCCAAATTCATAGATAAGAGTCTTTGGTTAATCCCCTCTTCCCATACTAAGCACTATTAGAAGAGCCCAAAGGAGGGCTAATAGCTAGATTAAATAGTGGAGCATAGAACAAGAATTATTAAAACTTCTATGTGTAACCTAAGGTGTATAGCTCCCACCTCCCTATGGTGTGTTGGCAATCATGTAGGACTTCCCATTAATTGAATAACTACTATAACTAATGCCAGGAGGCATATTCCACGGTGGATTCCATGAGGTTTTATGGTGGATTCCGTAAACTTTGATGACCGGGGCTCATATACAAAGTGGATTCTTTGTGCGAGAAGTTGATGGGGACGCCTGTCCTTTTCGGGCGTTTCATTAATTTAGTGTGTACATGGGTGATTCCATAGCAGGTGATTCCGTAAAATGCATATTAAATTAATAAACGTTTATGAGTTTAGAGTGCACACTCGTAATAAATTAAGGTTAGGATTTATTTCTAACCAGTTGATTTATTTATGTAGCTGAAGACTACTAGGTATTCACTTTTGTCGGTTTAATTGTATTATTTTACTAACGATTGTGAATGCTTCAGTTGATGTGTAGAGATAGCAGCAATGGCGAAGGAAAGCATTGGAGTCTAGCGAGTATTCGACCTATGGATTATATTTTGATAGGCACAACGCCTATATTTTGTCATGTCTATTGAGGCATCGATTATTTATTATTATTTTGTATGCGCCTATGCGCACGGATATGTTATTTCTATTTGGACATTGTGTTGGGCGTGCCAAACTCTATGGGCACCGTCCATTAGCTTTATTTCCTATTTTTGTAAAAGCAAACTCAAAAGCTAAAAGCTTGTCATATTTTTGTAAATTGGGCTATTATTGAGCATGAAGATGGAAATATACATAAAATACATGCTTTGTGAAGCACTCACACAAGGCATGGGGGGAGATTGAACCCAATTGGTCTCTTGCTCTTGTCGTTCATGCTTTTTACATTGTAATTTGTGCAAAAAGGTAAAGGTAGAGTTCATTGTTCTTGGGGACCTTCCGGGATTCATTACGTGAGCATACTGCGACCGATCTGCGCACCAGTGGTATCAGAGCGGAGCTGAGATCAAGAGCTTCCAATCGCTATCCATCTCGTGTGAAGGCAGAGCTCCTGGAATGATCGGGCTCTACAGTCAATCTCATCTACGAACCGTCGATACAAGCAGACTTCTGGCGATCAAGAACCCCTATTTCTGTTATCAGATCGCGAAGGACCAAGCAATACAGGTGGAGGACCACTCCCTCATCTCCATAAACAAGTCGTGGATATACAGTGAGAAACTCCATATCTCTTCTCTCTCCAAAGTTTAAGCTTGAATTAAGCTTTAGAAGGAGCTTAATAATCTTTTTTTTAAAAATCGTCAACGAAGTATATCAGGATCTGCCCGCGTTTTTCGCCACCTGAGAAAAACGCCCCCCCCCCCCCCCCCCGAAAATCAGACAATTAAGCTTCAAGCTTAATCCATTAAGCCAAGCTAAAATACTCAAGTCAGGCAAGACAAGCAAGTCATCAAAGTCCAGGTCACGCGCCTCAGAGATCAAGTTCTGCAAGTCATCTGTGATCAAGTCCTGCAAGTTCACTAAGTCGGCTAAGTTCTGCAAGTCTGCAACTCTGCAAGTCACATAAGTCTACAACTCTGCAAGTCAGACTAGTCAACTGGAGTCAAGCCTGCTACTCTTGGAGACGCCATTTCCTTAGCTCACGACACTGAAGATAAGCTACGCGGTAGAGACAGACGACCACAGCAATTCCAAGCCAATGGTAATTATGGATCTAAACAATTCAATTCCAATTTTAGAATATTTAATCCAGGTCGTTTCTCTTCATCATCTTTCTGCAAGAATTGGGCTAAACCACCTGCATTACCATCCAATGTCAATCCAAATCCTAAGCCTATTCCACAGCCAAATCCAAATGTACCTAGACTTCCCGCCATTGCAAATAATGTAACCAAAGCCAAGCCAATAGTATGCTATAAATGCCACCAACCTGGACATCTCGCAACAAATTGTCATTCAAAGAAGCCACCAACTCATCAACTATCTTGGAGCCATGGACGACGACGAACATGAGGATATGCCTGATTTCACTGAAGAAGAGGACGACACTACTACTATTTCCGATACTTTACCAGGTATGCCTACTCCACATTCATTATTGACTATGAAATGTTTGGTGCATGGAAAGGAAAAGACTATTTTGCATGATGACGGTAGTACTCATGATTTTATTTCAGCAAAATTGGTAAAAGAATTGAAATTACAGACTGTACCTACGCATTATCGCATAAAAGCTGCATTTTTAGACACTAGGTATAATGGTACACAAGAAGTGCAAGATTTAGAGATTCAAATTGGTTCATACACTGAAAGAAGAAATTTCTAATTGTTCCATTACAGTCGAGTGACATTATTTTAAGAATGCCTTGGCGACACTAGCATAACCCAGATATAGATTATTCCACACACACAATGAATATTAATTTTCAAGGAAAATCTATTACATTATTTGGTATGCATGCATATAATATTTTTCCACTGCTTTCATATACTCAAGCTAAACGTGCATTACGCAAGAGTAGTAAATCATATCTCATTTGGGTGAATGAATTGCAAGTAAAGGAAAATCATATGCACCCTAGGCATAAGGAATTTCTTGCATATTTTAAGGATTGTTTTGCAGAAGACCTACCACCAGGTTTACCTCCTTCACGTCCAGAAGACCATAAGATAGATTTGATCCCTGGCACACAACCACCTTGCAAAGCACCATATAGGCACAACCAGATAGAACAAAAAGAAATCCAGAGTCAAGTTGAGAAAATTACTAAATAGAGGTTTGATTCGACCTAGCAGTTCTCCATTCGGTGCACCTGTATTGTTAGTCAAGAAAAAGAATAATACCTATCGTATGTGTATTGACTATCGAGCTTTAAATAAGATCACTGTAAAGAATAGGTATCCTATTCCTAGAGTTGATGACCTTATGGAC
The DNA here is from genome assembly GCF_053477565.2 of Lygodium microphyllum. NCBI lineage: Eukaryota > Viridiplantae > Streptophyta > Polypodiopsida > Schizaeales > Lygodiaceae > Lygodium > Lygodium microphyllum. Next base: position 109,823,002 of record NC_141154.1, on the reverse strand, counting down.
AAACTGCAAGGATCTTCTATATTTAGTAAAAAATTGACCTTAAGTCTGGTTATCATCAGGTGAGGCTAGATAAGTCTGACATATTCAAGACTGCATTCAGAACATAGTTTGGTCATTACGAATTCTTAGTCATGCCATTCGGATTGACTAATGCACCTGCTACCTTTAGTAGAATGATGAACCGTATCTTTCTGAAATATCAGTATTGTGTAATTGTTTTCTTTGATGATATTTTGGTGTTTAGTCAAAATGAGACAGAACATTATGAGCATTTGTCATTGGTTTTTCAATTATTGAAAGAAAATCAACTGTATGCAAATCCTGAAAAGAGTGAATTCTTTAAGACAGAAATTGAGTATTTAGGTCATATTGTATCATCTGGAGGAATTAAAGTTGATCCTAAGAAAATTGATGCAATATTGAATTGGCCTATTCCTAAAAACGTGCATGAGTTATGCTCATACCTTGGTATTGCTAGTTTCTATAGGAAGTTTATACGTAATTTTTCATTGCTTGCTTTACCATTAACCAAACTTCTCAAGAAAGGAATTGTTTATCAATGGACCGAAAATCAACAGAAACCCTTTGACTTACTGAAACATGCATTAACCAATGCCCCTATTTTACAATTGCCTGACTTTAATAGACCATTCTTTCTAGTAGTGACCGATGCTAGCGGATCAGGAATAGGAGCCGTACTTATGCAAGACAATCATCCTATAGCATATTCTAGTTGTAAGCTGAAACCCTCTAAGCTGAAATATTCCACATATGACAAAGAACTATTAGCAGTTCTACAAGCATTAAGACAATGGAAACACTACTTAATGGGTTCAGAATTTATGATAAAGACAGATCAGCAAAGTATTAGACATTTACTTAGCCAACCCCAAATTTCTGACCGTCATATCAAATGGGCTTCCTTCATTCAAAGTTTTCATCCTATCTTTCAATACCAACCTGGAAAAGAAAATGTAGTGGCTGATGCATTGAGTAGAAGACCTGCCATTCATAATATTTCTGTCATATCTTTTGATTCTTTGATTGCTATGAAAGATACATATCCCCAGGATATTACTTTTCATTCTGATTGGAATAAATTGATTCAAAATAATTTCATTCCTGTTGATTCATTGTCATATAATGATGGATTTATGTTTTATGAAAAGAGACTGTGTGTTACTATTCCATTCTGATCTTTTGTTTTGAATGAAATTCATTGTTCCCCATATCAAGGTCATAGAGGTATCATATCTACATTGCGTATGTTAACTGAAGATTTTTATTGGCCGCATATGGATGCGGATGTATCCAACTTCGTTTCTGAATGTTTGATTTGTCAAAGAGTTAAGAGACATCATGGTAAACAGTATGGATTACTTATGCCTTTGTCTATTCCATCTAAACCTTGGGAATAAATTTCTATGGAATTCATTACTGGTTTACCAAATACTAAATCTAACCATGATATGATTTGGACAGTTGTAGATAGATTTAGTAAACAAGCATATTTCATTCCATGTAAGAAAACTTTAACAGCATCATAAGCAGCACAGTTATTTTTGAAAACTGTTTTTACTAACCATGGATTGCCAAAAGTTATCATTTCAGATTGTGATTCTAGATTTTGTAACAATTTTTGGATTACATTGTTTGCTAATCTAGGCACAAAGATTGATTTCTCATTTGCATTTCATCCAAAAACTAATGGACAAATAGAAGCCACAAATAGCACCATTTTAGATCTTTTACGTGCATATACTATCTCTAAACCTCAGACATGGGACACTCATTTGCATTTATTACAGTTTGCATATAACAATACACCACACACATCTACAAAGAAAGCACCGTTTGAAGTTATTTATGGATATAGATTATCTACACCTGTTGCATCTTTGTCTAATAGAATTCAGAGTGCTGATGATATTGCTAGTATGCATAATACTATTTTTGATGAGGTTAAAGATATGATTGCTAAAGCCCAGCAATCATATACCAAACAAGCCAACAAGAAAAGACAAGCCATGAATTTCAAAGTTGATGATTATGTTTGGCTGAGAATAGAAAAACGTAGACTACAAAGTGTAGATAGACATCTAGTTGTCAAACTAGCTCCTAGATTCTATGGACCATTTAGAATCATTCATAAAATTAATGATAATGCATTCAAGTTAGAATTACCATCTCATTGGAAAATTCACAATACATTTCACATTAGTCTATTGAGACCATTTAGAGGCCAATTACCTGTCCACCCTGTTTATGAAAACCCACCTTTATTAGAGAAAGAGACTGAAATACTTGAACCAGAAGCTATCATAGACACTGACTTTATGACTACTAGAACTGGCCGAAGGTATTCTAGATATCTAGTTAAATTTAAGAACCATCCTGTAGAGGAAGCACAATGGATGCATGCTAGAGACTTAAATGCTTTCCCCACTCTGTTAGCTCCACATTGAGCTAATAGCAATTGAGGTCAATTACTATCCCACCCCGGGGGTATGATGCCAGGAGGCATATTCCACGGTGGATTCCGTGAGGTTTTACGGTGGATTCCGTAAACTTTGATGAGACTGGAGCTCATACACAAAGTGGACTCTTTGTGCGAGAAGTTGATGGGGACGCCTGTCCTTTTCGGGCGTTTCATTAATTTAGTGTGTACATGGGTGATTCCATAGCGGGTGATTCCGCAAAATGCATATTAAATTAATAAACGTTTATGAGTTTAGAGTGCGCACTCGTAATAAATTAAGGTTAGGATTTATTTCTAACCAGTTGATTTATTTATGTAGCTGAAGACTGCTAGGTATTCACTTTTGTCGGTTTAATTGTATTATTTTACTAACGATTGTGAATACTTCAGTTGATGTGTAGAGATAGCAGCAATGGCGGAGGAAAGCATTGGAGTCTAGCGAGTATTTGACCTATGGATTATATTTTGATAGGCGCCACGCCTATATTTTGTCATGTCTATTGAGGCATCGATTATTTATTATTATTTTGTATGTGCCTATGCGCACGGATATGTTATTTCTATTTGGACATTGTGTTGGGCGTGCCAAACTCTATGGGCACCATCCATTAGCTTTATTTCCTATTTTTGTAAAAGCAAACTCAAAAGCTAAAAGCTTGTCATATTTTTGTAAATTGGGCTATTATTGAGCATGAAGATGGAAATATACATAAAATACATGCTTTGTGAAGCGCTCACACAAGGCATGGGGGGAGATTGAACCCAATTGGTCTCTTGCTCTTGTCGTTCATGCTTTTTACATTGTAATTTGTGCAAAAAGGTAAAGCTAGAGTTCATTGTTCTTGGGGACCTTCCGGGATTCACTACGTGAGCATATTGCGACCGATCTGCGCACCAACAACACTCTTTCCTCTATAAGCTCCTAATTGAGAAAGATTTGCAACCAAAATAGTATATTTTTAGATGTTGCTAGTGGACTACAAACTTCTCATTGAGAAAAAGTTGCATGTTGGTAGTCAACTAGGCCAAAAAAATACAATTTTAGATGTAATTGTTTACATCTTCCTAGCCATATTACCACATCTTCTTGACGAATTTTCAACTCTCCAATACAATCTAAACTTTTAGTATTGATTTTTTCTAGGGTTGAGTGACACTTGTCATGACCTAAAATTTAGTTAAAAACACTTTCAATTTTTTTATAAATTATTTTTAAACATGAGATTCATGCACACCATAGAGAGTCTAACCCTACAACTCTTAGAAGCATTGCCATATTTATTGTCTAGGGGAGTGCAAGCTATGAGCTGGTACAAGGTAAAGTGGTAGGAAGCTTAGGTTGTAGTCAAATTTTTTCAATTTCTCAAACTAGAACCAATTATATGCTACTCTCAAGGCTTCAACAACTGAATGCATGTTGATAGCATCTAGCAAGTGACAAGAGGTTAAGCTTGAAGTTGATATCAATAGTATAGAAAACTCTTAAAGATATCAAAATGCAAAAAATCAAGGAAACAATATCGTATTCCAACTCCAATGATCCTTAAAGAAATGTAAGAACTATCAATATTGAGACCCTAAATTCTTCAAGCATGAGCAATCAATTTCCTTAAAAGGAATTGCAATTATATTCATCAACAACCCATGTCTTCACTAAGAAATTTGGTTCTTCAACAACATTTTCATAAAATATAAAGGCTTTTTGCTTCACTTACCTTGGCCTTAGAATTCATTGCACACACTATATTGAGCCAAGTTTTCCATCCTCAATCAACCTAAAATCTGTTGCACTCCTATTTCAATCAATGCAAGGCTAAAGGCCTAATTGTATGGCATTTTACTTGTTTATTTCAAAATTTTTTAAAGAATATGAATAAGATAGAGAGATAGAGAAAAAATGCACCCACTGACACTACATCGCACCTAGGGCTTTTCACATTAGAAAGATTTAGTGACCTTTAACAGTGAGCTCCATCTCTAATTACGTAACCCTCTTTTCAAATTCCCACACATTCTCTCAAGGGCCATCAAAGTCATGACATGCCTAGGGAGTCTTCATTTTCCTACACTTACACCTATGTCCATGAATCACTTGCACTTTTTGCCTTTACACCTCTTTTACTCCATTTCCATCAGACCAATCCATTAAAATCAAAATGGAAAAAAGAAGATTCTACACACACAAATTATTCTTTGTGTTAGCAATTAGTCCACTTGGACCTTATTCATTAAGAAATGCTTGGATTGGAATCAAGAGTCATCCATCTTACTTCCAATGTCTCCCTCTAACCTTTTTCTTGAATCCCTTTTGTTTGGCAACAAATTTTTTTTCCCATCCCTAGCAACCAAGTTTCCTTTCTTCATCACAACCACCATTGACAAAAAGAACCCCAATGAAGTTGTCTTCTAACTAGGTATTTTCCTATATAAGTGTTGAACTTTTTGTTGGCCATGGCTTATCCATTATTGCATGCATTTCATCTTACCCTTTACGTGTAATATGAATCTATGTGTCCTTTTGTATCTAGACAAAATATGGTTAACTCCATTATGTTCAACATTGCAGATCAATTTATCAATGTAGTATATTGTTTTGTTATATGCTCAAACTTATATTCTCTAATAGTTTATTCTTTGTTTCATGGCCTTGTCCATTAACTATGATGTTCAAGTCTTATCTTTTAGGTTTTCCTTTCGAGTATTTATTGTATTGGTGCAATCATGGACAATAGGGACAAAAGCAATAAGCATGCATACTCACATAGGATTTGCACCATAACTTTATATATTGATTGGGTCCTCAAGTGTGAGATAACACTCTAAACTTTCTACCCATCTCCTAATTCAATAATATATGTTTGGTACATGAGGATAAAACACTAGTACTCCCCTTAGGAAGTGAATGCACAAGAGGTTTAATTGCAAGCACAAAAGCTTATGGAGACTTCTTAGTCATCATCTCTACTTCTATGACAAATCTTCCACCTTGTGCATCCCCTAATCCATCCTCTTGACCATTTGAGTTCCATTCAACATGGAAGGACCAACACTCAAGTGTATATCCATCAACAACACAATCCTCAAAGAATCCATGTTACCAACCATAGCCTTGAGTACTAGCTACTAGTGTATCAAATGTATTTTTCACCTTCACCATCAACAACAAACATTGCTCCTTTGACAAACCACTTAAGAAATTTAGGTCTACGAATGTATATAACAATATACTACCTTTGATAGTGATGCTAAGGGATTAACCTTGGGCGGTTCATTATATGTAAATTGTCTATATCACATGTGTTCAAGGGCTATTTGATCATACCATTATCTATGAATTTTCTCTAAATAAAACACATTCCTTCATTATTCAATCTGTGAGTAACCTCTTTATTTGGTACCTTTCTATGTGTAAAAAGTGTGTAAAAATGGTATTTTGAAAATCTCTTCTTTGAGCCCACATGATAGGCCTACTTTTTATGAGTGATTCCCCCAAGGGATTAACACTTGTTTATGAGGGGGGTGTATGTTATCCTTAAGAGGTAGTGACTACAATAAAGGATGCAAAGTTAAAGTATTGAAAATCTATTCTAGAAAAAGATTTTATTTGGACTTCATTACATTAATTTGGGCACCCCCTCCCATATGTAAGGTGTAGTTATTTATCCCATTTCCTATGTGTGAATAATTGAACATTATATTTTTTTACAATATTTACTGCGAACTGAGCTCAATCTCATGAAACTTGTAATATCTCCTAAAGTTAAATGAGAAGACTTGCAATGGATGTGAGGATTGTGAGCATCCTTTATTCCTTTCACTTAGGCTAGGTCCATTGAAACCTTGTTGTATACATCAATTAAGAGAAGGACTAGTCAAAGAGCCACAAAAATGGGTGGGCTACCCAACTTTGAGTGAGAAACCCTAACCCTAATGCTAAGGTATAAAAGTTCAAACAATGAATAAAGAGCTTATTTTTATGTGTACAACTTTGTGAGTTCAAGCTTTCTTCTCCTTTTCTTGCTTCCATCATAACTAGTGTGAAAGAGAGAGAGTGAGTGAGAGATTGTGAGGGACTTGGAGAGTGAAGCTCTCTCTTGCATTCCATTCATCCCCTTCTCTTAATCTTCTTCTCTTCCATGTGACTCACACACACACAAACACACAGTCTTGGAGAATAAAACCTTCTCTTTGTAGGGACTTGGGAGAGAGAGAGATTATGAGGGCCTTGGAAAGCAAAGCCCTCTCTTGCACTTCGTTCATTTCTTGCTCTTCATCTTCTTCTCTTCTTACTATGTGCTAGTTGCAAGTTTGTCACTTCTTGCTTCCATATGCTTGGTATTAAGTTTTTTTGGATGCTATGTGAAACTCCTTATTTTGGCAAAGAAACAAACAAGGCTTATTGTTTTAAAAAAGGTAGGAGCAAAATTGATGGTTTATCAATGCTCATTGGACGAGCCCTTATTGGCAAATAAATAAAAGCCTTTCTCTTTGTAAACGTAACAAACAAGTCTCCTTATTTTGGTAAAAGTAGAATGAAAATTTACGAGTTGAAGGGTTGATCCTAGCCCTAACCATAAGCCTTAAAGGGGGACATTTGAGCCTTGGACATGGAAAATAGAATGATGATGGATGTCTTACAAACATCATGCAATATGCTAATGCAATGTAACAATGAGCTCCAAAGGTCTGGGAGGTTGATAAAGAAGTAGCAAGGATGGGTAAGGGGAGGGGTTTGAAGCTTTCATATTGACATGTTGGATTGCAAAGTATGTTTGCATATATCGATAGATTTCACACTTGAATATGTTGGTGTGGAAGCTCCAAACTTGGATAGATCCCATTTGCTTACTCTCATCACTTCCTTTTAACTATCCTTAAGCTTGTCTTTATGCTATATTAGCATACTTTGATCAAAGTAGAGGCCAAAGGCCATAACAAGGGTATAGAGATAGGGACCATATTAGGAGGGTTAGAGTTTTACATTCATGTCCAAACTCTCTCTCTCTCTCTCTCTCTCTCTCTCTCTTGAAGGGTAACCTTAAATGTAAACCTTAAAGCCATGCATACCCACTTGAAAACACAAAAGTGTAGCTTGATTCATTCACATTTAAAGCATGGAAGGGATTCTCCAAACTTGGAATCATAGAGGCACATGGTCCTTGGACAAGGTTCTAGCCAAGGTGTATATGCTCATTTAGAAGCTCTATGTGTGTCCAAGGTTCTAGCAAAGGTGTATATGCTCATTTAGAAGTTGTGTGTGTGTGTGTGTGTGTGTGTGTGTGTGTGGTCATGGATTTAGAAATACGGTTTGGAAACTTAGTTTCGGTGGCAAGGCATGAGTTTAGAATTTCATTAAGAGGGTAGAGGCCATGTTTAGAATTTGGCCATGGGTTAGAGAATAGGATCTTTTGGGGGCAAGGGGGTCAACATTTTGATAGAGTGGGTTAGGGGTTCAACGGGATAGGAAGGGGGTTAGGCCTAGACAAACCTATGGTGTCAGTGTGGGTGTATTAGAACTGAAAGGTTAGGAAGGTTTTTGGTGAGGTATTAGGCCCTTCTAAGAAGGTACAAATTAGGGTTAAAGTTTGGCGGGGTTTAGAATTTAGAATATAGGAAGGTAAGAGCTTAGGAATTTTTGTGGCAAGGGAGTGGGGTTTGCATTTGGAAGCATGGGCAAGGCTACAAGTTTGATTTTGCTGATGTAATAACTATTGGAGGTGCGACTTTTGTCGCATAAGCAACTATTGGGCAACTAAATGATGGTGTGAAGGTAAAATACATTTGTTTGAAACGCCTTAGCATCTAGAAACCCACGAAAAGTAGATTGTTGGCACATTTACGATCACTAAAAGTTTTTGACATAGTGCTTTCCCCCCCAAGCTGTGGTGGCCCGCAATCGTTGCCCCCACCAACACCAAGCTAGGAATGCGGTCCGTGGACCGTGAGCCCTCACGACTCACGAGTCAGTCGCACACAATGTGAGAATTTGTCTAAAACTTCTTACGTCTAACACAAGTGCAGGAAACTTCGACGGCCGTGGCCCATCACCCGTGCAGGGAACCTTTACATCGGGGAAGAGTTCTTGGAACCATTAAGGCAAGCGAATAATTGGGAAAAAAAAGGAGAAAGACAACGACAACGATGATGGAATAGTAAACTCGACGGAAACGGCCCCTTTCGTAGGCAACCTCCGCCGGCGACGCCAGGCTTTCTTTGTTTTTTCCTCTCTCGTGTCGACCATCTACCGGCAGTATCTCAATCAATCTGGACATAACTAGGATTCATCTGCCCCTCAATCCCGATCGAAATTCGCACAATCGGAGGCACCATCAATTCTATTTTGCGGCATGAAGAATCCGTGTAACCAACATCTCGATCTCGCATCCATGGCGGATCAACCTGTTTTCTTGCAGGTATGATGCCTGATTGAAGAAAACAGACACACACACATAGATGGGTTATCGCACAGTAGGCCTCGCACAGTACGATGTCATCCACTGTATGTGACTTGCCATGGATTATACCAGGAGGAGGGGCACGCAGAAAGAAGAACGAGAAAGAGGCCATGCCGGATGCGAATTGGATTAATGGTTCTTCTGCCCCCCCCTCCATCTGTCCCCCTTTCAAGAGATCCAGAGTAGCGGGGCAGGAGGATAAAAATGGTGCATTTGCATGGTCCGATGCCAGCACACATGCGAGCTCTCAGTCAGAGCTCTTTGTCCTCAGAGAGAGAATTGGGTCAAGTGCGTGTACGATTGGTCTGAAGCAAGAAGAGGAAGAAGGAGGAGAATTTGCCACCTCTCAGGATGAATCAGGTTTGCCTCAGAATGGCTCATTCAATCCGCAGAACAGGTGTTACCATTTCGAAGTTGGTGATGTTGTCTGGGCCAAGTCCCACAAGCGCAAGGACCGCGCATGGCCTGCCAAGATCGTTGACCCAATGCAGGCTGCCCCACAGCCCCTACTCCAGTCCTGTCCCCCTGGCCGCTTGTGTGTCATGTTCCTCGGGCCCACTGCAGGAAAAGGCAGGGACAGGGATTACTCATGGGTTAGTTCAACAGAAATTTTTGGATTTGCAGACTATTTTGATACATTCCAGCATCAGGCTTGCCTTGACAACAGGCCTGGAGACCTTGACCTTGCTATTGTTGAAGCAGGTCATGTTAGTTTGAAGGCATCAAATAATGAGTACAGTCATACTGCTGTTCCACACTCCATCCCTGTGGTATGCTATGGCTTTGATGGTGCTTACTTCCCTAGCATGCACCAAGTTCTATGCTTATGTGAGAATTGCAAGGGTGGCAGGATGATGGCATTACCTAGATGGGAGGCACACACAGGTTGCCGGAGCAGAAAGTGGAAAGTGACTGTCAAGCTCAAAGACACCACCAGGACTTTGTTGTCTTGGATTCAATCTATGGCAGATAGCGGTGCTGAAGGACTTGCATTTCAGCCCAATTCTCAGGAGCAGGTGATGAAAGCAAGCTTGCAAGCATTCTATGAACCAGTGCTGGCAAAATGGACACCTGAGAAATGTGCAGTCTGTGGACTGGTTGAAGACTATGATTACAATCAAATGCTGGTTTGTAACAGGTGCCAAATTGCTGTTCATGAAGAATGCTATGGAGTCAAAGCATCAGAAAGAGGAAGTTCTTTTATATGCCGCCCTTGTGAAACTCCTAGTATCCTTAGGGACTGCTGTCTCTGCCCAGTGAAAGGGGGGGCATTGAAGCCCTCCACTATCCCAGACTATTGGGTGCATGTTTACTGTGGCTGGTTTGTACCGGGTGTGTTTTTCCATGATGCAGTCAAGATGGAACCGGCACAGGGTCTTTTAGAAATTGATCAGGCTCGTTTCAAGCAGTGTTGTGAGGTCTGCAAGCAGGTCCATGGAGCATGTTTAAGTTGTGACGAGTGTAGTAGCACATATCATGCCACATGTGCTTTGAGGGCTGGTTACAGAATGGAGATCATGACTACCACTGGGGTGGATGGCAATCCAGTCATTAAAAAGATATCATATTGTGCCAGACATAGGGAGCCTACTGAAGATGGTCGATTGATTCTGACAATGTCAGAAGCAGATGTAGCAAAGGATAATTGTGGGCAGAAAAACTTGGATCAGGCAGTCAATTGGTTGCAGTTAGATGCAGAATCTGGAGACAAAGATGCCCAAGAGGCCTTGACAACCGATTGTCTGGATCCCAGTTGTGAGGAGCACTCTACTTCCAGGTGCTTGCCATATAATCCCAATGCTCCTGAGGCAAGGAATGTCAATAAGCAAGCTGTTTTGCACATGCCATCTGGGCTCTGTCAACACTCCCTGAAGCAGCTTCAAAGATTGCGGACCCTGCCTGTTCCTGGTGAGATGCTGTCCATTGAGGAGAGGCTAGTCCACTTGGAGAAGATCCAAAAGTCTAGAATTTGCTATGGCAAATCAGCAATCCATGGTTGGGGCCTCTTTGCTTGCTGCGACATCCAAGAGGGTGAGATGGTTGTCGAATATAGAGGCGAAATTGTCAGGAGTATTGTTGCTGATCTCCGTGAACAACATTATCAGCAACAGGGTAAAGACTGCTACCTTTTCAAGGTAAGTGAAGAGGTGGTGATTGACGCTACAGAAATGGGTAACATAGCACGCCTGATCAACCATTCTTGTTCTCCAAATTGTTATGCTCGTATTTTCCCGGTGGAGAGGCCTGGGGGCACGTGTATTATACTGATTGCCAGGCAATTGGTAAGGGCTGGAGATGAGCTCACATATGACTATTTGTTTGACCCTGAAAACAAGAACGTTCCTTGTCTCTGTGGTTCATCAAATTGCAGAAAGTTCATCTGCTAGGCAAAAACCATGAGCCTAACGTATTCATTTTTGATGATGTACACTTCCACTTCCAAGATCTTTCTGCCTTAGAGAGACCAGTGATCTGTCCATTCTGTTCCCACCAATGGGTGGGATTCTTAAACTGGCTCCTGTTGTACAACTGGAAGGGGATCATTCATTTATGACTTGGGATGTTTGTTTGTTAAAGGTTCAAAATGTGGAGAGGAGGTAATGAAGTTGTTCACCGATTTGTCCAGGCCCTTGTGAAGGCTGAAAAGAGTATATGGACACAGGATTTATTATATCAACTGAAGATTCATTTGAGTTTTGTATGTTTGTCTCATAAATTAGCAATAATTTAAAGGACGATTTTGGTTTTGTGCAATTCAGCTTACAGTATGTCCTTGAATTAGAACATCAGATTGGAGTGTTTATCTCAGATAGATGTTCAATTTTGGGCTATTGATGAACCCTGGCAGATGGTTGCTTTTACTGTTGTGTCTTTGCTTTGGTTTGCTCTTGGTTGGTTAACTGGACGGTGAAGATGCCTGCATAAGCATAATTATGATGCAAAATCTCATTTGGGAGCTTTGGGGGTGCATATTGCATATACAGTATTATCGTACATTGTATTACCGATAGGTGCATGCTTCATTGTGTTCGAAGAAAGGTTGAAAATCTTTGCAATAACGAGAAGGAAACGAATAGACTCCACGCAAACTTAGTCAGGTACCCTCTTTCAATGACAAAATCAGCCTTTGCTGGGGCATCAGTCTAACGACCAATGAGCTCTCTCAGGATCTGCCACTTAAAGATCGCGTCTTCTTGTGGCGAGTGTTGGTGGGGGCTTTTCTCTCCGATTGATCTCAGGATCTGCCGCTTAAAGATTGCGTCTTCTTGTGGCGAGTGTTGGTGGGGGCTTTTCTCTCTGGTGAGAAGCTTGCCAAACGTGGAATTTTGGAAGGCAAATGTAAATGTGGTCTGGACGGAACTTGGAAGCCCTTAAACATTTCAGTGTCAACGGCAATGAAGAACAGTTGATCAAAATGTCTTGGGGCTCCGTGGTTCTCATGTTGGCACCAGAAGCAGCAAAGTCTTAGATCACCTAAGATGTCACATTTTAACCTTTGGGTGGGAAGCGTGAATTCAGCAGCCTGGTCTTTGAGGACACCAGGGTTGCATTTAGCTGGCTGGATATTGTATATAAGAACTCTTGGTTTTGGGAGGTGGAAAGGAAATTTAAGGGTAATAGGAAAGGTTGATAGATCTCTGTGACCTTTGACATGATGAAAAAGCCTTTATCAGAAATATCATTATCCTTTCGCGTCAAAAGAATAGACTCCATGTCTTTGAGTAGGCTGACAGCAAAGAAAGACAAAAGGATTTGATTTGTGAGGAGCAGTTGGTTTCTAGAGTCATCGATGGAGCTGCGATTGTTTAAAGAAGAGGAAGTTGGTGTAAGTTAGAGAGTAAAAACAGTGCATACCTATGATTTTCCTTGTCATGACAAAGCAAATATATACATCTGGGAGCTATTGTTAACGACCGGCAACCTGATTGGATTGGGAATGAGTTTCCCATGATTGCAGTGTATAGCACGTCCTAATGAAGTGTGGGTCTACCTATAAATAAATACTATGAAAGGTATTAAAAGCACATCGTAAAAAACGAGTGAATTAGTGCTATTTAAAAATGACATTTTAGTGTATTTGTACTAGTTGGAATTCTTAAATACTAGTTGAAATTTCAATGTCCTTAAAAATATCGAGGATTTTTTGAGTATCTTAGTCATAAAAGTAACATTTTATATAGATTTTGAACATCATTACTGATTGCTTTGAGAACTTGCCTTTATATTTGCCGGTTGAGAAAAAAGTTTGTCATGAGCACCTATACTCCTGAGACAACATTATTACCACACTTTTCTACACACTTGAACATTCTTATGGACTAGCGATGTTCATTGTAAAACATACAAGGCTTGCACACATACTTCCTCACTTTCATGCCATACATATGTTTTTGTGGATCATATTATCATCTACAAACATGGTTGATGTGAGTGTTGTGATATGAACATCTATCTAGAGGGGAGTTGTAATATTCTGCGTTTAAAAAATGAATTGGATTAATGGATTTTTTTTTTAAATTTCCCCCCTTATCCCTCCAGCCGACTGACGAGTTGGAGGGGGAGGGAAATAGTAGGAGACATTAAGCTCCTTGTTGGAGCCTTATGGAGGGAGGGAGGACATGCGTGTCGACACGTAGGGAGGGAAGATCCCCCTCCCCTCCACTATTTAAACGGGGGGGGGGGGGGGGGGCGCTGGAGATAGAGGAGGCTGGAGCCGTGAGAAACAGAGGCCGAAGGATGAAGAGGACAACACTGCCGTGATTGCGAAGAGGAGAGTGCCGCCATAACATCGAGCTGAGGGAGGAGGACGGAAGGCTGCTGCCGCCTACATCTTGAGGTCGTTGCTGCCATCGCCATCCAATCCACGAAGAGCCGTCAATGCCACGTACATTAGTTCAGAAGCTTCCAAGAAGCTTCATGGAAGCTTCTAAGGGGGGATCTTTAAGCCCCCTTTCTCATTGATATTCCCTTGAAAGTCCTTTAACCCCGGTTTTTGTTAAAAACCCCCTTTGTTCCCCCTCCCCCCCCCCCCCCCCCCCCCGGTTTTAAACCCCCCCTAGGATTTTTAAATTCCCTTTTCCCCTTAAGCCCCCCTTAGACTTTGGGAACCTACCCCCGGTTTTAAATCCCCTAAGACCTTTTTCACCCCCTTATAACCCTTTTAACACTTCTTCAACCCCCCCCTCATAACTCTCATTTTCCCACAACTCCCTAAGCTTTTTTCCTAATTATTATTCTCCCCCCCCCCCCCCCCCGCCCCCCGAACCTAAAAATCCAAACCATCATCATGGCCTCGGATGGTATCCCGTAAGGGGAAAATAGCCATGAGATAAAAGATAGGGAGGGAAAGTAGAGGGAGTGAAAAGAAGAAGTGAAGGAGGAAGAGTGGGAAAAAGACAAAAGAAAGGGAAGGAAGGAGAAGACGGTGGAATTCCAGAAGAAAGAGGAAAAGGCTATCTCACATTTGAACTACGATGCCGCCAAAGAAAGTCCAAGATGTAGCTGCGGGAGGGTCATCCCCCGGTATCCATGTGGATATCTCACCCCAAAACCAGGTTTTTCTTCTTGGCTTTAATTCGGTTTTAAGTCAATCATGCAAAGAAAAATTGTTAAGGATAGGATATAATTGTTCGAGTTATTTGTAACGAAGGAGTTTAGCTTATGAATGACAATGTATAAAACTTAGTTTTCTTCAAATTGCATCAAGCATTATAAATTACGAGCAAGATTATCCATTTACTATAGTAGTATATTTTAGTTAAATCCTAAGATGTAGAAATCATATCTTGCACCACTAGCCTTATTCTTTTCACAACAAATCATTGTAAATGGTTAAATTCATGAAGGTTTCTTTTGATGCTCAAACTACTAGGAAGTTATCTTGAATATTTGCACATCTTAGCAAGGCAAGTGTTGTTAGTTGGCATGAGCTTATCTTTAAGGAAAATGGAAGTTAAATTAAACTGTATTGATTGGGAAAGTAAATTGTCACAAGGATAACAAAACCATGACAAGACGATTAATATTACCTTCCAAAAGATAACTGAACCAATCTAAACATAGAAACATTCATACCCTAAACACTTGACTACTTTCCTTACTGTAGGGACAATCAATTCGTAAAGATAAGGAACTAGGGTTTGTCCCTAAGGTTCTTAAAAGAAGAAACCCTAGGCCTGACATATGTCAACTTAAAGAATCCAAACAGATTATTCCATCGCAGAACTTGTGCAACAAGTATGAAATCATTTAGTCTTGTGATTGATTCACAAGGAAAAAGGGTAAAAACCCTCATCAAGGACGGCAGATCCCTACGCAAGTTATCTTGCAAAAAGACGTATTTTTGGATATCCTTCTAAATAAGGAGAGTTGTAAATCGGAAACTAGCATATCTAAGGCACTTAGGGTTAACCAAATTGGGTATGCCCTACACCGGAATGTAAAAGATCTTGCCAATTTACAAGACACCTTGGGAACGAGTGTTGTTACACTCAAAAGAAAAGAACACTTCCTTAGCAGTTTGCCAAACAACTCGGTTGATTAACAGAAATGTTTGTGCTTGCTAGAGATTTTAGAGCTCTGTTTGAATTATGAATTACAAATTAAATGAGTACCTATATTTCAGGTTAAAGGCCTGAAGGGAGAGGCAGCTTCAGTTACCCCCGACTGCCTGCCTGACCCTAACCAAGGGGGTTGTTGACCGCGCCGGGAATGTGGACCGAACGCGCCGCGAGAGGCCTCTCCGTTGAGTTCTACTTGGAGCAGGAGGACGCTTGGGTGCCAGGGGGGCTCTGGCCGTAAATCCCTCGCCTTCCGAGTCCTGCACAAGAGGCTAACGTGACTCGCGATTGGATCTCGAGGCCCGCATACTAGTTGATGGGCGGAAGCTTGGAATAGTGATCCCTGGAGATTGCTGGATAGCCTTCGGTAGATTATGGACAAGCCTACGGGCGGAACTCCTTGTATTTCAAAGATAAAATGATGAAATGTGAAAAGAACTTGCTTGATATTGTTTTTCTATGTCACGTGATAAGATTACGCGAAAGAACCAGTGCTTAAAGGGATTAATTAAAGAAGCTGACTGTTATATGTCAAATTAATGTGTTAGATAATTACATAACTAAAACAAACCGAGGAAAGTGCGGAGGATGGGCCATGGGACCGTCCTATGGTTGGGTGGTCCCGGTTAGTCGGGAACTTTTCTCAAAAATCTCGAAGAATAACAGAATGATCATCATCATCAAAAAGAATAACGAGAATGATGACCTAGAGTTACGTCTTACCCGATTTACGTTGTTTTAGGGGAACGGAATGGGACTATGCCTTATGGCAGAGAGGTTGAGCTTTGCATCCCTCTCGTTTCCCATTCTCCTTGAACCAAGTGCAACGTGAATCCACTTCGGACCTGGCGTTTCTACGTAAAGTAGTTCGCTCGGGTCTGACGCTAGTCGCTGTTGGCTAATGACCCATTAGGAAAACCCTAATTCCGGTCGATCCTAAGTGGGGACGGCCAAGATACTTCCGCTACGTGGCAGACACGGGAAGAACTAGATCGCAAAACCCGTAATATTCCATGGGAGTGCCGGGCGGAGCTTTCTAAACATCCTTTCTGATGGGCTGCTAAGACGTGTCCTGGATGATACTAGGAGACACATTATAGGAGTGATGCAAAATTGCACAAACTATGGAATGTGGATGAAGCATAACATCATGTATAGTGCTTGCTAATCTTTCTCACATGCTCTAATGTGCATGATATGCTTTCATATGAGAAAAGTCAAACATAGCCATTTTAAATAAGTTAATATGCATGATATGCTTTCATATGAGAAAAGTCAAACACATCCATTTTAAATAAGTTAATTTAGGTAGACACACTTTCTTATTTATACATTCTTGTGAATATTTGTGGATCCTATATGATTGAATTTGATACATATTATCTAGGGCGTAAATTTGAAACATTTTTCCTACCAAGGGCAGTTTTTCTTATCAGTACATGTTTTGAAAATATTTGCATGTTAGATAACAATTGAGTTTGTTAATATACTAGGCATATGTAAAGTAGTGTATGTAAATACTTGCTTGTAATTTAAAAAAATTGGAAAATCCTTCAAACTTAGGCCTAGATATTATCAACTTTAGTTGTGATGCGCAATTGCGAAGTGCAAAGCACCATGTAATGTTATCAAAGAGTCTCTTCGAGTGTGTTGTTATGCAAAATGTGCTAATCTTCCTCCTTATTTGTCATAATACGCATGATAATGGACATCCTAGTGAACCTTTATGTGGTTTGCAGTGTGTGAAAGGAATAGAAGCAAGAATTTCCCAAGAAAAAGTGTGAGGTTCCAAAAATGTGTGGTTTCATTTAAAAGAAATTGGGATGTTCTATTTTTATTCGAAGTGTTTTGGTAAGTTCACTGTCAGTTACATAATAATAATGCAATTAGCTTCTATATTGTGTAATTATAATAAAGATCATAAGAGGTATCCAAAGATGTAAGTATCTTAAGCCTTGGATTTCCATTCAGCTTTAAGAAATAGTTCACACACTGAGGTATGCTTCTTGGAGCCTTTGACAACTGTAATATTCTCACCATAACATTTCATATCAAGAAATGAATTCAGGCTTGAGACGTTTTAAAAATTACTCATTGAGCTATCACATAAGTAACCGTATGTAATTTTCTTAATATCGAGTCTTGCATTAAATCAATTCCGCAATCTGATATGAGAAGACGCCTTAATGTTCCCAGCCGACAAAAAGCAAAGATGCCTCGTAAATAATATTACGACGGCTTGATCATAAATTTTTCCGCATTATATTTGATTCAGCATTTTCGATACCATTTAAAGTGTTAAATATCTCATTGATTTCATAACCGCAAGACAAATCGCAAAAGCCTTAATCGGTAAACGAAGAACACTTAAAAACAAGCATGATATTGAGTAAGTTAAGTATCAAAGAGCATGGCATGACTTTATAAACTAGATAAGTCATGAGGTGACTTGGCCAAAAACCACTAGATGAAGTTGTTTTGAAGAAAAAAATGACGTTTTTGAAAAAATATGCCAAATTCATGACCTTTTTTATACCTGGAGGTAGAGAAAGCATAAAATAATAATCCCCATGCCACCATCCAATAGGTAGGCAATCAAAATACATTTTTAATAAAGCTCACTTGGCTCTTGACAAGTAGCCAAAAGAATGAGTAAACTACATGCTCCCCCTCATGCCTATAAATACACCCTCTCTTCTTCACAAAAAAAGCAAGAAGGAAAACCTCCTAATGATGGAAAATTTTCTCTACTTCTCTTATCCATTGAAGCTTTGAGTTTGAAAGAGGAAAATATTCCCCTTCTACCTCATTTTCATTTTCTCTACCCCTTGTTACGCATTCATCCTATACGACCATACTGCTAAGCGAAACGTTGGCGAATTTTTTATGGACGACCACAAATCTCCCTAAACTACCACATCAATTTCACATGACATCCATGGCTCCGCGTAGTCACAGAAATTCAAAAAGCTCATTTGAAGCAAGGGAAGCAAGAGAATACAGTAGATGGAGAAAATGATGCGGCAGGAATTTGCAAAACCCCCATTAAAACAAATGTGAGAGAGGTAACATCTCGTCAGTTTGAAAAATTTTAATATTTTATAAGCTTATTGCTATATTTGCGTTTAAACGATTATAAACACATTCTAAAGAAAATGCATATGAACCATCGCTAAAGAAAATCACCTAAGTAATATAATAATTAAGTATTAAGGAAAAATACTCTTCTACTTGGAAAATGGTTTTATGCTCGTCATTAAGAAAATATCGTAAGTATGGTTTATTTCATGATATTTATTGTTAATTCATTAATGATGTATGTGATTATAATAACGAAAAAAAGATAGATGGTGTTATGGAAGAGAATATTTTATAAATTTTCCCTAGAAGTGACTATCTCTATTTCATTTTCCTAATGATAAAGGCGCATATGAGCTTAATAATAATTTATAGAAAATCATTTAGATAATATCATGAAATAATCAATGCATTAAATCAACAAAAAATTGTATAAGAAAATATATACTAGATGCGCATAAATTAGGGACATAGTAATATAATTCAATATCTAAAAGATGAAAGAAAAATTGCACTTATAATTTTTGCATTGGCTAGAATAAAATTTTCAGAAAAACAATCATCATTTTACTTAAGACATAGCTAAAAGAAAATTGATCTTTCTAGATAACGTTGAAAGTTTGGCAAATGGTCAGACATTGTTGATTAAAATCATAGAATATGAGTAGAATAGAATTAAAATTCTTTTCTTACTGAAACACACACTATGTTAATATTAATGATTATATTAGTGAGAGCGTCAATATTATGAGTTGACCCACGTATGAATCAACAAGGAAACCTAACCTAAAATATCGAGAATGTTGAAGAAAAGATAACTATGAAATACTCGACAGTCATGAAACTATCAGTTTCAGGAAATTAAATAAACATCGAAATTCTGTAGGACTTGTTGGACATTGATAAGAAATTGCCAATACAAATTCGAAAGTCTAAAAAGACTTGGAAAAGCATTTGAAATCTTGCTAAGCGTGGGTTAGCGTAGGACAGCTTATAAATTGCCTACCATAGGTATAAATGCCCATATTATCTTTTAGGGAGGAAATACTAAAATTTTCATATGGATAAAATAGACTTCAGATTCACAAAATAACTTGTGGATCCCAAAAAAGTGTTGTAAGTAGGAAGCGAAACCTTAAGAATAAGGTGGGACCTTAAAAGAGAAACCCTAGATTTGGGTGGGGCTACTTCCTATGCTAAAAACTCTAGCTGATGTTTTTTTAAATTTGTGCATACATTGATGGTTACGCATGAAAGATTGATTGTGCTTGCAACACTTAGATATGATTGTAAATATATAATCATGATAATAAGAGGAAAGATTGTGCTATGCCTCCCCCACGGCTAGACACGGAACCCTGCTCTAAGGGGGATTGTTTTGTACTGCCACGAGAAGCTTTGGACTAGCCCCGACGGTAAGAGATTTCTTCGTGAGGAATCCATTAGGCAGGAGGAGGCAGAAGTGCCAAGGGGGACTCTAGCAGTAAATCTCTCGATTGCTCCTAGGAACTACTTAACCCTCACACAAATTAGGATGGGATCTTAGAGTCCCTTGTATTGGTGAAGGGATGAAAATCTTGGAGGGTTTCTTTTCTTCTACGTAGATAGAAGGGATTTTTCAGTGAACGGAGGTTTATCTTCTACGTATGTAGAAGGGAAAAATGATTGTAAATAACTTTGCGAAATAATAAATAAATATGTTTTACCAAAATACTATTTTCTTTGTCTTTATGTTGTGCCCTAAAAATAATGCGAAGGAACCTGCCATAATGGGTTAATTAATGAAGTTGCCTTCATATGTCATAACTTAATGTGATAGGTAATCATAAAACTAAAGAAAACCATTTATGGGAAGCGGGTGGGCAAGATCCCTGATGGATGCATCCTACGGATGGGTGGTCCTGGTAAGCAGGGAGCTTCTCTTAAGAAGTTGAACGGAACGTTAATTAGGAAAAATTAGGTAGAGCAGAGCATTGACTTACCTAGGGTCAGGTCTTAAAACCTTGATCATAAATTATCTTAGGGAAAAGGTGCGACGGCTTTGCCAAAACTCTGTTAAGGTTCCTTGAATCCTAACCAGTTACTGGAAAAAAGTGTTGCACTCCATGAACCAAGGGTAACTATGATCACTCTAGTCGGATAAGAAGCCTTTGTGGCACACCTCCAATGGAACTAGCTGATGTATCAAGACCTCAATTGTCAAATTAGGACTCGGAGCTTGCAAGTTGACCCTCGTGGGGATGGTCGATACCTTCCATTATGGGGTGGGCTCTGGGAAACCTAGACGATAGACCCCTTTCCTTCTCGCGAGTGTCGGACAAAGCCATCTAGGATAGTTCCCCAATGGACCACTAAAATGTGTTGCTAGGGAATTGTTAGGCAAGCACGTGACACATGGTATCAGAGCATAATTGAAGTTAAAAATATCTATGGTTTTTAAGACCAACTATTCTAAGTAATAATCAACCTGCTAATTGTTAAGGGATAAACTTTGGCAGAATAATGAAGCCTCGAACCAGTTTCTTGTTTTTCAAGCAATGTACACATCTGCATTGAACTCCATGGATGATGAGTGAAGAAGAGAAATGATGAGGATACTCGATCACCTATATCATTCATCCCCTTTGAATCGCGAAAGAAGATGGTTTTGGAATGAGCATTACTCTTACATCGAGGCTGATCAATTCTTCAACATGCAGACTAATTTGAAACGCCTTGAATGGATGGAAAATTTAAAAGTAGTTGAGGCCTTTATCTTTTTTCTATCTAGAAGGAATCCACTTATGATTACCAGTGGTCAGCAGAGAAGTCTAGACCATTATGTCTATGACAAGGTACTGAAGGTAATCCCAGCCGATAGGATTATAATCCAAGGATGTCACACGTATCGAGATTACCGTATCCATGGTTTTCCAGATCCACCATTTCCATAAGATCGATTTTTGGACATAGACAAACAATTGGCCTACTTTCTTCTACATGAATAATGTAACTGATATCCATCCGTGAAAAAGAAAGATATAATGATATCTTGTTTTGGAAAATTGTACATAGCATCCAGCCTATCCTATCGATGTTGATGTATCTCTACTTGTAAACATCTACCATTTGTAAATATCCCTTACTTGTAAAAATCGTAGCATATGGCTACTCATAATAAAAGATAACAACGGCTAGATTTTGTAAAAATATTGTGCTCTTTGGCCCATCATTGTTTTACAAATCTAGAAAGATATTTTAATGTGGAAATGAAGCTCAAAAGTTTAAAGTGCTAAACTAATTCGTGAAACTTATGATAGCCTAGGATAATACAACTATCGCTAGTCCGACTGAAATTCGAAAGAAGAAGTATATCCTTAAGCAGGTTAAGCCAGCAAAATTCGATGGCAAGTGTAAAGATATCGAAACCAAGGCAGAGATTCGGATTGAGACCATGGAGGTTACTTTATTGCCACATGAATTACCTCTACTAATTAGGCTATGATTGCCAAGTTGAAATTGATTTGTGAGGTACGCTTGTGGTGAAAAGAGTGGTGCAAAGACCAGGGACTTGCTGAGATAACTATTACCTGGGAAAATTTGAAAGAAGCCGTGCGTGGTTGATATTTTCCACCAAATTATCACACACTAAAAATGAATGAGTTCTTTAACTTAAGACAACTGGGAAGGAGCCTCAAGGCATATTACTCAAAGTTTATCTCGCTGCTTAAATATGTGCCTTCCATGACTATTGCTCATTAGGTGTCTAAGTTTTGTCATGGATTGAATGCTTCTCTAAACACACGCCTTGAATCTATGCATCCAATTGATCTACAAGATGCTTTGATTCACGCAACACCTCTTATTTAGGAGATTCAGTCAAAGCCAAGGAATAATAGGCTTTGGAATCAAAACAAAGGGATTTCACACAGCTATGTTAAGCGAGTCCCAGGTTAGCGTCCGCATGGTCAAGGAAAGAGGGCCAAAACATTGCAGTCATGAATTTCATAACTACGAAAAGTAATTCAGGAGTACCTAGGTGTTTCCACTATAATGAGCCATGCCACTTTAAAAGACAGTATCCAAAGCTTGGCCAAATTCATTGCCAAGGACAGTACAGAGGTCAGAACCAAGTTTCTATTACAAAAGGAAAAGCATCTGCTGTAATTATTAAATATCTTGAAGAGGAGCGAAATCCAACTATGGAAGCCGATCTGGAGAGGGCATCAGTTCAGGCTACTCTCTATAAGAAAGGCCCAAATCACCAAATTTCGGTGATTCAAACACCATCAGGATATCAAGGAAAGTCCTTTAAAATTCTAGTTGACTGTGGAAGTATACACTCATTCATGTCACCAAAGTGTGTCAATAAATTAGGTATAGACACAATACCTACATCTAGGTTGCTTGCGGAACTTGCTAATGGAAAATAAATCATGTCTACTCGGCAAACTTGCAAAATTACATCTAGCATGGGAAGCAATCTCTCTAAAGAAATGGGATTTAGGATCATGAATTTAGGGGCCTACGAATGTCTATTGGGTATGGACTAGCTAATCCCCAATGATACACATATTGAGTGCAGAAAAGGCCACGTGACTTTTCAAAACCTAAAGGGAGAAAAATTGATGACCTAAGGTGAGGTAGAAAAACCCATGTAATAAACCAGTTCTCACAGCAAATCAAATAATTGGAAATTCATGAAATATACAATTCTTGCAAAGAAATACAAGAAATACACCATGTTTGTAAAGTAGCCATAGCCAAGGTAGCTAAGCTTGAAATAATATTGCCATAAACTTAGTGTCGCGATCGGACACAATATTCATTGGCAAACCATGAAGCTTGAAAATACATTCCATGAATTGTTGAGCCACTTGCTTTGCTGTAAATTGGGCCTTTGTAGGAATGAAATGGATTGATTTAGTCAACCGATCAAGTACTACATAAATGCTATTCCACCCATGCTTAGTTGTAGGAAATTCCACAATAAAATCCATAGAGATATCAGTCCACTTGCCTTGAGAAATAGGAAGTGGCTGAAGTAAGCAACCAGGTAGAAGAGATGAGTCTTTATTTTGTTGACACAGAAGACATTGCATTACATAATTCTTAACATCCCGCCAAATGCCCTTCCAATAGAAGCTCTTATGGATGTTGTCAAATGTTTTGAACAGCCCATGATGACCCACTAAATGTGAAGAATGCATCTCATGCAAAATACAGTCTTTGAAAGAGGATTGTGGTGTCAAGTAGACTCTACCATGATACCATAAAAGACTGTTGTGCCAATTAAAATTGGGATACTCTTCTCCTTTTCCTTACTGAAATTCCTTCATCATCTTTGATGCTTGCTCATCAAGCAAATATTCTTCTTGGATGTCATGAATCTAATCCTTATGTATGATCGAAATTGAAGATAAAGAACATGCCCACATATGTGATAAAGCATCCGCCACAACATTATCTTTTCTAGCCATGTAAGATATTTCAAAATCATAGCTTTGAAAAGTAGCTAACCACCTCCTTTGTTTAGGGGATAAATTTGGTTGGGAAAGGAAGTATTTCAGCACACGATGATTGCTCTTCACCTTGAAATGGCTGCCATATATATAGTGATGCCACTTTTTGATAACATGAAAAATTGCCAACATTTCTTGTTCATAGACATGTAGTTGGCATTCCTTGTCATCAAGCTTGTGACTTTCATAGGATATAACTCCATGGTCTTTATACAAAACTGGTGCGTAGATCGGATGTTGTACGCTCACGTAGTGAATGCCAGAAGGTCCCCAAGAACAATAGAACTCTACTTTTTGCACAAAATATAAGGTAAAAAGCATGCACGACATAAACAAGAGACCAATTGGGTGCAATCTCCCCCCATGCCTTGTGTGAGCGCTTCACAAAGCATGTATTTTATGTATTAATAATCTTCAAGCTCAAATAATAGCCCAAATTACAAAATAGCAAGCTTTTAGCTTTTGAGTTTGCTTTAGCACAAAATAGGAATAAAGCTAACGGGTGGTGCCCAAAGAGTCTGGCATGCCCAATACAATGTCCAAGTACAAATAACATAATCGTGTGCCTATGCGCATACAAAATAATAATAAATATCCAACGCCTCAATAAATAGGCACGACAAAATATAGGCGCCGTCCCTAGGGTATGCGAACATTAAAATATAAATGATAAATCGAATGCTCCCTATCCTCCAATGCTTTCCTCCGCCACTATTGCTATCTCTACACATCAACGGAAGCATTCACAATCGTTAGTAAAATAATACAATTAAACCGACAAAAGTGAATACCTAGCAGTCTTCAGCTACATAAATAAATCAACTGGTTAGAAATCAATCCTAACCTTAATTTATTACGAGTGCGCACTCTGAACTCATAAACGTTTATTAATTTAATATGCATTTTACGGAATCACCTGCTATGGAATCACCCTTGTACATACTAAATTAATAAAACACCCGAAAAGGATAGGCGTCCCCATCAACTTCTCGCACAAAGAATCCACTTTGTGTATGAGCCCCGGTCATCAAAGTTTACGGAATCCATCGTGAAATATGCCTCCTGGCATCATACCCTCGAGGTGGGATAGCAATTGACCTCAATTGCTATTAGCTCAATGTGGAGCTAACAGAGTGGAGAAAGCATTTAAGTCTCTAGCATACATCCATTGGGCTTCTTCTACAGGATGGTTCTTAAATTTAACTAGATATCTAGAACATCTTCGGCCAGTTCTAGTGGTCAGAAAGTCAGTGTCTATGATAGCTTCAGGTTCAAGTATTTCAGTCTCTTCCTCTAACAAAGGTGGGTTTTCATAAACAGGGTGTACATGTAATTGGCCTCTAAAGGGTCTTAATAAACTAATGTGAAATGTGTTGTGAATTTTTCAGTGAGGTGGTAATTCTAACTTGAATGCATTGTCATTAATTTTATTAATGATCCTAAATGGTCCATAGAATCTAGGTGCTAATTTAACAACTGGGTGTTTATCTACACTTTGTAATCTACGTTTTTCTATTCTCAACCAAACATAGTCATCAACTTTGAAATTCATTGCTTGTCTTTTCTTATTGGCTTGTTTGGTATATGATTGCTGGGCTTTGGCAATCATGTCTTTAATCTCATCAAAAATAGTATTATGCATACTAGCAATATCATCAACACTCTGAATTCTATTTGACAAAGATGCAACAGGTGTAGATAATCTATAACCATGAATTACTTCAAACGGTGCTTTCTTTGTAGAGGTGTGTGGTGTATTGTTATATGCAAACTGTAATAAATGCAAATATGTATCCCATGTCTGTGGTTTAGAAATAGTATAAGTACATAAAAGATCTAGAATAGTACTGTTAGTGGCTTCTGTTTGTCCATTAGTTTCAGGATGAAATGCAGATGAGAAATCAATTTTTGTGCCAAGGTTAGCAAACAAAGTAATCCAAAAGTTGTTACAAAATCTAGAATCACGATCAGAAATAATAAATTTTGGTAATCCATGGTTAGTGAAAACAGTTTTCAAAAACAATTGTGCTGCCTGTGATGCTGTTAAAGTTTTCTTACATGGAATGAAATATGCTTGTTTACTAAACCTATCTACTACTGTCCAGATCATATCATGGTTAGCTTTAGTATTAGGTAAACCAGTAATAAAATCCATAGAAATTTGTTCCCATGGTCTTGACGGAATAGACAAAGGCATAAGTAATCCATACTATTTACCATGATGTCTCTTAACTCTTTGACAAATCAAACATTCAAAAAAAAAGTTAGATACATCAGTGTCCATATGCGGCCAATAAAAATCTTCAGTTAATGTACGTAAAGTAGATATGATACCTCTATGACCTTGATATGGAGGACAATGAATCTCATTCAAAACAAAAGATCTGAATGGAACTGTAACACATAATCTCTTTTCATAAAACATAAATCCATCATTATATGACAGTGAATCAATAGGAATCAAGTTATTTTGAACTAATTTATTCCAATCAGTATGAAAAGTAATATCATGATGATAAGTATCTTTCATAGCAATCAAAGAATCAAAAGATATAACAGAAATATTATGAATGGTAGGTCTTCTACTTAATGTATCAGCCACTACATTTTCGTTACCGGGTTGATATTGAATGATAGGATGAAAACTCTGAATAAAGGATGCCCATTTGATATGTCGGTCAGATATTTGGGGTTGGCTAAGTAAATGTCTAATACTTTGCTGATCAGTCTTTATCATAAATTCTGAATCCATTAAGTAGTGTTTCCACTGTCTTAAGGCTTGTACAACAGCTAATAATTCTTTGTCATATGTGGAATATTTCAATTCTGAGGGTTTCAGCTTACAACTAGAATAGGCTATGGGATGATTATCCTGCATAAGTACGGCTCCTATTCCTGATCCACTAGCATCAGTCACTACTAGAAAGAATGGTCTATTAAAATCAGGCAACTGTAGTACAGGAGTATGGGTTAATGCATGCTTCAATAAGTCAAAGGATTACTGTTGATTATCGGACCAATGATAAACAATACCTTTCTTCAGAAGTTTAGTCAATGGTAAAGCAAGTAATGAAAAATTATGCACAAATTTCCTATAGAAACTAGCAAGACCTAGGAATGATCATAACTCATGCACATTTTTAGGTACAGGTCAATTCAATATTGCATCTATTTTCTTAGGGTCAACTTTAATTCCATCAGATGATACAATATGACCTAAATACTCAATTTCTGTTTTAAAAAATTCACTCTTTTTCGGATTTGCATACAATTGATTATCTTTTAATAACTGGAAAACCAATGACAAATTCTCATAATGTTCTTTCTCATTTTGACTAAACACCAAAATATCATCAAAGAAGACAATAACACAATACTGATATTTTAAAAATATACGATTCATCATTCCACTAAATGTAGCAGGTGCATTAGTCAAACTGAAAGGCATCACTAAAAATTCATAATGACCAAATTGTGTCCTAAATGCAGTCTTGAATATGTCAGACTTATCTAGTCTCACCTGATGATAACCAGATTTAAGGTCTATTTTACTAAATATGGCAGAACCTTGCAGTTTATCCATAAGGTCATCGACTCTAGGAATTGGATACCTATTCTTTACTGTGATCTTATTTAAAGCACGATAGTCAATGCACATACGATAGGTATTATTCTTTTTTTTTACTAACAGAACAGGTGCACCAAATGGAGAACTACTAGGTCTAATCAATCCTCTATTTAGTAATTCCTCAACTTGACTTTGAATTTCTTTTTGCTCCATCTGGTTATGCCTATATGGTGCTTTGCAAGGTGGTTGTGTACCAGGAATGAAATCTATTTTATGGCCTTCTGGACGTGAAGGAGGTAAACCAGGTGGTAGATCTTCGGCAAAACAGTCTTTAAAATGTGCAAGAAATTCTTTATGCCTAGGGTGCATATGATTTTCTTTAACTTGCAGTTCATTCACCCAAATGAGATAAGATTTACTACTTTTGCGTAATGCACGTTTAGCTTGAGTATGCGAAAGCAGTGGAAAAGCATTAGATGCATGCATACCATACAATGTAATATGTTTTCCTTGAAATTGAATATTAATTGAATGTGTGGAATAATCTATATCAGGGTTATGCTGATGACGCCAAGGCATTCCTAAAATAATGTCACTCGATTGTAATGGGACAACTAGAAAATTTCTTCTTTTAGTGTATTGACCAATTTGAATCTCTAAGTCATGCACTTCCTGTGTACCATTATACCTAGTGCCTAAGAATGCTGCTTTGATGGGATAATGCGTAGGTACAGTCTGTAACTTCAATTCTTTTACTAGCTTTGCTGAAATAAAATCATGAGTACTATCGTAATCATGCAAAATAATCTTTTCCTTTCCATGCACTAAACATTTCATAGTCAATAACGAATGTGGAGTTGGCATACCTGGTAAAGTATCCGAAGGAGTAGTAGTGTCATCCTCATCTTCCATGAAATCAGGCATTTCTTCATGTTCGTCTTCTTCCATTGCTCCAAGGTAGTTGATATGGACAGGTAGCTTCTTCGAATGGCAATTTGCTACTAGATGTCCAGGCTGGTGGCATTTATAACACACTATAGGCTTGGCTTTGGTTACATTGTTTGCAATGGCAGAAAGTCTAGGGATATTAGGATTTGGCTATGGAATAGGCTTGGAGTTTTGGTTGGTATTGGATGGTAAAGCAGGTGGTTTTGCCCAATTTGTATGGAAAGATGATGAAGAAAAACGACCTTGATTAAATCTTCTAAAATTTGAGTTGAATTGCTTAGATCCATAGTTACCATTGGCTTGGAATTGCTGTGGACGTCTATCTCTACCTCATAGCTTGTCTTCAGTGTCATGAGCTAATGAAATTGCGTCTTCAAGAGTTGCAGGCTTGAACATATTAACTTCAGCGTAGTAATGCCCAAGGAGTCCAGACATATACTTGCACTTGTGTGTCGCTTCAGGTACGTCTTCAAGCATGCGTAACTAGAGTAATGCATTCCAAAAGCATTTAGTGTACTGAGGAATATGCTCACGATCCCGTTGCTGAAGAAGGTCCCATTGCTTTATAGCTTTTTCATGAAATTGTGGAGGAATGAAATTTTGCATAAATTTCTTCTTAAAATTCTCCCAGGTAGTGGGACAATCTATACTCTTGCGAACCACGGTCCACCAAAGAGATGCTCTATCCACTAAATTATTAGTGACATACTTGATGTTATCTTTTTCTGCATAGATTTCCTCATGAAAGTAGTCATCAAACTGACTAATGAATGCAAGAACAGTTTTTCCCTCTCGAGTGCCATTGAAAGTACGGAATTTGAAATTTCTTTTACTTATCTTTGATTCCTTGCGGATGGTTTGAGCTTCAAGAGTCGCGTCGATGGTACATCGAATAAGATCTTCAGATTGAGGTTCCTCTTTGTCGGTAGTCGATCTTTGTAAATTTGCCAATTGGACTTGCAATGCTTGCCTAGCTCGTCGTTCTTCATCCAATTGCATCATAATTAAGTCCAGCTTTTGCTCCATCGTAGGTTCAGGTAGGTCGCCTTCAGCCATTAAATCATCCATATATGGTTTCGTCATCCTGTAAAACTCAAAAGACCTCTCACTCTCAAAATCAAGTTAGCGGGATGAGCGTAGCTCAAGTTCGGGTATACAAGGCTTATATATTTTTGGGTGTGGCTTTCACAATCTTCGTCTTCGACTATTGCGGGATTTGTAATCTTTGAAAAATCTGCGTTTTAAACTTCTGTGTATACTGAAAATGCTTCAGTAAACCTGCGTGTGCGAAGAGTACCTTCCAATGAACAACTTTGCAGCTTAGAGTTTCTGCGCAGGAACAGCCCTTTTATGAGTTTTGAACAGAAGTCAGTTTTGACTTCAAATGACTTGTCTGACTTGCAGAGTTGCAGACTTATGTGACTTACAGAGTTTCAAAACTTGCAAAACTTGATTGCTTTATGTGACTTGCAGAATTTCGACTTGATAAACTTGCAGAACTTGAACTTGGAGAACTTGCAGTACTTGCTGAGTTGTAAGGCTTAACTGACTTGGAGCTTAAGTGATTAAGCTTATGAGCTTAATGACAAAAAAAACGTCAAATTGTGGGGGGGGGGGGGGGGCGTTTTTTCCAGCGTGGCGAAATTTTCGGGCCTCCTTATATACCTCGCGATGCAATTTTGAAGCTTTAAGCTTCTCTTAAGCTTTCTAAGCTTTACTACTAAGCTTAATAATAATAAAAGATTTTAAGCTTTTAGGCTATGGTGTCTTATCTCTGTGTATGAAGATGACTTGATGTAGGAGATATCCATGTGGTCCTCCGCCTCTGCAAGCTGGTCCTTCGTAGTCTGATGATGGAAACAGAGGTTCTTGATCGCCAAGAATCCACCTGTATCGACCGTTCGCGACGAGATTGATCGTAGAGCTCGATCGTTCCACGAGCTCCGCCTTCGCACAAGATGGGTAGTGATTGGAAGCTCTTGATCTCAGCTTCACTCTGATATCACTGGTGCACAGATCGGATGTTGTATGCTCGCGTAGTGAATGCCAGAAAGTCCCCAAGAACAATAGAACTCTACTTTTTGCACAAATACAAGGTAAAAAGCATGCACGACATGAACAAGAGACCAATTGGGTGCAATCTCCCCCCATGCCTTGTGTGAGTGCTCCACAAAGCATGTATTTTATGTATTAATCATCTTCAAGCTCAAATAATAGCCCAAATTACAAAATAGCAAGCTTTTAGCTTTTGAGTTTGCTTTAGCACAAAATAGGAATAAAGCTAACGGGCGGTGCCCAAAGAGTCTGGCATGCCCAATACAATGTCCAAGTACAAATAACATAATCGTGCGCCCATGCGCATACAAAATAATAATAAATATCCAACGCCTCAATAAATAGGCGTGACAAAATATAGGCGCCATGCCTAGGGTATGCTCCCATCAAAATATAAATGATAAATCGAATACTCGCTATCCTCCAATTCTTTCCTCCGCCACTGCTGCTATCTCTACACATTAACTAAAGCATTCACAATCGTTAGTAAAATAATATAATTAAACCGACAAAAGTGAATATCTAGCAGTCTTCAGCTACATAAATAAATCAATTGGTTAGAAATTAATCCTAACCTTAATTTATTATGAGTGCACACTCTAAACTCATAAATGTTTATTAATTTAATATGCATTTTGCGGAATCACTTACTATGGAATCACCCATGTACACACTAAATTAATGAAATGCCCGAAAAGGATAGGCGTCCCCATTAACTTCTCGCACAAAGAATCCACTTTGTGTATGAGCCCCGGTCATCAAAGTTTATGGAATCCACCGTAAATCCTCACGGAATCCACCATGAAATATGCCTCCTGGAATCAAAAATAGCCCCAACTCCTCGTCCAATAGCATCTGCGCATATAATGAATTTCTTAGAGAAATCTGGGCATACAAGAATAGGTGTTGAAACTAATAGAGATTTCAGCTCATTGAAACTCTTGTCAGCTATGGAGTCCCAAAAGAAAGCTTCTTTCTTCAGCCTATCGGTCAAAGGAGCTGCCACATGAGCATAATTTTTTATAAACCTTCTATAGAATGAAGATAATCCAAGGAAACCCCTTAAGGTAGTAGAATTCATAGGAATAGGCCACTCTTTGACACATTTCACCTTGTTAGGATCCACACAAATGCCTTGCTCTCCCACAATGTGACCCAAGTATTCCACTTCATCTTCCATGAAAGAACACTTTGACATTTTGGCAAAGAGTGTATGTCTTGTTCATGTTTCAAAGACCTCTCGAACATGCATCAAATGCTCAACCTTGGATTTACTATAGATGAGGATATCATCAAAAGAATACAAGGACTATTTTGAACAAGAAAGACTACAATATCTTATTCATGAGTGCTTGAAAAGTATTTGAAAGCCCAAATGGCATAAGCAAGAAGTGATATAACCCTTTTTTAGTCCTAAAGACTGTTTTATATTCATCCCCTTTCTTCATTCAAATTTGATGGTAACCCAAACGAAGATCAATCTCAGTGAAGACCTTTGCATATTTGAGCTCATCCAAAAGGTCATCAATGCGAGGTATCAGGTATCTATTCTTCACCATGGACTTGTTAAGCTCCCTATAATCAATGCACATGAGAAAAGATCCGTCTTTCTTCTTTACCAAGAGCACAGGAGAGGCAAACACAGATTGACTTGGCTGAATTAAACCCATCTGCAGCAATTCTTTAACTTGTCTTTCCACTTCTTCCCTTTCAAACTTTGACAGGCGATAGGGAGGTTTGTTGATGGGTTTTGTGTTGGGTAGCAAGTTAATAGGGTGGCCTACCTCTCTCTTTGGAGGCAAAGATGATGGTTGCTGAAATAAATCTTTGTATTCTTCCAATAGCTTTTCCATTCTTGGATCCTTTTGCTTTGAAGAAGATGATGGCTTATTTGGTGTCTGGTCTTCATCTACTTCCGCAAGCAAAAGAGTGAATAGGCATGACCGTGCATTGATTTCTTTATGCATCTTCTTCCTAGAGATGAGTTTCATTTACTTTTGACCAATGCCCTTCAATATCATAGGCCGTCCATTCCATTGGAATTCCATCAGCATTTTTGCAAATCCAAAGAAATTTTTCTCATGGTTTTCAACCAATCATAGCCAATGACAATATATATGGGACCCATTTCCAAAGTGATCAAGTCCACTTCCATAACACATGAAGGATATAGGGTAATAGGAGTGTGTAGGCATACTTCATTACTTGATTCATAAGCTCCATTAGCAACTTGAATCTTCAACGACACTTGCATTTGTTGAGAAAGCAACCTCAACCCATGCAAATATTTGGTATTAATGAAGCCATGGGTGCTACCCGTATCAATCAAAAGATGAACTTTTCTGCCATTGATCAACCCTTCAAGTTAGAAGGGTGTTTTCTCCTTTACAATCGGTCCAAGCATCATGAGAAAGTGTACATAAAGAACCACCAAGATCAAAGGAAAACTGTTCACAATATCATAAAATTCATCATTATTTCCTTCCTCTTCGTCATGCATTTCTTCAACCATAGGGTTTTCTTCTACTTGAAATGCATTCCCCTCTTCACTTTCATTCTCACCCGTCTCATCAATGATGACAAAGTTAAGCTTGCTATTTTTGGATTTGCATTTTAGCCTATGGTCTTGTGTCCACTTTTCTCCACACTTGAAGCATAACCCTTTTACCCTCATGTCTCTAATTTGTTCATTTGAAAGAACTTTGCTATAAGTGCTATTCTGAAATCCCTTTTGTGCATTTTTAGCCCTTGCAAAGCTCTGTTTTGCTTCAACCATTGGTCTATAACCATTTCCTCTACTTGGTTTTGATCCATAGACCGTTGGATATGTAGGCAACTTGCTGTAATTACTGATGTAGTTACTAGTTCCCTTTCTTTCTTGACTATAAATATCCCTTTGCTGGCTGACATGTACTCCAACCTTTGAAGGCTAATTAGGTAATGAATACCCTACACTTTTTGGCTGAACTCCCATTGAATCTCTTCTATATTTCTACCCATACCTTTTAGCATATAAAATGGCTTCATGAATTTTCTTGGCCTACATTGCACCTACTTCCGAAGAGAGGGCTGAATCTAAACCAATGATATATTTGTTTAATTTGGCCAAATCATCAATCCCTTCAATGTATATAGAAAGATTAAGAAATATGTTAGAGTAATTACGAATGGACATGGCCCTTTGTTGAGGACCATACCATCTTCTTTGCAATCTTTCTTTTTCCATTGGAGAGACAAACACTTCCAACATTGCCTTCTTAAAATCCTCCCAAGAAGCAAAATTGTGAACAATTCTTTGCATATATTTCCACCATGTATGCGCGTAGCCTTCAAGATGGAGTACAACAAAATAGATCTTGGCTCCATTATGGCGAGGAAAAAGTGTGAAGTACATCTTCAATTTTTTTACCCATTCTTCCCACTCCGTTGGAGATGCATTATCCCCCTTGAAGTTGGAAATGGTAATCTTTTCTTTGTACTCCCTTTCATTATAAGTTGGCTGAAAATGGTTGGAATGTTGCCCAAAAGATGATTGTCTCAAAAAATATATATTCATTGAATCTATTCCAAAGGAATTTGTTCTAGGATTATTACCACCATGATTCGGTTGTCCCAATCCAAAAGAATGATGATGTCCATTAATAGACTCACCATAAAATGACTTATCTTTGTTGGTGATATCATGAAATGACATTCTTTCATAAAATCTTCCACTCTTATCATGAAAGTCCAATTCTTTTTCCTTGATGATAGATTGAGAGGGAAAATATTTGTAGAAGCGGTCACATCCATGAAACTCCTCATTCTCCTCTCTTCTTATATCATTCTCTTCTTTATAAGTAGGCTCACGTCTTGGATTGAATTGAGGACGAGCATGGTACTTTGATGATATTGGTGGTTGCTAATGAGTACTCCTCATTGTAGATGGCTCTCCTTTCTCAAAGGTTGACATAATAGGCTGATCAATCCCTTTTCCTTTCATATTGAATGGCTGAACTGAAGTATTTTCAATATGAATAGTGGGTTCATTTGGTGTAGAAGATGTGGGTTGAGTCTTCAAATCCTTGATAGCTGCTACTACATCCTCAAATCCACTCTTCATGAACTTGATCAACTGCTGAATTCCTTCATCCACTTTGTTGGATGTATTCTCAATCTTCCCCAAGGATTTGGAAAGTTTCTCATATTGATCATGCATCCCAATGTTCAACATACGCATCTTTCTTGAAAACATGTGCTGTTCAAAAAGTTCATGAGACAAGGGATTTCCATCATTACCTAACTATGCACCCAACCATGCACTATGGGCATTACCAACACTTACATCATCATCTTGTTAGTCATGATTGAGGGATTCATTAGTATTGTTTTGATCGTTGATGTATTCTTTGATATCTTCTTGAATGGTCTCCATGACTTGATATTTTCTCTTGTCTTTGGCCATTAAGGATAGGTGCTGTCAAAATGACTGTGGAGGAGAAAACTGTCAATAACCTGCTTAGTATTGTACCAATGCCAATGATTTATTGACCCAAACAAAGCTTATATATTAGGGATATTCCAGATTTAGTAATATCTTAGCTTGCAATAGGGTATATGGGTAGAATAAACTCAAACAATGCATCCAAGACAGTCTGTCTAGGTGCAATCCACTAGACCCCCTATTAGTAAATTGGCCATAACTTTCGCTCTTGATGTCTGATTACTAAATTTTTTTATTCAAACGAAAGCTTAACATACTCTCTTCAAATAAAGCTATCAAAATACCAAATTAGATCATGGCAAAATTTTCTATAATAGGAACTGCGTACTTGTCCTCCAGAGGATTCCTACAATGTATTAACACCCTGTAGGAACCCTGTTTGACCTTGAGATGAATCCTGTATTACTTGTAGACCTTCAAAGTGTTGGGGTAAAGGCGCCTCCGCCGTGCCGCCTCGTGTATTACTACACTAACAGTACCCGCCACTGCACATTGCAGGTGGCGGGCGCCCGTCACGTCACTTTATTCTTTATTCTTTTAGTGACAGTTTGAATAAAGGAAGGCCCAGTCACACATTGTGACGGTTGGAGTTTCCATTTCTTGTCTCTCTCTTTTCTTGCTCTTGCTCTCCCGCCATAGCTTGCGTGCAAGCTTCGATCCTTCTCACCTTTCAACTGGTATCAGAGCTTGGCATTCTCTTGCTTGAGCTCGACTCGGTGCTTCCCGACCTTCGCATCGACTCACTTCACGGATTGGATCTCCATCCCGGTAGCCATATTCGATCTCCCCGAGCTCCCGTCACTCCCCGGCTTCCCGAGCACCTTCCCAGCCTATTGAGGCACCTTCAAGGCATTGATACTGAGGTATTTGATCATTCTTTTAGGGTTTTATTTCAGTCTACAGGTTGCAAACAGCAAGGGCAGCCATGGCTTCAAACCCTTGAAGCTTATTCCCCTCATATTGTGCCTTACAACTATCAAGGCTTAAAGAGGCTTGTCATAGGCCTTTGATAGGCCCTTCTTGAGCCCCCCATTACCCCCTTTTCAGCCCATGTGGAGCAGCAGCAAGTTCAGCACCAACAGGGCAGATTGTATCATTTTTTTCCAGGCTGTGAGCACTCATCTACTTCAGCTCCACACTTGACCATTGCTTCTTGCTCTCTACCTTGATCAAGAGGGCTATAGACTTCATGTTTGATGTCATTCAAGCTTTGGGCATTGGTCTTGATCATTCGGGGCTGATCTCTTCAGATTTGGGACTGTCATAAACTGTCATAACAGGCTAAAAATAGGGCAGCACCATTGGCATTAGCATTTGTTGCTTATACTCCATTCCGGTTGTGCTATTTGATGCCCGTATGCGGTCTACATGATGCCTAGTGCCTTGGGAATGTATCCACATGATTATGCCATGATTTTGGCCTGAAATATTGGCTGATTTGGGACTGTTATTTATTGTTATACAGTGCTGGAAACAGGGCAGCCACACTTGGCATTGGCATTTGATGCTTATACTCTACTCCGATTACCTTATTTGATGCCCGTATGCGGTCTACTTCCTACCCAGATGTATTGGGGATGTATGCATTTGGTTTGACCATGATTTTGGCTTGAATTCGGGGCTGAAATCTATTGTTTAGAGCAGTAAATACATGCTGGAATAACAGTGGGCTGAAGGTACTTTATAGGCTTTGGCACTTACCTACCAATACCGGATGTATGCTTTGAGCTTTGGCATGATGCCTCTGACATTTGGGGACGACTTGGAGCATATGTATGAGATTATGGGATGCTTTT
This sequence comes from Lygodium microphyllum, assembly GCF_053477565.2. NCBI lineage: Eukaryota > Viridiplantae > Streptophyta > Polypodiopsida > Schizaeales > Lygodiaceae > Lygodium > Lygodium microphyllum. The sequence continues at coordinate 109,786,079 of NC_141154.1, read as the reverse complement.
GAGCTTTGCATTAGCTCTGTCTTCATTGGCATTTGGACTGACTTGGCATGCTCGTGGACCGCCTATGCCTCATGTCTCTGCTTGACAGTTAGGCTTTTGCATTACATGCTTTGGTTCGTGACATATGCTATTTGGTTCGTGTATGCCATACCGACATTTGGAGCTTGGATTTGGATGTATTTGAGCATTCCCGGCTTACTTGATCACTGATCTTGGTTGCTATTTGGATGTCATTGAGTTGACCGAGAGCTTATTTGGGCTTATGTATTGCTTCATGGTTAATACGATCGGTGCTTCATGTATGTCATGCTCTCTTGGATGCGCTTGATGCATTGACAGGGTCACTTATCACTGGCGCTTTCTCTTGGGTTGTTTGATATTTTGAGCTTGCTTTGTACGCCTTTTGTGCCAGTGGGAGCATTTTACATGCTTGCCTGACCTTTGACAGTTGCATGCTATTGGAGCACTTACATGTATTTGGAGCAGTTTATGTCTTGAGCAGCTACATACGCATTGAGACTTTGGGATCATACTCCGATCTTTATGGATATGCATTGATGTACTCTTGGTTCACAGGATGCTTATGAGCTGAGTCTCATATTTGGATCTTTCTCTTTGAGTAGACACCTATTTGTGTCAGGTTTTGGCAGTTACAGGAACACTTTGCCTAGAGTGTCTGGGGGTGTGCCTTTCACTGGTAGATGTTATTTTGACATGCTTCGGTGTTGAGCTCATGTTCTTTTCACTGTCATTGGCCTTGCTTATGTCCGTTTCATGCCGGCTTTGGACCTAGCATTGTTTGCTTGACATTGGATTCTATTTTGGGACAGTTTGCTCTCTAGACTGCATATCTGCAATTTATTACAGCAAGCAGTTATTGGTGGACTGAGGTGTACTTTTCATGCTGAAATATCCTGATTTGGTGTACCACACCTAGTACTAAGTGGGCAGCAACTTTTGGCACACTTTGCTCGCCCTTTGGACCCCGTTTTGGTCATTTTTGGGCAGTTTTTGTAGTAAAACAGCAAGCAGTTTTGGACTGTTTGGGCTTTTCCAGCCTGCATAATGGCATCATCTTCGCATGATAGTGCCATTTTTAACATTACAAAGTTGGATGGTACCAACTACTCTTACTGGAAGAGTCAAATTTGGCAGGTCTTGGTGCAGAAATATCAGATTAAGCCACTTCGGTTGAGTGGGGAGCAGCCTGAAACTATGGACAATGACGACTGGCTTGAACTTGATGAGCTATGCAAGTCCACGATTGTATTGTCTCTCACTGAACAGATACATTATAATGTATTTGAGGAAGCACAGAGTGCATGGGATCTATGGAATAAGATAAAAAATCTTTATGATAAGAAAAGTCCGGCAAGTCAGATGTACTGGTTGAAGCAACTTATGGATCTGCGCATGAAGGATAATGCGACTATGTCTGCTCACTTGAGCAAGTTCCATGCTATACTGAAGAACCTGACTTCGCAGGATATCACCTTTGGAGAGGAAGTAACTCCTCTTTTCTTGCTTGGGACTTTAAATGAGTCATGGGATGTTTTTCATACTGCTCTTTGTGCCTCTAGTGCTACTCTAAAATTGGCAGATGTTGAGAGTGCTCTTCTTTAGGAAGAGGTGAATTGCAAAAACTTGGATGCCTCTCGTGATAGTCATGCTTTGACAGTTAGAGGCAGGAATGACAGGAATGATCGTGGTAATAACCGTGGTCGTGACTCGCAGAAGGGTCGGTCTAAATCTCGTGGCAAGTCGCGTGGGCGCAATGCAAATGTCACTTGTCATCATTGTGGGAAAAAGAGCCATATTAGACCACAGTGTCATGAGTTGTGCAATGAGAAGCGCAAGGATAAGGGGAAAGATAAAGTGCAAGAGAAGTCCTCTGATCGCATCATAGTACCTGCGAAGTCCAGTGTCAAGATTGAGGAAATTAATGTCACGCAGACTGAGGAGTCCGATGGTGGTGATGAGTTTATACTTGCAGCTAGTTCTTTTGATGCTTCACACTTGACTGAGACATCTAGTATGTATGCACAGTGCTGGTTATTGGATTCCGGAGCATCCTTCCATGTGACGCCTTACCGTGAGTGGTTCCACTCTTACCGCACTATATCTGGTTCACTCAGACTTGGAGACGACAGGTCTCTTGACATTGTGGGCATGGGTGATATTCAGTTGCAGTTTTCCACAGGCAGTTCATTTTTGCTTAGGGATGTACGTCATGTACCTGCGCTTACGCGCAGTCTTATGTCTACAGGATAGCTGGATGATGCAGGATTTCATGTATGTTTTGGGGATTCTGCCTGGAAGATTACTCGTGGCAGACTTGTGCTTGCTAGAGGCGCCAAGTCTGGTAGCCTCTATCCTCTTGTTGTATCTGGGTCCTCAGTTGACCATGTTTTGGCAGTGGGTTCTATTCCACATGTATCACTTTGGCATGCTCGTTTAGGGCACATGTCTTTGAAGGGAATGAAAATGTTATCTAGTTTGCAGTATCTTCTGCCTTTGGATTATGCATATTTTGACTCGTGTGATCATTGTCTTTATGGTAAGCAGAATAGGTCTACGCATAAGAAATCGGGTAGGCCACGCATGAGTGAACCCTTGGCATTGGTGCATTCCGATGTTTGTGGGCCTATGCCTTGCATGTCTATGGGTGGCGCGAAGTACTTCGTTACCTTCATTGATGATTTTTCTAGGAAAGTGTGGGCTTATCCCATAAAGCAGAAGTCCGATGTCTTGGCAGTTTTTTAGAGATGGCTTGCTCTTGTTGAGAACCAGACTGGGTATAGGCTGAAATGCCTTAGGACAGATAATGGGGGAGAATATGTCTCGCATGCTTTTGAGCAGTTTTATGATGACAGGGGTATTAAGCGTCAGTTGACCGCCCCTTACACCCCACCCCAGAATGGTTTGGCTGAGCGCATGAACATGACTATTCAGGAGCGTGTGCGCTCTATGCTTAGCCATGCAGGCCTACCCCAGAGTTTTTGGGCTGAGGCAGTTAGTATGATAGTGCGTGTCATAAATCGATCGCCTTCCAGTGGATTGGATTTCCAGGTTGCAGAGGAAGTTTGGGCTGGTAAGCCACCCTCTTATGCGCATCTCCGTGTCTTTGGATGTGAGGCATTCTGCCATGTGCCCAAGGACAAGAGGAGTAAATTGGATCCAAAGAGCATTAAATGCATATTCCTTGGCTATGGTGAGTCAGGAGAGATGGGCTATTGCCTATGGGATCCGCAGGCGCGGAAAATAGTACGCAGCCATGATGTCATCTTCCATGAAGACAAGATGCACAGGCAGCCTGAGAAGGTGGTTAAGATCCGCAGAGTGATCTTTCAGGAGGAGCCTAGAGCTCCAGCACAACTAGTAGTACAGCCTGCAGCAGTTCCTCCATAGGGCCAGGGTGTTGGACAGGCAGTTAGACAGGCAGTAGAGCCTGCGGTGAGACGGTCTGCTAGAGACAGAAGCCCACCTGACAGATTTCAGCCCTCTATGCATTATGTTTTGGTTACAGATGCAGGAGAGCCTTTCACTTATGATGAGGCTATGCGCAGGGGTGACAGTCACTCCTGGGAGAGGGCTATGCAGTCTGAGATAGACTCCCTGCATAAGAATGAGACTTAGGATTTGGTTGCCTTGCCTAAGGGCAAGAAGGCTTTGCCATGCAAGTGAGTGTACAAGCTGAAAAGTACCCCTGGACACCCCAAGCCGGCATACAAGGCTAGATTGGTAGCAAAGGGTTTTAAGCAGGAACGTGGTGTGGACTTTGATGAGGTCTTCTCTCCTGTGGTTAAGATGACCACCCTGCGCTTAGTCTTGGCTTTGGTTGCACAGCTTGACTTAGATCTATATCAGATGGATGTCAAGACGACTTTTCTACATGGGGACTTGCATGATGAGATCTATATGGATCAGCCTAAGGGCTTTGCAAAACCTGGCAGGGAGCACCTAGTGTGCAAGTTGAAGAAGAGCTTGTATGGCTTGAAGCAGGCACCTAGGAAATGGTATCATAAGTTTGATGCCTTTATACAGTCACATGGCTACAGCAAGAGTGCTATGGATCCGTGTCTTTACACGAAGAAAGCCCGTGATGGCAGTTTGCTTATCTTGGTACTCTATGTTGATGATATGCTGATAGCAGGGAAAGCTCATGATGAGCTAGATGCTCTTAAATCTCAGTTGAAGAAGAGCTTTGAGATAAAGGATTTGGGACAGGCCTCACATATACTTGGGATGCGCATTAAGCGCGATAGGCATCAGGGGCTTTTGTATCTCTCATAGCGGGAGTACATTCATAAAGTCCTTGAGTGCTTCCGCATGCAGGACGTAAAGCCTATTGGTTGTCCATTACCTTCTTATGTGAAGGTATCACAGGCCGATTGTTCGCAGATAGATGAGCAGAGGGCCGAGATGGCCAAGATCCCTTATGCTTCAGCCGTGGGCAGTTTGATGTATTCCATGATAGCCACTCGTCCAGATATTGCGCATGCAGTTGGTGTTGTGGCACGCTATATGGCTACACCCAGCAGACATTGGGATGCCGTGAAGGGTATCATGAGGTACCTGAAGGGCGCAACAGATATGTGTATTTGCTATGGCAGCCAGGATACAGGGGTTGTGGGGTACACTGACTCCGATTATGCAGGACATGCAGATAGTAGGAAGTCCACTTCTGGCTATGTATTCACCTATGCTGGAGGGGCTGTCTCTTGGATGTCCAGTGTTCAGAAGTGTACGACTTTGTCTACCACTAAGGCCGAGTATGTTGCAACCACTGAGGCTTGCAAGGAGGCCATATGGTTAGGCCGTCTAGTTGCTGACCTTGGGATTGATGCTACACCTACATTGCATTCGGATTCTATGAGTGCCATTCAATTGGCTAAGAATCTGGTCTTCCATGCGAAGACGAAACACATTGAGGTGAGGTATCACTTCATACGTGGTGTTGTGGAGGACAAGTTTGTTGACCTTTTCAAGATCTCCACTAACGAGAATCCTGCAGATCTACTTACGAAGAGCCTCACTACTGAGCACTTTGCCTTCCTCGGGAGGTTGATAGGCGTTGGATGAGATGTCGCCTTTCCTCATCCCTTGTACCTATGTACATTTGTACTATCTTTTCTTTTTTCTTTTCTCTCTCACTAGGGCAGATTCGCCTTTAAGTGGGAGGTTGTTGGGGGTAAAGGCGCCTCCGCCGTGCCGCCCCATGTATTACTACACTGACAGTACCCGCCACTGCACACTGCAGGTGGCGGGCGCCCGTCACCTCACTTTATTATTTATTCTTTTAGTGACAGTTTGAATAAAGGAAGGCCCGGTAACACATTGTGACGGTTGGAGTTTCCATTTCTTGTCTCTCTCTTTTCTTGCTCTTGCTCTCCCGCCATAGCTCGCGTGCAAGCTTCGATCCTTCTCACCTTTCACAAAGAAATTAATAGACCTGTGTTGGACTGTAAGGCACCTGTAAGTATCCAGTAAACCCTTGCAACTAATAGGTACCTATGTGGAAAGACCTGTAAATCTCCCCAAGGATGTCACAGACCTATTTGGTACCCCTAGTCTTCAAATCTTCATCCACTCTTTCCCAAGTGGTCTTCCGTGGTCCACCACCTATGGTGAGGGATAAAACGGTAGGACAGGCACCTAAATGGGCTTTGAAACTCTAGAAGGTGTGCAAAGTTCCTTCCGGGCCAGGTTGTGCACCCCTACAGAGTCCTAAATAGCAAGGGAGGGTCACCTCTCTTTTGTCTTGCTATCTCGTCTGACTTCGACCTTTTTCCTCAGTCGGAATATACATGACAGATCTAGTATTCTATCAATCAAAGTATGATATGCATGGCTGAATCAAGATCTTGACATTTCATGATATGCAAGAACAAAATGGAATAGGATTGAATTGAAATGGATATGGGTAAGGAATACCTACAGCAGTGACTCACTACTTTACAATTCTATTCCACTTACCAATTGATTGTTATTTTCAGCCATATCACATTCCATCACAACAAGCCATTCAAGGTTAGGATTAGCACAATTTTTCCAATAAATGGAAGGGATTAACAACAATTGGCTACTGATTTTTATTGGGTAAAATGAAAAGAATTCAGCATGACATCATGATACATCAGACCCAGTAATTTGCCATGGGGAGCCCCATTACTATTTCAAAAGAAAAAGGATGGAACTCTCCGCCTTTGCATTGATTACTGAGGTCTAAACCAAGTCACAATCAAGAATAAGTATCCGATCCTAAGAATAGACGAGCTACTTGATAGGCTGCAAGGAGCGAAAATCTTTTCCAAGATTGATCTCCAATTTGGTTATTACCAAATAAGGATCAAGGAAGAAGATATCCCCAAAGCTGCCTTCAATACCAGATTTGGTTACTTTGAATTTCTTGTAATGTCTTTCGGTCTAAATAATGCCCCTACTACATTTAATAGATTAATGCACGACATTTTTTGACCTTATCTTGATGAGTTTGTCCTAGTCTTCTTTGATGACATCCTAACATAATCCAAGAGAGACGAAGACCATGAGTTGCAATTGCGCATTGTGCTGGACACAATGAGGATGCACAAGCTCTATGCGAAGAAAAAGAAGTGTGCATTTTTCAAAAGACAGATGTAATATCTCGGATTCATAGTATCTGCTAAAGGAATCTCTGTAGATCCAGCCAAAGTTAGATATGTTCAAGAGTCGAAACCTCCAATGACAGTTAAGGAAGTGAGAAGTTATTTAGGGTTGACTAGATGATATAGAAATTTCATAAAAATTTACGCCCTAATAGTTGCACCTCTCACTAATTTGCTGAAAAAGCAAGCTACTATTGTCTAGACGCCCATTGAGCAAGCCAGTTTTGAGTAGCTCAAGAAAAGTTTGGTAACACCACCCATTTTAAAGCTACCTAACCTAAGTCAAGAGTTTGAGATCATAACAGACGCAAGTTCTCTTGCACTAGGTTGTGTGCTTATGCAGCAAGGTCATCTGATAGCCTATTTCTAAAGGAAACTAAAAATCCATGAGAGGAATTATGCCATCCATTATCTCGAGCTATTAGTTGTGATCCATGTTCTCAAATTGTGGCAACATTATCTTCTTGGAAGCAAGTTTACTTTGGTCACTAACCACAAAAGTCTCAAATGGATCTTTACTCAACCAGACCTCAACATGAGGCAGTGTCGGTGGATTGAAGTCTTGCAAGAATTTGATTTTGAAACCAAGTTCATACATGGAAAAGAGAATGTGATTACTGATGCATTAAGTCGTAAAGCTTTTTTGAATGCATTTATCATGGAAGAGCCATCTAAAGGAGATATTTTAGCTACCATGATATCAATGCCTAGCAATCCAGTCATTGAGCTAGCCAAAGAAGAGGCAGACAAGGATCCTAAGTATCAGCTAATGCTTAGAGAAATCCTATTTAATGACACTGATCCTAAGCTCAGAGTCAAATACCAAAATTTCACTATGGATGATGGACTTGTCTATTTTAGGACAAGGCTCTGCATTCCTCTCAATCAAGTGCTGAAAAAGAAGATATTATGGGAAGCCCATGACTCCCCATTCTCAGGACACCCTAGCTATGCAAAAACTCTTAATGAAGTCAGGAAAAGTTATTACTGGGAAATACTGAAGCATGATGTACTTAGATATGTTACTGAATGCCTAAGTTGCTAGCAGGGTGAAAGCTGAGTGTGTCAAAAATGCCAGGCAAGCTCTAGCCACTTGACATTTCACAGATGAAATGGGAGTTCATCACTATGGATTTCGTAGTTGGTGTCCGATTTTGATAATCAAAATCCTGAGAATTGGACAGAAATTTGTCAAAATCGGACATGTGAACAATACAAATTTGACACATCTAACCCCCGAAATTGACCCAAAGACCATATAGAGCTGCAAGCACATCATAGATCTATCACTTGGCTAAAATCTAGAGAAAGTAGTTCAAAACTTGGCTACAAATAGTCTTTCAAATTGTGCATGGTATTTAGCATAACAACCATGCGGGCCAGGGAGACTGCCCCCCAAACCCCCGCAGAGGGGGCCCCTCTACACCTCCCCCCAGGTAGGATGGAGGGAAAATGCGTGCCATGACAGGTCCTCCAAATTAGATCCTAGTGTAGTAATGGCTCTACACAAGTATAGATTTTCACTTCCAAAACAACAACCAAAAGCCCATACCTGAAAAAAGACAAACAAAGACCCTAGAACCTCAATGGGCCAATCTAGCCAACAAGGGCAAAAAGGCCATACCACAAAAACATGTATATGTTACATTCGGACTGCATCTAGTCAAAGCAGAATGCAACAACATCAAGCTACAATTGCAAGGATGACTAGACATGACAATCTTGATGATGATAGATGCACCTTGAACAACACTACACAAACGACCCAAGACATGAGTAGTTTTGTAGTTGGGGACTCAAAGGCATGTATCAGAAGGCTTGAAATTATAAGCCAAGACTCAGAAGATGAAGATATAGTACCGCCTACTTATCTTAGGGTCAAACTCACTGCAAAAAGAGAGCATAGTGTTGATGCTCTCATGGATGAAGGAGCAAATTTTAATATCTTGACTTATGAAGCATGGAATCGACTAGGCCAACCAGAGCTCACACTGACTAATGCAACTCTTAATCCTTACGGGGGACACCCATAAGCACTTATAAGGAAGTGCATGATCCTTGTAACTATTGAAACTGAAAGCTTGCCTATCCTATTCCATGTTCCTCCAAATAGTGCAAATTGTGGAAAGGAAACCCTCCTAGGATAACCCTTCAAAAGGGCGATAAAGTGTGAGGCCGATTATGTAGCAAAGAGGATACACTTGACACTACCTGATGTGAGGATAATCACAATCTTTAGCAAGGGTGACCTCATCGAACCTCGAGGGAAAGACAAGGAATGTTGTAACATACCATGCAAGCTTAGCAACGAGAGCAAGAACTTGTTGAAAGAGTTGATACAAGCGCATGTTGAACAGAGAGAACCAGTGAGCAAGGCCATGCTTGGAACAAGAAAGTTAGGAGACAATACCAATTATAGGCTTTGGACTTACAAATATTGTAGAAGACCACAAAAGAAGCCCAAGCCTTATAGATGAAGGCATCGATGGAGAGCCAGCACAACATCGCAATGGATATCTAAAGTTACATACTCAAGGATATTATGCAGGTAATTGATGGATTTAGGTATCAAAACCCCCTACTAAACCACCTCTGTTCATCAGGTAAAGGCATCGTATCAAAAGAAAATAAGCGCAAGAGGAAATCTAAAAGAAAATCCAAGTCTTGAGTCAAAAACATTGGAGTGACAGAGCCCCTCTCAATTGAAATCAAGAAACCAAACATGACTTTTCGAAAGGTATCCTCAACCTAGCATGCTTAACAAGTGGATATTAAATATAACCATCATGTGTGCACAAAGACCACTAGTGTGCAAGGAGCATTTGACTTCCCAAGTGGATAATGAACACCATAGGCACAACATTGCTCATGATAAGGTTGATTACTCAATAAAGAAAATGCCAAAATTGTCTAACATCCACAAGCAAATCTTTTAGCTAGTGCCAAGTCCACTTAGGAGTCCCAAATCTCCTACACTTTCTTTCCCTAAATGGACACAAGAAGCACGAAAACATTCATCAAGTGCAACTGTCTAATCCCAATCTCTATTTACATTTGAGCTTCCAAATGTCCAAGATGCAGGACATGACACCACCCCTAACTCTCAGCCTAAGGATATGCCTGTGCAATCCATCGTGACTAGCTCTACACAAGTGAATGCATAAAGGGCAACAAAAGACATGACCACTTTTGATCTGCCTAAGGACTTGACACCGCAGTCTACCAACAATAGCTAGTCCATTGAACTAGTTGCTATTACTTCCAATCACGAATCACGATAGTCACAGCCTTTGGTTGTGACGATGCCCCTTATGGAACATGTCCTTAGCAATTCACTTGCAGAAGAGATGCCACAACCAACATCCTTGACACCTCTAGCACTTCCAAAGCACCTAAATCTTGTTGGGGGTAAAGGCGTCTCCGCCTAGCCGCCCATGTATTACTACACTGACAGTCACTACCACTGCACATTGCAGGTACCGTCACTTTATTCTTTATTCTTTTAGTGATTGTTTGAATAAAGGAAGGCCCATCCACACATTGTGATTGTTGGAATTCCCATTTCTTGTCTCTCTTTCTTGCTCTTGCTCTTGCTCTCCCGCCATAGCTCTCGAGTGCAAGCTTAGATCCTTCTCACCTTTCAACTGGTATTAGAGCACGACTTCCCACTCTTGAGCTTGGCTCGTGGCATTCTCAGCTTCCCATTGACTCCCCACTCGCATTGGGTCTCCTTCACGGCAGCCATAGCACATTCTCTTGAGCTCCCATCACTCCTTGGCTTCCCGAGCTTCTTCCTGGCCTATTGAGGCACCATTAGGGTATTGACATTGAGGTATTGCTTCATTATTTCAGAGTTTTACTTCAGTCCACAGGTCTAGGTAAACAGGGTTTTCACAGATTGTGGGCAGCCATAGCTCACACCTCTTGGAGCTTCCTTCACCTGGATCTTCCTTCCAGCCTATCAAGGCTCGCTTAGGCTTAGTGTAGGCCTTCTTTAGCCCCCATTTGTGCCCTCTTTGGGCCCCATTGTTGACACATGGGACAACATACCCCCCAAGCCAGCTCACGTTTTTTTTTGCGTCTGTTTCAAAATCTGGCCCAAAAATCACTCTTTTTGTCATATCTCGGGCATTCGGAACCCGATTCAAGCAAGGTAAGAGTCTAAGTTGGGGTTTTGGCACAATCCAGACGTAATGGTGATGTCAGATTTGCAAAATTATGATGATAAAATATTCTGCAGCAGATTTCAGGTTTGAGATATCATGTATTTGTATGCCTATGCTTATTTGGGCATGACTACATAACCGGTTTGATGCCTACTGCATCCCGATTGATTGGGGGACTGAAGCTACATGTAATGCTATGATTTGGGCCTGATTGTGGAGTTGGAAATACACAGTTTATAACAGTAAATGTATGCTGAATACTCTTGGACTGAAGCTATCTTTCATGCTTTGACATATGCCTATTGGTTCTGGGTGTATATCTTTGGTTAAGCTATGATGTATTGATCATCAAGGGACAACTTCAAGCTTGTCATTGGATCCAGATGATTTTGTAAGCTTGAGCTTATTTCAGCCCACACTTATTGACATCGGTCTATGCTTGACAGTGGTCAGTGCTTTGACAGTTATATGTTCTTTGGGTACATGCTTACCCGACGCCCACAGCTTGATGCATTTGTCTTGGCATAGTGTACCATGTACCTATTGAGCTTTAGTGCTCTGTGAAGACTTGGCTTAGATTCTCATTTGCTATTTCGGAATTTTGTATTGGATGTCACTTTGGTTGTCAGAGATCTTTATTGGGATGTATGTCTTGCTCATGGATGCTACCTACAGTCGCTTTGTAGTCGTCATGCTCTTGGGATGCTATTGAGGCATTGTCTTGGTTACTTGTCTTTGGTACTTTGACTTGGTTTGCTTGAGCTATTGAGCTCGTTTATCTGCCTTTTGAGCCAGTGTGAGCATCTTGTATGCTTGACGACATTGAGCAGGAGGTTTATGCTATTTGAGCATTTTGCAAATACTTGAGACTTTGGGATCTCTTACACTTAAATCTTGCATGGTTCATGCACTGATATCTTGGATTTGGTTTTGACCCGATCTTGGGCTTTGCACTCTTGTGAGCATACACCTATTGGTGTCAGGTCTTGCCAGTGTTATGTATACTTTGCCGTTCAGGGGGTATGCCTACTCACTGACGAATGCTTTGGTGACATGTTTGGGTGTTTGCTCAGGGTCTTGATGACTCTTTGGTGTTGATTTATGCCCATTTACAGCTGGTCATGTCTTGGTTGTCATTTATTGACTTGGTGCAGTGATTTGGTCAGAAATTGACTCTCATAGTACCCAGCTGTCATTTATTACAACAAGCATATAACTCTGGATTGACATGGATTTTTCATGCTGAAATATTCTGAAATGATGTACTTTCACTAGTACTTGGTGGGCAACAGCTTTGGTTACACTTTTCTCACTATTTTCTCTCGATTTTGGTAAATTTTTAGTCATTTTCTACAATAAACAACAAGCAGTTTTGAACTGTCTACAGTCTTCCAGCCTGCATTATGGCGAGTTCATCCACTAATCATGTTATTTTCAACATCACTAAGCTTGATGGTACAAATTACTCTTATTGGAAGAGCCAGATTTGGTAGATGTTGGTGTAGAAATCACAGATCAAACCATTGAGGTCGAGCGGGCATCTGCCTGCAACTATGCCAGATGAGGAATGGCTTGAGCTTGATGAGTTATGCAAGTCCACTATTGTATTATCTCTCACAAAATAGGTTCATTACAATGTATTTGAGAAAGAACAGAGTGCATGGCAGTTGTGGGGTAAAATTAAGAATCTCTATGACAAGAAAAGTCCAGCGAGTCAGATGTATTGACTGAAGTAACTTATGGATCTACGCATGAAGGAGAATGTGACTATGTCTGCTCACTTGAGCCAGTTCCATGCTATACTCAAGAACTTGACTTCGCATGACATCACTTTTGCAGAGGATGTCACTCCTCTTTTCTTGCTTGGTACTCTTAATGAGTCATGGGATGTATTCCACATTGCATTATGTGCCTCTACTGCTACCTTGAAATTATATGATGTTGAGAGTGCTCTTCTATAGGAAGAGGTTAACTGTCAGAATTTGGATGCCTCTCGTGTGTCACATGCTATGACAGTTAGAGGTAGGAATGATGGATATGGAAAGCATGGTAGTGGCAGTGGGCGTGGACGGGATTCTCAGAAATCTTGGTCCAAGTCTTGTGGGAAGTCACGTAGCAAATCCCGTGGCAGGAATGTAGATGTTACTTGTCACCATTGTGAAAAAAAGGGCCATATTCGGTCAAAATGCCATGAACTGTGCAATTAAAGGTGCAAAGATAAGGGGAAAGACAAAGTGCAGGATAAGTCTTCTAATCGTAGCATAATGCCTGCAAAGTCTAGTGTTAAAATTGAAGAGATCAATGTTATGCAGGCTGAGGATGTTGATGATGATTATATCCTTGCAGCTTCTTCTACTACTTCGCAGATGATAGAGATACACTCTATGTATGCACAGTGTTGGCTCTTGGACTCAGGTGTGTCCTTTCATGTGACACCTTGCCGAGAGTGGTTTCATTCATACCGTACTGTTTCGGGTTCTGTGCGCTTGGGTGATGACAGCTCTCTTGATATTGTGGGCATTGGTGATGTTAGGCTGCAGTTTCCTTCTGGCAGTAGTTTTGTTATGCAGGATGCACGTCATGTACCTATTTTGACACGCAGTCTCTTGTCAGTTGGACAGCTTGATGATGCAGATTATCATGTATATTTTGGAGACTCTGCATGGAAGATCACTCGTGGCAGACTTGTGATTGTGAGAGGTGCCAAGGCTAGGAGCCTCTATCCCTTGATTGTATCCGCTTCTTCCCTTGATCATGTTTTGTCTGTGGGTATCTCTTTGGCATACCTGTTTGGGCCATATGTCTTTGAAGGGATGAAAATGCTTTCTGGTTTGTAGTACTTATCGCCCCTTGATTATGCATATTTTGATTCATGTGAGCATTGTCTTTATGGCAGGCAGACTAGGTCTACGCATAAGAAGTCTGGTAGGCTACGCATGAGTGAGCCCTTGGAATTGGTACATTCGAATGTCTGTGGGCCCATGCCTTGTCAATCTATGGGTGGTGCCAAGTATTTTGTTACTTTCATAGATGATTTTTCACGGAAAGTTTGGGCTTATCCCATTAAACTGAAATCCGATGTCTTGGCTATGTTTCAAAGATGGCTTGCATTGGTTGAGAACCAGTCTCGGTATAGGCTAAAATGCCTAAGAACAGATAATGGGGGTGAGTATGTCTCACGTGCTTTTGAGCAGGTATGTGATGAGAGGAGTATTAAGCGTCAGTTGACCACCCCCTACATCCCCCAGAATGGTTTGGCTGAGCGGATGAATAGAACCATTTGGAGCATATACGCAGTATGTTTAGCCATGCAAGCCTACCACAGAGCTTTTGGGCTAAGGTAGTTAGTACAGCTATGCATGTCATAAACAGATCACCCTCTAGTGGTTTGGATTTCCAGGTTGCAGAGGAGGTATGGACTGGAAAACCTCCCTCTTATGCGCATCTCCGTGTCTTTGGATGTGAGGCATTTTGCCATGTGCCCAAGGACAAGAGAAGTAAGTTGGATCCTAAGAATGTCAAATGCATTTTTCTTAGTTATGGGGATGCAGGTGAGATGGGTTACCGTCTCTGGGATCTGCAGGTGCAAAAAGTCATCCGCAGTCATGATGTAGTCTTCCATGAAGACAAGATGCATAGGCAGCCTGAGAGAGTTGTTGAGATCCACAGGGTCATATTTCAGGAGGAGCTGAAAGCTCCCGCATAGCTAGTTGGACAACCTACAGCTGCAGCAGATGCTCATGATTAGGGTGTTGAACAAACAGCTGGGCAGGCACCAGAGCCTGCCATGAGACGGTCTACTAGAGACAGATGTCCACCTGATAGATTTTAGCCCCCAATGCATTATGTCTTGGTTACAGATGTAGGAGATCCTTTCACCTATGATGAGGCTATGCGCAGGGGTGACAGTCACTCCTGGGAGAGGGCTATGCAGTCTGAGATAGACTCCTTGCATAAGAATGAGACTTGGGATTTAGTTTCCTTGCCTGAGGGAAAGAAGGCTTTGCCATGCAAGTGGGTGTATAAGTTGAAAAGTACCCCTGGATAACCCAAGCCGGCATACAAGACTAGACTGGTAGCAAAGGGTTTTAAGCAAGAGCATGGTGTGGACTTTGATGAGGTTTTTTCTCCTATGGTTAAGATGACCACTCTGCACTTAGTCTTGGCTTTGGTTGCTTAGTCTTGGCTTTGGTTGCTCAGCTTGACTTGGATTTATACCAGATGGATGTCAAGATGGCTTTTTTACATGGAGACTTGCATGATGAGATTTATATGGAGCAGCCTAAGGGCTTTGCCAAACTTGGCAGGGAGCACCTAGTGTGCAAATTGAAGAAAAGTCTTTATGGCTTGAAACAGGCACCTAGGGAGTGGTATCATAAGTTTAATGCCTTTATGCAGTCACATGGCTATAGCAGGAGTGCTATGGATCTGTGTCTTTACACGAAGAAAGAGCTTTGAGATGAAAGATCTGGGACATGCCTCTCACATACTTGGTATGCGCATTAGAGTCGACATGCATCAGGGACTCCTCTACTTGTCACAGAGGGAGTACATTCATAAAGTCCTTGAGCACTTCCGCATGCAGGACGTAAAACCTACTGGCTATCCATTGCCTTATTATGTGAAGGTATCATAGGCTGATTGTCCACAGAAAGATGAGAAGAGAGCTGAGATGGCCAAGATTCCCTATGCATCCGCAGTGGGCAGTCTTATGTATGCCATGATTGCCACTCGTCCAGATATTGCCTTTGTAGTTGGTATTGTGGCATGCTATATGGCTACACCTAGCAAGAAGCATTGGGATGCCGTGAAGGATATCGTGAGGTACCTGAAGGGCACTACAGATATGTGCATATGCTATGGCAGGCAGTATATAGGAGTCGTGGGGTACACTGACTCTGATTATGCAGGACATGCAGATAGTAGAAAGTCCACTTCCGGCTATGTATTCACCTATGCTGGAGGTGCTGTTTCTTGGATGTCCAGGGTGCAGAAATGCACGGCCCTTTCTACTACGGAGGCGGAGTATGTTGCAGCCCACTGAGGCTTGCAAGGAGGCCATTTGGTTGGTTCATTTGTTTGCTGGCCTTGGTATTGATGCTATCCCTACAGTGCATTCGGATTCTATGAGTGCTATTCAGTTAGCCAAGAATCCTAGCCAAGAATCCGGTCTTCCATGCGAAGACAAAACACATTGAGGTGAGGTATCACTTCATACGTAGGGTTGTTGAGGACAAGTCTGTTGACCTTGTCAAGATCTTGACTGACCAGAATCCTACAGATCTGCTCACAAAAATCCTCTCTACCGAGCGCTTTGCCTTCCTCAGGAGGTTGATGGGTGTGGGATGAGATGATGTCTTTCCTCATCTTGTTGTACATGTGTACATGTTGTACTATCTTTTCTTTTTCTCTTTTCAGTCCTCACTAGGGCAGTTTCGCCTTTAAGTGGGAGGTTGTTGGGGGTAAAGGCGCCTCCACCTAGCCGCCCATGTATTACTACACTGACAGTCACCGCCACTGCACACTACAGGTGGCGGGTGTCCGTCATCGTCACTTTATTATTTATTCTTTTAGTGATAGTTTGAATAAAGGAAGGCCCGGTCACACATTGTGATTGTTGGAGTTCCCATTTCTTGTCTCTCGAAGATTTGGCCAAAGAGAAATCTCTCAAAGATTCGGCCAAAGAGATAGCGCATCTGACCAATGAACTAGAGATGAAGTGCACGATGAAGCTTGATCACAAGCTGACAGCCACATCACACGTGCATACGTCGGTGTGGACATCGGAAGGCCAACACTAGAGCACACAAAGCTCATAGCCACAAACCCTTGACTTGGGATGAGCAACAACATGTTTGTTCCCACCATGTAGTTTTCATTGAAGAAGTTATAAGGGGCATCCCAAAAGCCACAGCTAGAGAATTGCACTTGATACCCTCACTCTATACAGCTTAGTGTGAGACAAACAAGGAATATTGTTTGTGATGTACTTCTCATTCTCTGACTATCAGTGTTGAAGTCTATGTTCTTATGTCTCTATGTGATTATCTTTGAGTTTCTATGAGTTCCTAATATAAGATTAGGTATTTTTCCCATGAGGCACTATCTCTCCTATTATTTATTCTGCATAGATACGGCAACAAGGATGGAGAGCTAGCCAAGCATGAACTACATGGCAATGCCATGGAGATGGACTTCATGGGTCCTCTACAAGGTGGAATGGTTATGGAGGCAACATAGAAATAGTTGCATTAAGTGAAAATATGCTTCAATGATGCTAGGAAAGAAATGATAGGAATGGGAGGCAAACACTCAATGTGCTAGTCAACTTCCCCCTCTCACACATGTGGTAGAGAATTGGAGACATCTCCATTTGCATCATGTATATGTTCTTGATTGGTCAACCCCTTTGAAAATGAGTTCTCGAGATGGTTTGGGTGTAACTTTTGGATTGAATGAAATTCTTGTTTCATGTCCAACATGTTACTTTAATTTGGTCTCGGTAAAAGGGGTATGAGATCCTTGCATCAATATTTTTCTAAGGAAACCTTTTCTACATGATGAAGTGGAGCCCAAACTTCTTGGTTCGGCAAGTCTTGCAACATGAATGCCTAGTCTAGGTTATATTCCCATGGCTATTAGTCTATCTAGATGGAGAGGTTGCTTTATTTGCTAAATAATGAAGTAAACTATAGTAATGTCCCTTGGATCACCACTTCCATGGGAGGACTTGAAATAGAGAGGAGTGAATGTGTGCTATGGGACTTAGGGAATCCACAATAATAACTATAGTAATGTCCCTTGGATCACCACTTCCATGGGAGGACTTGAAATAGAGAGGAGGGAATGTGTGCTATGGGACTTGGGGAATCCACAATAATAACTCTTTGAGATATTCAATAAAAATGGTGTTGTTGAGGTATGTTTCTCTACTCTCCTAAGCACTTGTTTCATATGTAAAGAAGTTGAGCATTATGCCCAATATTTCCCTCATAAAGAAGTAGCAAAGATATCAATGGCTAACCCAAAATAGCTATCACCTCAAGAGAATAAGGAATAGAGGGGCTCCCTCCTCACCCTTGCACTTGTAAAACCCAAAGAGAGGGGTGAATTAAGACTAAGGGAAACGTAGGCCTGCTAGTGACATGCCAATAGAGGGTGCAAAAGAGAAAATGGCACCTCAGCCTACAAATTCTTAGTAGAAGACTCAAATAGCAGCCAATAAAGAGAACGAGGCACCCAAAGCCTCTTGTTGACAAAACATTCTTTGTAGTTTTGGATGGAGATGAATTATTTGATGGTGATGACTATGTCTATGATTTTAAGGAGGAATTATTGAGATCCAACAATGACTACATGGAGTGTATAAGGCCTAGGGAGTAAGTAAAGAAAGGATTTGTGGCATGTAATGGTGAAGGAAATAAACATGGACACCATAGTACTTTAGGAGACCATGCTAATGAGGAAGGAAGTGGAGGAATTAACTTTTATAGGTCACAAGGCCTATGGATACTAAAATTGTCAAGGAAGATGAGGCATAATGCTCTTAATTAGTGACAAACTTAGATCATATGGACACTGGAAGAGGGGCAAGGGCAATGCAATAACAATACAACTATTAGCCAATTGTGCATGTCTTCTCAATTTATGACCCAAATGCATGATTAGATTGAGCAAGATTGTGCAAGGGCACAAAGATATCCTTGGGTAGATCCAATAAGTTCTCATGGGAGATTGGAGTATAACATACTAGGAGGGTCGTAGAAATTATGGTTTAGGGAGTATGCAAATGCAAGAAAGAGATAGCTAGGACAACCTCTCTAAATCAGAGGATTTAGTAGCTATTGGCACAATCTTCCATAATGGGAGGAAAAGCCCCTTTTTCTAGCATAATAGGCATTCAAGAGATACATCGCATGTGTGCTACCTTAATTGAGTCTAATTTAATCATGGAGCTAATGGTTCTCCAAAGGTTGTAGCTTCATGATGCTCTAGATGCACATTGTCAAATCATACCCCTCTTTTAGTTTCTTATAGGATTTTCATTGTGATGAAATTAGTCAATGGAGATTAGTGGGAAGCCTTCAAAGAAACCAAATCAACACATGGAAAGAGAAAACAAATAAATAACCGCCCTGACTAAGAAGTATCATAGAAATTCAATTAAGAAGAGGAGAAGATGGGAAGTTAATAATGTTAAGATAATAATTTGGGCTCTTTGCAAGCCTCCTAATAATATGGTTCTATGCCTCTTTCTCAAAGGAGTTGAGCTTTGTGTTGAGGGATATAAGTTTAAAGTTCAAGCTATTAAAGTTTAGTTAAAAGATAAATGGATGTTCAGCTGGGTGGCATCCCCATGTCCTTTTTCTTTAATGCTCCCAAATATAAGCATAACAAAGAATTCACTCATGTAATAGAGATGCAAGATGGCAAGTTAATTTCTAACTATTTAGAAATTCTTGAGTCTTTTTCTAGATATTTGGGAGTAGTCATAGATACACCCCTAGAGATGTTTCCAAACTACAATGGGAGCCTTGAGAGCTTCATGGTAGTTGAAGCACAAGAAACTATTCTTTTGGAGAGGCCTTTCTCCCATGAATTACAATGAAAATCTTCTTGGCAATCAAAGCATGCATGGTTTCAAAGGAAGAAACTCTTCTTTAGGGGATGCCTTTCTTCCAAGATGAATTGTAGTTTGTTGTTTTCAAATGAAAAAAGGCAAGTTGTTGAGAAATAGTGACGTGATAGTGGAAGCCATGCAAGAACTCTTGAAGGTGTGTGCTCAGGATTTGTGCAACCTACTCAATAGAATTAGAATTGAAGGCAAGTTTTCAACATACTTGAATAGAGGACTTGTCAAGACATACCCAAGCCTTTGGGAAAGACATAAATGCCTCAATGGTAGTCATAGGTACACCCTAGAAATGCCACCACTTTACAATGAAAAGTTTTAGAGATTCTTGGTAGTTGAAGCACACATAGTTTCAAAGGAAGAAGCTCTTCTTCTAAAGAGTCCTTTCTCTAAGGAAAAACTTCAATTTGTTGTCTTCAAATGAAAAAACGTAAGTCATCAAGCATCAATGACATCATTAGCAAAGGTCATGCAAGAAATTTGGAAGGTGCATGCTCAAGGTTTGTGCAACTTAGTAAATAGAATTAGCACTCAAGGAAAGTTGCTAGTATACTTGAATAGATGACTTATCAAGTTCATACCTACATCTTTAGGCAAGAAAAAACTGTCACAATGGTGGTTACTCACAATAATCAATGTGGGGTAAACAAAATTGAATATATGTAGGGAGAATCATCCATTTTCAACAATATAGGGTTTTCCATGTCCCCAAAACTCATGTTGCAATGGTTAGCTTGATACTACCCATAAATCAAGCATGAAGTCTTCAAGAAAAATTTGTACTTATCAACATGGGCTTTGATAAGTCTTGCGACTGTATTAGCAAGCGCATATGCATTGGGATTTAAAGCAGGATTCTTAGGTATGATAATCTCTTCTTAAACTCCAATGTAGTGGTCTTTATTAATGACCTATGGTCCATGCCATTTCTCTTACAAAGATGAGTCAAGAAAGGGTGTACCCTTGCCCCACTTTTTTTTGCTTGATCATTGGCCTTCTTTTTGAGGCAAGGACTAATACAAGTGCCTCCTCTTAGCCAAATTCTACCTCTATATCATGGTTTTTCAAGGATGACAACTCCAATATTGTTGAAGTTGATAAGGATTCAATGGAGGATATGCTACTAGTCTACAATCACTTCTCAAAATTATCAAGTTCTAAAATATGTGAGCACAATATTGCTACCCTACTCTCATGCTTGTCACCACGTATACATTACCTTGGTGATGGTCATCAACCTTCACCATTGGCCTATATTAATCATAGCACACATACCCCTTAGAATTTGTGTGACTACTTATGGTCTTTGCATCATTTGCCTCACCACATGAGTAGATGAGGAGAAAACAACACAAACATGGGTCTGGTGGGGGCTAGAGAAGAGAAAGATAAGGAAGTATGAGTTCATAGAAAATTTATATAGTCAATCAAAAAGCATGACAAAAAACACAATCCAAGCTCAAAATAATACAACCATATCAACCAACCTCATAACAATGCAAAACAAAACTTTATAGAACCATACATAACCAAATAGAGCCAAATAGAACACAACAAACTAGTAAAAATCAATCTTGAATATCAAAGAAACTTTTAAAAAGAACCTAGGATATCTCTAATAAATCGATACACAAATAAGAGACAAATAAACATGGCAAAAATCAACAAGAAAGACTTTAAAACCACATCAATAGTAACAAAAAATCACATTTTAACTCATAAAAATAGCAAAATGTCAAGTAAAAGTCTATCATTTGATAATAAACACCACACCACACCACAACACACACACACCCCCTTGTGTTTAGAACACATAAATCTCATTTCAAGTTTCACTTGCCCATTTAATCCTAGGCTAACTCACACTTACGATACTCCAACCCCCTTTTAGCTAGGCTTTCATAACATGTATGTGTATAGGGCCTTAGCACTCCTAGAGAAATCACACAATCTCTCATAGGAATAACCCTAGCATGAGACCTCAAGTCCACCTATATCAACACATGTATTCATAAAAAATCATTGTGGACACATGCACTCAAGTTCCCATCACCTTCCTACATGACTCTTTTACTAGGCAAGAATCTCTCGCCTAAGCCACAATCCACTATCCACTTAGGGTTATCATTATCCCATCTGAATATGAAATTCCCTAGCTTTACCTCATGTAGGTCACATAGACATAGTCATGAGGCTACACTTTTAGGCATCACTTGTAATCACCCCATCACACTAAGGTTTAAGCTTTAACCAATGTTGAGAGTGGAAAAAGATTGAATTTTTGACTGCTTTTTGTTGTTTTTGAGGTCTGAATGATTGATTTTTGGTGGATTTAGAGTGATGTATGATTGTTAATGGAAGTATTTGAGAGTGTTTTGGATGATATTGATTATGTTTTGGAAGTTCATGATGATTTTCAGTGGAGATATGAGGTTCTGTGATGTTGTGATAGGTTCTAATAGGTTCTGATTGGTTCTGTATACCTTCTGTATAGCTTCTGTTTTGTTCTGATTGTCTTCTGTATGAAGCATGGATTGATGATTGATGAGGATTGAGATATTTTAAAAGCTTATTGAATAGTTTTTTAGAATTCGAAATGGTTTGAGTATGAGTTATGAGGTTTTAATGACCTTCCGTAACCTTCTATAGATCTTCTGTAGAGCTTCTGTCTCTGTACTGTAACTGTACTGTAGCTGTTCTAGTGTTGTTCTATGACTGTTTTGTAGACCTTCTGTAAGTGTTCTGTAGAATGTATGTGTGACTTTGGGAAATTTTTCTAACCTTTGTAAAGGATGAATCTAAGTTCAAAAGAGCTAAAACAAGTGGAAGAAATAACTGTTGAAGACTGAAGAGAAGACTAAGTGACAGTGACAGTAGTGAGCTGTGAAAAGACACTGTAGTGGCTATGGTGACTTTTCATATCAGACATACCTCTTGGGAGGTGCATCCACGACCTAAGAAGGATTATTGAGGGTTATTATGAGAGCATTGTAGTGAGGATATGATGTACTATTGATGGAGAGAGAGAGAGAGTCAGAGATAGTCAAATCTATGAAAACAGTGTGATTGTATATGAGAGATTGAGAAAGAGAACTATGAAGATATTGAAGATGAATAATATGTGATGTATTTCCATTCAAAGATGGTTTATTCCTTTGTGTTCTTTGTTCTATTGATGGATTTTGTGAAGATGTTGGAGAATATGGTTGATTCTATCAAATTCGTAAGAGATATCTACTATGATGATGCGTGAAGAATTGTTGTTTTCTTTGTTTTGATGATCCAAAGAATGAAATAAAAGCTTGTTGATGTTACAAGATAGATTTTCTTGCAAGAGAATTCCCTTTTCCTTGGTGTTCCTCTTGGGGCTTTAACCAACCTTTAGAGGGCCTATAAGAAAAGCCTTAATCATCTAAGTACTAAGGTCACAACATCCATTTGATCCATCCCCACCTAGATATTCTTATCTTATTAGGCACATAAGTTAAGGAAACTTTGACTTTAGCCTAGTTAGGTCCACTTAGTGGAAACACACTTAGACCAAACTATGAGACCCATTAATAATTAGTCAAGAACAAGGTGAACTTTATAAGCAAAGAGAGTAGAAAGACCAAGGTCAATTAGAAACTAGATTCCATATCATTGAGTGAAATTGATTGTGCACATGATCACTTGATTGATAAAAATAAAAAATCTTTGATTGAATACAAGGACACACAGTGCATTAGAAACAAGAGGTGGTTGTGCTTAAAGAATTGTAATTGGTAGTTAAGTTGAATCTAAATTGAGGAAACCTAAAACAATAGACTTGTGGGGAAGAAACAATCATACAAGGATTTGGATCAATACATGGACAATACTTGAGATTGACTGAAAGACAACCAAAAGGAAAAAAACAAACAAAACTTAAGCACACAGAAACAAGGGCATTGTGGAAATGCAAAACACCAAAAGACAATAGAAAAACCTTAGAAGAAAAATATCAAATTTGTAAAAGATTGATTAGGCTAGTAATGAGCTCAAAAATCTTGATCTTGGAGGGTAATCAATCTCTAATTCCCTACATATCTTGGGAAAAATTAGATTGCAAATACTTTGATACCTCTCCTCATTGAGAGGGTTTTCATCATCATAGAATATGATATGCACAAATGTGAAACTCATTTCATGGAGAAGGAAAAGAAACTTAGAAAATGTCCCACAAGACTTGCACAAGTCCTTGAGTAGCTTCTAACCTCAACTGAAGTCAACTAGTGTAGATTTCAGACAATGAAATCAAATGTTGATAAACCAAAGCATGAATACTATTGGAAAGCTTATGGACTTAACCACATCTACATATTAGGAATACTAATCACCTACAATACAAGATGGATGACATTAGGAGACTAATATTGAATACAAAACTAGTAGGGTCCTCTAATGATTCCCTAACAAATCTAATACAAAGGATTCAAGACTAGTAGGATCATCTAATGATATCTTAACATCTAATACAAAGGAACTTAATCAACAACTCTACCACACTAGAGATTGGAACCCATTTGGTCAATGTACTACTCATGGGAATGTGACACCCTTGAAACCAAGGAGTAGTCAAAGATTCTCATCATAGCCAAATCATTGGACAAGTATAGGGGGAGGGGATGAACCTTATAGAGTTAGAGAGAAATTTGGGTAAGTATGTGCGGCAAACGACCTCACCATAGACTCAAAGAAAGGACAAGCCTTCAAGTTATGCTTGGGTGAAAAGAGGCACACATGATTCATAGGATTTCATGTTGTTGAAAGGTCACAAATCTCAACTCTCAGAGACCTCTAGATGAATCTAAAACAACAAGAATAAGAGAACACAAGAAATTAGATCTTCAAAGTCTAAGTCATGTACAAGAGGATCCTAATGGCAGAAATGCAAAATGCTAAAGCCATCACCAAATATTTTGTTAAAGGCATCCACAACAAAAGAATTTATAAGGCCTTGGAAAGCAATTACACATTGGGTAGTTAAAATGTTAACAACATAGTTCACAAGGAAATTTGAATAAATGACCTACATAGGGAGGAGTAGAGATAACCATGGAACAAAGATTCAAGGTTAGAATATATCTAACAAAAGTGACATGGAGCTCAACATGACACAAAACCTCTGGCTCTCGCCAAGAAGCAATAGTTGGAGCCATTAAAGCTTGTAGAAGCCCTAAAGCCAACCAAGACTTTACCCTCAAGATGTACATGTGCATTGAAGACAAGATAATCTGCCATCATAATGTTTGAGACCTACTTGAGAGTGCATGAAATATGGATGCTTTGGGCGTGAGGCTGCATATTTCTAAGCCCCAAGAAGACTTTCCTACCTTGGTCTTTACACTAACTTTGGATACCAACAACAAAAGAAAGGTCCATAATATCTAGTGTTGTAAGAAGAAATCCTTACCTTGATCCTTACACTAACTTTGGATACCAACAACAAAAGCAAGGTCCATACTACCCAATGATGCAATAGTTACTCAATTGCCAAGACCCACATACCGCTTATTGTTTCAAGTATTTCAAGCCAAGTGCAATGGCTACCTCTCACATAGTTGTGCGCACTCTCACACCTACGAGTGTAGTGAGATTACCTTCATGCCCAATCAATTTGTCTCCTCCCTCAAGTTCTCCTATAGCTCCATGGTCCAAGGTGCAAGCTCAAGCAAGCTCAATCCTCAAGCTTTAAGCTTCAAGCTCCATTGCCATGCACAAGGCAAAATAAGAGAAAATAAGAGAGGAGAAGATGGAGAGCTTCTCCACCACGGTCCTTCACCCTCGCACACTCACTCCCTCACTCTCTCACACTCCATCTCTCAAGAACAAGCACAAGTAAAAGCAAGAAGAAGAAGAAGAAGAAGAAGAAGAGAGCTAGTTTTGGCCACACATAAGAATGATATTGTTCATCCACTTTTTGCCTTTTTATACATGCCCTACTCCTCTTGGACGCCTGTCCCTTTCTTACATGGCCGGCCATTTTAGCCTAAGTCCTCTTTCCCTATTCCCTTCCTATTTGCATTGTTTCTTCACCCATGCCCATCTACATTTACAAATTGCATAGGAAGGAGATGGCACTCTTTTACAAGGATTTAGGATGTGATTTTATATTTAAAATGCATATTTCCCCTTTTGCACTTGGCTTGGACTTTTGAGTTTTCTTCGTGCACTTTTGACTCTTTCCCTCCTGTTTTTCTATTGGGCCACCTTTTTTCTCTTTGTCCTTTGTATTTGTGATTTTCTTTGCTTTCTTTACACTTTCTTTGTACTAGGGTTAACATTAACCCCTCCTAGCCGAGTGCCAGTCCCATGGTACTTGTTGGTGAGGGCTTGGGTGGTGGAAGGTTTGCCATGTGGGTTGACGATGAGGCTTTGGGGAGATTGGTTGTCGAGAAGAAGCATAACAAAATGGATGAGAGGTTGTAGAGGCCGAGGATAAATTGGTGGGTAATGGGGGCCTTTGATATCGGTGGTTGATCACACGTTTTTGAGTGTACCTAAAAAGGAAAAGGAAATGCACTACTTGGGGGGGTGTCTACCTCACCATGCCAGTGCATGGTGTTCATGCCAATGGAACTAGGAGTTGGGTCAAGAACCTTAGCCCGTGGTGTTGTCCCATACTTGAGGACCTAGTTCGTGTACAAGGGGAGGTGGTGTGGGTGTGACTTACGGAGACATGTCTAGAGTGGGGGCTCCCTAGGTGTGTCTTGGCCTTATTGTACCTCAAGTATGTGAAGTGGGGGAGGGGATAGGGATATAATTGTCCCTAGGTGTAGTGTTTGCGGCACTCTAATGGTATGTCGTAATCCCATTTTCTCCTTTTCTTGTACTCTAGCTTTGTCTTGTCTTTTCCTTATTTTTTTGATCTATTTTCTTTTCCTGTCTATTTTTACATGGAGAGGGACCGTGCTAGGCGTCATCCCTATGCTCTTTAGGAGACACTACAAGGAGGCCTAAGTGACTTGTTAAGGAAGGGTCTACTCTGCAAGTAACCCTTTATGTTAATGCATACATTCAAAGGTGTTGTTGGTAGGAAGGGGTAGCTGCACCTGATGAAGCAGCTATCATTCATATCTTCCAGGATAGCCATGCAAAAAGAAGGCAAGAGCATGGGCTTTTGCATGAGAAAAATCCTAAGTACCTGAAGATAATTACATGTGGTAATAAAGGTGGGGTTGGAGCATGCTTGTCAAGCAAGTACGTAATGAATGGACTCAGTGAAGATTAGGCACTCCTCTAGATTTTTTGAATTCACATTGTAGATCCTTGGAAAGTCATACTTGCCATGCATATTTGGGTTATAATCGACCCCTATTCTCCATGGATATGGCATGTAGGTGGGATCATTGTGCTCATCTGGCATGGTGTTGTAGTGGAGTCCTAGACATGTTGCCACCATTTGGTTGTGGGCTTCGTATCCATTGATGGTCTTTGGAATCTCCCAAACCTTGTCTTGCCAATAATTTTTGGGCTCTCTCTACCATCTTGTGGGGTGTCTTGCTTGTTCCTTTGTGCACCTATTTCCTAGCCTTTGTGCAAGTGTGATCACTTGCTCCACCACCTTAGAGATAAAACTACAGCCTCCACGTGGGTGTGTGTGTGTGTGTGTGTGTGTGTGTGTGTGTGTGTGTGTGTGTGTGTGTGTGTGTGTGTGTGTGTGTGTGTGTGTGTGTGTGTGTGTGTGTGTGTGTGTGTGTGTGTGTGTGTGTGTGTGTGTGTGTGTGTGTGTGTTTGCGCGTGCACTCACATACATACACAAATATACATATCACACTTGTCTTACTATTTGTTTTCCTTCATTCTCCTTCATTTTTCTTTCGAGAATGCCTTAATTTGACACATACAATGGTTTTAAATGTGGAATGTTTTGACAATTTTGCTCAAAGATGCATTTATATGGAACTTTTCTATGCATTTACATGTGTGTTTAAATGCACTTAAGATGATTTTTAGTCATTGCAAGCTCATATAAATTTTTGAAATGCTGAATTAAATGCACCCACAAATGCATGATAATGGATCACACATGTGCTTTGATTCTATTGCAATATTCTCTTTTTCTCTTCTTATTAATGTTGATTTTCTTATTCTTTCCATACTGTATGATGAGCTTAAGGCATCCATTTCCCCAATTAGGAAAGAGTAAGAGACCATGAGGGAAAGCCATCCATGGAAAAACTCTGGGAAAGTACATTGCCAATCATAATTCCATATTAAGCTCATCACATCCACATGAACCATATTAAATCTCTTCAATCACGCCTTCCTTTGAATTTTTCATTAAGATAGTACTTGAGTTTTTGGATCCACACAATTATAGCATCATCGTAACAACTCTCAATTCACTCTCTATCTAATGCACCAAACATACTTAATTATGTAATTTTGGTCCTATCAAGGCTTAGATGCATTATCATAACTTGCAACCTAAGTATAAACAAAATTATTATATATCATTTCTCAAGAACTTGCACTCTTTGGAGGATTATGTTGATAAGTTTATTGACCCTTGTGGAATACTCAAAGGGATTATTTGCAATCTTTTGGTTTAAAAGATAGGTTTTTTTCCTTTACTTCGATTTGAACCTTGAGAATCCTCTAATGAGGATAGTTATAGTCATTGTGAGTCTTATCGGATGAGGGTTTGATGCATGAGTGGATCACCTCATGATTGCACCATCAAAACAATACCAACAAAGGTAAGAGATCTAGAATGGCACTACTTGATACATTTGGCAAAGGTCAAATGGTGACAATGCCACCATGGAAGGCTCTCTGTTATGAAAATTCATGAGTCAAAGAGGTTCTAGGCACCCCATATTGGGCCTAGGATGAACATAGAAACCTCCATCTCCTAACATATGTAAATTTTGAAAGAGCCTATTGTAGATGAAGGGTGATTATGCAAATTGTGTCCATAGAAGTTGGACATGGGTATCTAGATGCTTTGGATACAAGTCTTGGTGTAAGAGATGGAATGATATCTTAGCATTATAACTTTGAGAAGGTATAGATAAGTATATTGTATTTTCTTTTAAAATATTGTTTGACTTGTCTTTGTTTTTGTGACTTAAATTTGCATAAAGGAACTTATGTTAATGGGTATAATTAAGGAAGGTATTTGTATAATTCAAACTAATATGATGGATGATTATAAAATGAAGAATTTTTTTCTCAATGGTAAGTGGATGGACAACCTCTTAGGAAATACATGTTACAGCAAGGTGGGCTTGGCTAGTTGAGGGTTTTCTTAGAAAAGTTATACCCTAAGTTCTAGGAAGAGTTGCTAATCTAGAGCATCATCCTAGAACCCTAGGATCATTTTATGGACTAGAGTGGGACTTTACCTTATAGATAGAGGTATTAATGCACTCAACTCCCTCTCATTTCTCACTCTCTTTGAACTAAGTGCGACATGAGTCCATCTCAATTTAGGGCAACTTGTATAACTAACTACATGAGGCTGATGCTAGAATTTTAGGTAACGGACCTTAGAAGTCAACTAGAACCCCTTTTTTAGATCAATTCTTGTGGGGACATGGCAAAGCTTCTCCTATAAGGATAGACTCAAGTGACTCTAGGTCACGAAGTTTAGATATTTGCATGGAGTTCAAGATGGAGTTGCCTAGATACAACCCTTAATGGATTACCAAAATCGTGCAACCAAGGATTAATTAGATAGGCACCTTGTATCATCGCATGTTTGACTCATTATTTAGATGGAAATATCATACTCAAGAGGTAAAAAATGACACTAGGTGGAAGGCTATCCCTAGCAAGATTCTAGGGAAGTACATTGCAAGTCCCTTATTACAAAATAATCTCATCACATCCACAATCATGATAGATGTTTTCAATCACATCCACAAAAGCCATATCCGAGCACAACAAGTATTGCAGTAGAAATCATTCACTTGGATTGAAAACCATTTCAACTTGAATCATTGCATAATTTTCATATTGAATGCAACCCAAAATCACACCACATACTATTCAAGAATACTACCATTTTATAAGGTCCCTCTTTTTAAATCTAAAATATCCCCCCAGCTTATGGAGCTGAGCACATGTCATGATCCCTTATTTGTTATCTAACCATGAACAATCCTTATTTCTAACGAGGAAATCGTAAATCAATATGAATTAGATGGGATTCCCTATAGCACTAGACTTTGATTTCTTCCCTTTTTATTTTCCTTGCTCTAGGAAGCTTTAAGGCCTTGGCTTGGAAATATTTAAAATATATCAACTACCTGTAATGTTCTTATTGTTGAGAAACATAGATCTTGAGCAGGTTGGTTATGGAGGTCATCGAAAGGTAAAGACTAGAACCATGATGGCATGGACAAGAGACAATGATTGTTACTCAAGTGAATTAGGTTTAAAGATTAAGTGCTTGGACTCATAAACACAATCTTGAGTTGGATATGATAAGGACACAAATGGAAAGTACAATGTACAAAAGCATTGCATTGAAATGAGAGCCACATACATGCTTATATAACTTTTGAGTTGTTCCATTCTCCTCATTATACTTATGGGATACAAAGCATCTCTACCTAGAGCATACATCATTTTTTAATCTTCCAATACCCCCCCCCCCCCCCCCCCCTCAAATGATGATTTCCTAACTTGCTAGCTTCCCCCCACATGATGACATGGCCCGAGAGACTAGCTCATAGGTAGCCTAGTCAAGTTAAAACTTGAAACTATACATCTTTGGCAAGGGTTTTTTACAAAGAAAGTCCACTAAGGGAAATAAAGATCTACTATGGAAAAATACATGATCCATTAAGGGAAAGATACAATGGAAATTCTTCAAAATAGTCGGTCATCCAAGTGATGTCTTCATGGTTCTGATATCTTGGCTTTCCAATGCAAGCTAGAACTGATCATATTTTGAATATAAATCACCCATAGAGTGAATTGTTTAAAATCTCCAGCAGCTTAGGCAAATATGCCCAAGGTATTGTAAAGGCTTTAAATTCCATGGCACATGAGGTACTGTAAAGATCACCATAGGTGCAACTATGGTCGGCGGATCAACACATCCAATTTCATCTAGCTGAAATTCAAAGGCTTTCCCATGCCTTGCCAATATCTGCAAGAAACAAGCTCTTTCTATAGGC